>NC_051059.1:25216470-25588970 GCF_904848185.1 Acanthopagrus latus
AAAGTCTCATCACCTTTAAACGTTTAATTAAAAGTAAAACCTTTAAGTTGATCATAAGCAATATTTAGATAACTTCTTGTCATCATCAACGTATCTCCTGATCAACTATCCTGTTAATCGTTGTGGTTGTGTTGCAGGTTGAGATTGATGGTGACAGTGAAGTTCTCATCATCCCCCCCATCACTCGAGGAGGACACCCAGGGTGAAAACGTCTCTGCTGTCATTAACTTTGGACGAACGGGAGGATATTTAGACCAACAGTCTGCTCATAATGAGCTCGCAAGAAAACATCACTCATCTCGAAACCTTAAAAGAAAAAAAAAAACAAAAAACAGACGCGTCGGACCTCTTTGTCAGCGCGACACGCACATCAACTCCGCCGTCAGCTCTGTCAGATATGGAAGCGACATCAGAGGCCATCATTGGCCATCGCCTGGATACCCGCAAACGGCTTGTGTGATATTCAAACGGTCACCGATGGATACGAAATGAAAGGCTCCCTCTCTCTCTCTCTCTTGTTTTTCACCGAAACGACAGCTCATTCAGCCCCGGACCACCAAACTGATGTCCTTTGTGCGGTGCAACATATTTTGGATTCCTGTGACCCACCGTCCTGCCCCCGCTCGCCTCGTCTTCTGGGATGGCACCCAAGACAAAAGAGCCATCATTCTCATGATATGGTCGCCCCTCGGCCCCGACGCCCCCTGGGACATAAATCTTCAACATACAGTACGCGAGCATAACATCTGGGCTGACTGACAAACTGACCGTGACGAGGTTTTGATACGCTCCGCAACGGAAAGTCCGCACGGCTGGTCGGATAACACGGCGAGATGACGATGATGCCTTTTTAAAAAAAAAATCAGGGCAGAAGTGAAAAGTAACCGACGACATTTACTGGAGAGGAACGACACATTCTGCATCCACACAGCAGGTTTCTAAACAGTTTTACCAAGAAATAAGAAGGAGCTGCAAGATGAACGTCACAGATCCAACTCAACCACTGGAATAAATGTTGGCATGGTACATTTTTGATGTGTTTTTTTTTTTTATGTTTCCAGTTTTATGTTGTGACAATGCTGTGATTAAGGTCCGGTTAGGTTTAGCCCCCCCAAAAAACACTCTGTTAAGGTTTGGAACGATTGTGTTTTACTTTAAAACACCTGATTCTGTCGACTCCAGGACAGTTAGTTCATCTTGTTAGAAAATATCCAGTTTTACTGAGTCAAAGACGTCGTTCCCATCACTCCACAACACTCAAAAATCCTGTTTTGTTGACTCAATAACAGCTGAAATAAATGACAACATCTCCTTAAAAATATGTGTTTTTGTCAACTCAGAGATTTTTTGCAATATGCCTCAATGTCTTCTTCAAATATCCAGTGTTGTTGCACCAGAGACGGCGGTGAAGAGTTCTGATTGGTCACCTATTCATTAGCGCTTAATTGATGATGATTGATCTTAGCCAAAATGATTCCTGATCATGTGATTTTCTGAGCTCAGTGGGAAGTTCCCAACATTTGTGTTGTACCTTTTTTAGTTTTTGTGTTCACTGGATATTTCTTCTGTCCTGTCCTTCATCGTTCCATCTTTGCGTCCTTCATTGTTTCCTTTTTATAGTTTGGTTTGTTTTATTAGCATGAAGTCTCTCAGACCTGGTGATGAATAGTTGTCACTGCTAATACTCAAACCCAGAAAAAACATCTAAATGCAGCAATATTACTTATAACGCAGGATTTTAAATACCTCACCACATGTGTGCTCTGTGTGTTTATATGTTTATGTCCTGTGTTTCCAGCTATTAATGAGATCATCTGAGGCAGACAGACTACTGACACACACATTTCTGTATCTATGAGTACACACACACACACACACACACACACACACACACACACCAAGTGTTTATTTCTGCTACGCTTCTGCCCTCACACTCCAAAGAGAACCCTCTCCGTTACATAAACACAAATATTTAGCATGCACACACTGGTTGATGCCTCTACCTTTGAACTTCATCTGCAGGGACGTGCACAGGCGCAGCGACACACACACACACACACACACACACACACACACACACACGCACACACACTGTCTTGTACCTAGAGCTAAGCTCACTCCGCGAGCTGGAAAATGGCTTGACAGCGGAGGCCGATGTAACTGTCTTCCCCCTGCAGTCGCACAGACGAGCATGAAACAATTCTCCTGACAGCCTCGACCGGAGCTGCATCACCGCCAGCCGGTCTAAGTCTGTGAGCTCCATTTCACCAGTCCAATCACACCCCGAGAGCTTAAAGGCACCGCGAGCACCGACCGTTGTTACCTGCCATCGAGTAATGGGAGACCGTCCTCAGCAGAAAACACGACAGCCGGTCGTTTGTTCAAGCGTGTAGATGTTTTTCCTGCTGATGTTGGCCTGACGACTGACCTCTCACAATCAGGGAGGATAATCGTGAACGTCGTCTTCAGAAAACAACAGCGCCGGTCATTTATTGGAACATCATTTGTTTGTGTTTAGCTGACAAGAAGGGAGAGGTTGGTCGACCTGCAGCGTTTAACCCCAGGAGCACCGGCTGCTGTTGCAGTTCTCTTTTTATTTGATCGATAGACAGAAGCGTCCACCTTTTTTCTATTTCCATCATATAAATGGAAAATGTCCTTGTGATAATACCAGGATTGCTACAGTTATGAAAGTATGACGGTCTTGCAGAGTCGTCCAATTTCATCGGGGGAGATTTCAGCCATTACCTCTTGTAACTCTGCTCTGAGGGGGAAGGGGGCAACTGAAAGTGAGAGCAGGGGTAAAAATTAGAAATGGGATCGAGCCCGAAATTGTCCTCCAGCGTCCTTATTAGGTGTCGAGGACGAGGAACACCAAGCAAAAGAGGCGAAGGTTTCCAACAAAGAGTCACTGAACGAGGTGGAGGTGTTGGTTGGTTGGTTCAACGCCAGAGAGCAAGATTTGTTTCCCCATTTCCTGTCAGCAGTCAGTGTTTCCTTCTTTCTCTCACAACCATTTCCCAAAACCTTTAACCAGCAGGTTTGACTTTCCTGAACCCAACCGGACCTCAACCATCGAGGCGGCAGATCACACAATAGCAGTCGCTTTTAAAGTGTGCGCCGGCAAAACACCTATTTTGAGGACTTGTATGAAGGTGACCACGGGGGAGTTGTTATACATGATGCAACTCAGCACCGTCTGCGTGTTTCGTCTGTCCTGACATGAACTGCCTCTGCTGCAGCTCGGCTCCAGACGAAGCTGTATTTGTCTATTTACAATTCTAGCAAACATTCATATTTTCACATAATTTATTCTGCATACATTAAACTGTATATTACATATATTTCGTCACCGTTGCAGCCTTCAGAAATGACGTCCCTGCCACAGCCAGCCTTCTCACAGCCAATATCTATTTTTTTTTTCAGTCATGACAGGATCGAAGCTGCAGACTTATTTCCGACACTCGACGTGACCGGCTCGGGTCAGAGTGTGTCCTCCACCTGGCTGAGAGAGCGATGACATTTTGAAAAAAAAAAGAGCCGGCCTTTGTCTGGAAGCACAGAGGAGCGTTTTCTGTCTCCCTGCCTCCTCGCACATCAAATGGAGTCTTTTCTGTAGCGCAGGCAGGTTGCTTTGCTGCAATGGAGGGAGGGAAGGATGGATGGATGGATCCCCCCCTCCTCTCAACCATCACCTTTATCAGCCATCTCCTGCGCTGTGAGGAGGATGCCTCAGAGCACTGCAAAATAAATTGAGGGTTATTTTCTTATGAGCCGCAGACTGAGGGAAAGGCGATAACAATGACTTTTCTCACGTCATTAGAGACGTTTTTACATCTGCTTGTGGGTCCCAGTGGATTGTTTTCCTCCCTCCGTGTGACAAATAAATATCTAATGGATGCACGGAGCCGTACAGCAGCAGGCCTGCAGCCAACATGGAGGGTTACTGCTCAGATTTTCATTAAAAAAAGGAGCTTTCATTTAAAAAAACGGAGGCACTGAGGGCGTTCGAGTTAAGGGTTAGGATCTTCTCAAGCACCAGTCAACACTGATATATTTTAAAAATGACTTGCATGTGTTTCCATTAGCCTGCTCACAGATCTGAGTGAAATCCATCCTGGTTTTAATGCACTGAGGTCGACTTTTCTCCAGTTCAGAGACCTAAATCACTTGTTTGGTAAAAAAAAAAAAAAAAAAAAAATGTCAGGAAAACAGCAGACAGCATGTTTTCAGATTCACGAGACAATCACTTCGCTCTCGCTCAAACACAGATAAATAAATCAGATTAATGCTACAGAGCTTGGTACAGCTTGCATACAGCTGTACGGCGTGCAGAGGAATCACTGGAGTCTCTTTCTACCTGTGTCTTTATATGTGACGGTGACACCTGGCTAACTTCTGGCCTGCGTGAGGCTCAGATCTGACTAACATTAATGCTAGAAAGACATTAGCCTCCTAAAGTTGACGATAACTACACATAACGCACAAACAAACAACATAAAACAACTCTCCAGATGTGATTAGTCCTCGAAACAGCAGAATTCATTTAAACGTGAAGAAATGTTGAAATTATCATCAGGTGTAAATCTGATTTGCTCTCTCATACGTCCAACCACACGCCAAAACTGTCGGCGTGACTCTCCCCAACAGACCAGACAAACCTACACATACGTACATACGCACAGAGCCTCCAAACACAGCAACATTGTGTGTGCGTGTGTGTATGTGTGTGTAGTTACAGTGTGTTGCCGTTGACTCTCTGCCCAGATTAGCTTGTTAAAATAGAGCAGCAGCGTTAGCATGCACTGCGCTTCAAAGGCGAGAAAAAGCTGTTGATCAAGGTGAATGCTACGCTTGTCGTCTCGCCTCTCCCTCACATTCAATCACCCACACGTCCGCCTGCTGGCTGCCAGTGTGTGTGTGTGTGTGTGTGTGTGTGTGTGTGTGTGTGTGTGTTGGCATGTATGAGGCAGTATGTCTTGAACAAGTGCGAGTTATGTGCAGGGGTTAGGAGTTGATTAGGAGGTGTGTGTCAGAAGTGAATATATATTTGTGCATGGCTGTGTGTTTGGGTGTGTGTGTGTGTGTGTGTGTGTGTGTGTGTGTATCACTGCAGTACATGTTTTCCTGCACATATTTTCCTTTTCAACATTCAGCTCAGCAGCAGCACATTTCAAAAAAAAAAGAAGAAAAAAAAAAACACGCAAGGCTGCTAGTCAAAGGGGAGCCGTCGGAAGTTCTTTCAGGGAGCGTTTTCAGGGATTCGTGCTCACGAGGACTGAAAGGAAGCGAAACCTTAAAGGTTAAATGAGCAGCGACCAAACGAGGCGGCTGCTCGTGGCAGCTTCACTCCAGCGTTAAGTTGGAGAGACGGAGAGAGCGAAAGACAGATATAACGCAGTGATTGTGGTCCTGATTACAGCTGTTATGTACCAACGAGCCCCTGAGAAACACACTTTCTACCAGAAATGGGCAATATATCAACATGAAACTGTAAATCATGGTATCAGACTGTACATTGCCTTTTTTTCAACTTGAACAAGGCAATATCTTCTTAAAATGTCCAGTGGTCTCATGATCACAGATGTTAAAACACCATCCTGAACAGTGGTCTCTGGCTTGGCGGCCCTCTCACTTCAACATCGGAGACGTTGGCGCAAAAAGAGCGACAATATTTTATTCTGGAGTCCGGGCCGTTAAAAATGCATCAACAGGCCACAGAACTGCTCTGGGTGACATGTTTCATCTCCACCATGAACACACACTGTCATTTCTTTTGACTCAGTCCCACATACAACGTCCCACCGCCCCAAACGCTCACTACATCCCCAAGTTTGTCGGTGAAAATAGTTTTGTTTCCTCCGTTTAAGTAATTATAACCTGCGTGTGAGAGCCACAGACAGGGCGGGTAAATCAGAGAGTCTTGACGGACTAAAAAATTGTTGGTCTCATCTTCACCATCAAAGGATTTATTCACTCAAATTCAAAAATAAAAGGATGAGCTCTTCAGTAGAAAAAGTACTTAATGTACCAAGAAGTGTTCACAGTGTGAGATGAGGAAATTGCTTCGGTGAAAAAAGATTTTTTTGTTCTTTTTCCCTCACCGCTGTGTGTTTCCAGCCACTCAGAAATCTCTGGATCGTGTCTGTAAAAGCTGGAAAAACTCAACCAGAGTGTCTGCGAGGAGAGACGACACAAAAGGGAAAATAATAATTGTGATTTTTGGCCGAAGTCGTCCACGTCCCAAAGATTCAAAGAAGCCACGAGGAAATTATTGGCGTTGAAAAAGGCTCCAGCTTTAACCTTGCGAGGAATGCTGGGTGCTCATGAAACACACAAACCAACAGACACACATGTACGATGTAAAAGCTGTACATAAGGAGTCAGACACAACAGGTGTGTTGCTAGTTTTATTTCTGACGCTCTTGCAGTCGTGCTTATGTTCTCATATTTAAATCTGAATGCACAACAAACATTTGAGCCTTCAGGTTTCAGATCACCTTCATGACGACCGACTGCCGGCTCCCCTCTCCCTTAATATTTGTCGACTACACCCGTCCTGCTGCAGCGTGTGCTTAAATTCATTAATGCACCGTGCACAAGCTAGCACAGTGCCATTTAGCCGCACTTGGCAAGGCTGCAAACAGCCAGCCGTGGAATATTAAATACACATGACCCGGGGCGCACGCATTACAAAATGGCAGCGACCCTGCCTGAGGGGGGAGTGTTGTTTCCGCAGCGAACAGGATTCTCTGCAACACCATTTAGTCTCCATTCATCAAAGTCATTTCTTGTTTTTTCAAAAACACCAGGAAATCAGGGGCGAGGTCACAATTTTCACAACAGGAGGAGGGAGAGAAAGAACAACGATATTAAGGGAAAAAAAACCTTGCATAATTATTCATCATTAGCTGCACCCCATCGGTCCAGACCCATGTCATCGTCATGACAACGACCCCCTGGGCCCGAATCCCCTCATACTCCCCCCTCCCTCCCCTCCCCACCACCTCCCACAGCATCCCGCCCGCCCCTCAAATGCACAACTCCTGCGGGACGGCCTCCTCGATAAACATGGCCGCCGGGCATTTCTCTGGCGTGCAGGAGCGCCGCGTGATGCTCGCTCGTCCTCCTCGCCTGGCACAGAAACACTCGGTAAATCTGGCCTCACCGCTGGCCTCTGGTAATTCACCGCTGCACTGCAAAACACACGCTGCCATCAGCAGGTCAGCCTGGGTCCTCATGTAGGAATGAACGCATCACCTCACAGGTCAGACGGGCTTCTGTCTGCACGCCGAGGCGGACACGCTGGGCAACGAACACACAAGTTAATGATACAAACGATCAGACACTAATTACTTCTCTGTCATTAATACCTCTGTAATGAGTCCTGTGAAAACTCAAAGATGATGAATGATGGCGACATGTCTGATGCACACCAGCTGCAAGCATGTCTGCATCTTAACCAACAACACGTTAATGACCTGGTTGGAGAAAAGCAGCAAAGTTCAGACATAAATCAATAAAAAAAAACACCCAGGACAACAAGGCTGCCAAACTGCTGACCTAACCCAAACGCTGTCGATCACACCAGTGGATATTTGGGGACATTTCCAGCTGTTTCTGTTCCGACGGAAAGCAGCTGTTTTTCAAAGGAAGTTGGATCATCTCCATCCGTGATCGTGGTCACCAGAGCCAAACCACAATGTTTTCCTGAACCTGACCAGAGCACCATCACAGAAACATTCAGTTTGACTTCATCTGTGGTTCTGCGGAAACGTGCTCAGCGAACATTTATTCTGCCGACTGTGTTTGTTTTGGACAAAACAGATCGACAACTTTAAACCAGCTTCTGATATTTTATAGGCCATATAACTCGATTAGTCAAGAAAATAAGTGATGGATTGACGCATTAACCAACAATGAAAACAATCGACTAGAAGTTACAAGTCGGAACCGAAGCGTCGGTCAGTTAGAAACACTTCCGATAACAAATAATTGAGAGAAACATTGATGAAGTTGAAACTAGCTGAACTGATATAAATCGGCAAATAATTCAAATAACTGCTTCATTTTTTCATGTACTTGTTTTGAACTGAATGCACATAACGTCCTCAGCGAAGCTGCTCAACAAGACATCAGCAGAAGCAACGCCATCGCAAAAATGTGAAGCGGAATGTTTCATATGCTGAAGGTTAAAAAACAGTCTCCCCGACTATTGATAAAGCAGCTTTTTAATAACCCAGTTAATTGGTGAATATCATAGGTTAAGTGTTTATTGAAAGGATTTGCGGCTCATCAAAGAAGTTACTTGTTACCTTGTCACCTCACCGCTCACCTTCCAGGGTGTTGGACACATTAATCAAGCTTGTTTTCAGAGGTTGGCGCTCAGGTTGAATAAAGGGTAATAACACGTTGAAAGTTTTTACAGCTTAATTATGTCTCGCATAATTCAGCCGTCCTGGATTTGAAAATACAAATACCAGACCTCCGTATTTAAATCCTCCTGGTATTTACAGTCGAAGATATCCAATCAAACATCCTCTATGTATGCTTAAGTGCACAGTCTAACTTAAACTTCCTGTATTTTCACAAAACTCTAAGAAGAAAGAGGATAAAAAAAAAAAAACTGTATACGTGAGACAAACAAAATCCAGAGAGAGGAAAGAGAAACACAAAGAATGACAAACAGTGACACAACAGGACATCAAACCTCAGCCAGGAGGCGAGTGGAGCACAAACAGCACAATACATCAAAAACCAAGTACGGGACATGAACTCAGAAGTTTACAGTGTGTTTGTTCAAAGCCAATGCACAGGGGAAGATTATGAACAACTTCATATTGGAGCAGAGTTAGTTTCTGTAGCACAGAAATATACCGGATGTTAAAAAAACCCACAGAAACGGCACCGTGAAGCAGGATGTGACTCATACGTCGTTATCTGCTGGAGCTGAAGCACGACGATGAAATAAGATTTTAAAAAACAACAGCCAATCAATTGATTTAATGCAACATTTATGCCAATGACTCTCTCTCTCTTTAAAAGCAGCAGTCCATTGTCTGATAAGAGAAGGGCATTGATTCGGAGGAGCCGGAGAAAATTGGCTGCACTTCAGCAGCGCTGCTTGATGCATGAAAGCTTAATTTGTTTCGGATGTCTTCAGGTGTTTTAGCTGACAGGTCTAATGATGAATCCTGTGCTCCTGAGCAACCTGACGGGATCAGATAAAATCGATCACCGTGAAAAAGGAATCAAAAGAACAGAATCTGTGTTTACTTTGGGTTGGTGGCCGGCAGGACCTACAGTACCAACCTAAAGTGAGCTGGGAATGAAACCCAACGATCAACTATTCTGCAGATTAAATCTCTAAATAGGTCTTGACCTCTGAACTGGAAGTGAGAAGCTTGTAAGCTTTATATTCAAGCACATTTTTAAGAGAAAGCATCCCAAGTGTCTGAGAAAGGGAAGAAAAGAAATAAAGTTTTCAGATTATGTAACAAAGCAATCGAATCTGGAAACTGCCAACGACTGCAGCTGAGTTTCCAGACGATTTTAAAAGAACTCGCACTGATTTGGCTCCTCTGAGACGTTTCAAAATTGAAGAGGAACACCAGAAGAAAAAGACTCGGCGGCTGCCAGCGACAGACAGACAGACAGTGTTTGTGGTGGTCAGCGTGACTGTGTATGAGCTGCATGACTGACAGGTTAAAGTGATTTCCCCTGGCTGCACTTGGAAACAGGCACAGCGGCGGCAACAATGCTGAAACTTCATCTTGACCAGGCCACTCACTGGGAATCCCTATTTCATGAACCGGCCGTCTGTTTCTGAAAGCAGAGGGGAGGACTGGTGGCAGAGAGCCAGGACGCCCCCTCCACCCCCTCCACCCCCAGCATCCCGCCCGGCGCTGTCACCGAGCTCATGGTGTCCTCGCCGTGTCCTGACTTAAGGTAACGGCTCCAATTTCACAGTTTAATTATGGCTAATCTGAGGAAACCGAGCCAATGCTAATGAGACGGCGCGTGCTGGCGGCCAGCGCTCTCCGGGAGAAAAGTGTCTGGACAAGGTGGCGAGGATTTACAACCTGAGTATGTGGTGCGATCCCGCCTGGGAAGGGCAGATGATGGAGGGAGGAGCTGCGAATGAGTTGTGAACTCACAACAAAAAAAATCTAATCATCTTCAGAGATGTTTACTGTCGGGGTGTTAGAGCAGATAAACTGGTAATTCAGTGCGGTGTAAACATCACGTTCAGACGATTTAAGAGATTAAATATTAGACTGGACCCTAAAATGTCCTTTCAGTTTTGTCTAATGTTTTTTTTTTCTTTTCCCCAATCATTCATCATCTTCCCTCTGAAAAAAAGAGAATCATAATCTGATTTTCTGGCCCGTTGTCACTTCTTACACAACAAATACAGCAGCTTGGTCGATGGCCAAAAACTTCAACCTTAACCGTATATTCAGCTGCCTGTAGGCGCCCCTCGAGCGCCACTGTTGATAGCAACCATCGAAGTAGCTTAAAGAAACAAATCTAAAACAGTAGAGGGTGAATCACAGGACGCTGACCCAGGAGAGTTTAAATATCTTAACATGTTTATAAGATATTTTAACCAAAACCAAAATCTCTTCCTATCACTTCACAACATTACGTTTTATTTTGAAAGTCTAAATTGAAGCCTTGCATGTACAAAACTGATGCTCGAGGGGGGAAATCAATCATAGCTGAACTATTTGATGAGTTTGGAAATAGAGCATGTTTCTTTTTCTGTACGCTAATTTTTCTCCTGCTTTGTGGTAAATGTTGAACGTGTTCCGGTGTGTACAGATTGTCAGATT
This sequence comes from Acanthopagrus latus, assembly GCF_904848185.1. Classification (NCBI taxonomy): domain Eukaryota; kingdom Metazoa; phylum Chordata; class Actinopteri; order Spariformes; family Sparidae; genus Acanthopagrus; species Acanthopagrus latus. Next base: position 25,227,306 of record NC_051059.1, read on the forward strand.
TCAGCCTGAGTTTACTGTGAGCCACACTGCTGTGCGACATGAATCTAATAACGTCGAGCGCTCAACGCGAGTAAAGAGCAAACAGTCATCGGCGTAGAGGCGTCATCCATCTCTGCTGCTATAGAGGTAAAACGCTTTTGATCGGTTAGTAGATGCAGGTTGCAGGAACCAATCGATCTTTAAAACTCCAACATTGCAACAGAGGACCAAAGTTTTGGAGACAAGACCAGATATCATGATGTTTCTCACACGTTTGTCATCTGTGTTGAACTCTTGTGCTTCATGTAAAAGTAGGCGACCAGTAGACGGTTTAAACGTTTTGTATTTATGGAGAATTCATCCAGAACAGTAAAAGTACCAGCTACACAGAGGTTAGCTTTGAGCTAGCCAGGAATATACACAACAAAAGTGTGTTGTCTCTGGCTGATCTCAAAACTTATTAACGTTCAGTTCAGTTATTTCCCTCCAGACAACAATCCCATTTCTTTACTAAACTCTGTGTGTTTATGATTACGTTACATCTGTGAATAAAAGAGTCTTGGAAAGAAGTTCCTCCCTCAAGTTTTTAACTTTCTGTCTTTTCAACTTTACAAATCAGACACAACTTCAAAATCATGTCAGGTTTATTAATGTAGCTACAAATTCCGAAATCACAATTCCTCACAGGGCTTTACAACCACACACTGTACAACACTTTCCTTCCTCAGACCCTGAAAGTGGACTAACTGATATTTGAGTTCTTGGTTATGGACGACTCGTCTTTGGACTCCTGCTGATGACTGTTCTTTGAGTCTATCCTCGAAGCTATAATGTGCTTCGGTAGGATGATTGCTGACTTTTATCCCGCAGAAGAAACTAAATGTGCAGACGCATTAATAGAATGTAAAATGAAAAGATTACATCATTATGAATATGCAGATTTCCTCCACTTTCTTTTGACACCAGTGAGTCAGCACTTCACCAGAATAGTTCTTCATTTAAAAGTAGCAGAGACGATAAAAAAAAACAGTCATCTGATGTATATATATATATATATTTTTTTTTTTTTTGGTATCTTGGTTTCAGATAAACAAGAAGAATCTCCACAACATTCTATTTTCTTTGCAGTGAACGCTCTAATCAACTTTCCGTCGTGGCGTTTTCTAATTGATTGGCAATCAGCGGCTCGTGACAGACACCTAGAAGACAGGTATTCATCCATTGCGCTCGGCGTCGCTCTCATTTCATGGTGGGTGCCCGTTAGACACTGGCTGTTTTATAAGCATTATCAAAACACAGACATTTTAATTAGTCACCGTCAGAAAACATCTCCGCATCTCCACAGTGAGCGTGAACTCTGTCAGGACCTGTGATTTCAAAGAGGCGACCGGCCTGTCTCAGATGTCCTTTCAGAGATAACAGATAACAGTTTCATCAACATTCATATCTTTTTTTTTCTTTTTTAGTTTTTCTCCCCAAAACCGGGACGGAATGATCAATTTGTTGAAATCTACAATCGAGGATTTATCTTTTTATTTTTTAGCTTTGAGGTAGAGAGGACTGCAGTGGCATTGCTCTGGAAAAAAACAAAACAATGCAATCTTTTCAAAGTATTCATCACCTGATAAAAGCTGCCAAGGTCAGACCTATGGGAGATTGCTCGATCGAAAACATTATGTGTGCGCGGGGTTGTTTGCCTGGAGAGCACTTTTAAAGGAGCGAAAACTGCTTGGGGACGGCAGCAGAGGCGGCTGAAGTGCAATAATGTGTGGTACATCAAACTTTCTTTAAAAAATTTGGACCATTACAGGTTGTTTTGATGGTGTAGTGGGCTAAAAAAACACAGGAAACCACTCCTGGTCTTTTGTGTGTCGACGAACTCTCTGATTAGACCGATAAACATCATCTTTTTTTTTTGTACCGTTCATGCTTTCATTAGCTTTTTTAACTAGAAAACAAAAACAGATACTATGGATAAATAGCTTTACTTTAAACCCAATTTCGACCAAAGATTAAAGGTGAAAGAAAATCTTTGCCTCACTTTCCGTGCACTAATTTACCCGCTGGAGTGGTTTTCCACAATTGCCCGATGCGCCGACTGTGCAGGTGTCAGCTGGAGCTAATGGATGCCCAGCCGGGTGTGCAGAGCGCGTCGGTGTGACATCTACGACTGATCTCGACACCTTCTCGGTCTCTGCATGTTGTGGGAGTTTACAAACGGAGCAGCGAAGCCTTGGCTTAAGTGCCAAGTTTTTCGTTTAAGCTGAAACACTTTCAGCTCGCGGGGAAACATTACCGCCTCAATTTTCACAGCTGGGAACACACAACTCACGTCTTCACATAGTCGTTTGCAGTGGTGCCTCGAAAAGTTGCTTCAGCTACAGTCTGAAACAAAAAAAAACAAAAAAAAACCCTAAGGTCTGTGGATTGTCTTGAGTATTGGGGGTCAGGTTTTCTGGAAAGAGACATTGCTGTTGTGTTTTTAAAATGTATTATTTGGCACCACATGCCGTGTGCCATCTAGTTCCATTACACTGAAGAGAAGGCGGACGTTACTACAGCTAATATCTCCCAAAAAAAACCCAGCAACTCACACCAAATAAATCCAGATGGAATATGTTTTTTTTGTTGTTGGGGTGAACTGTCGCTTTAACGTCAGCCCGTGTGTTTCCTTTCATATCTGAACGCTCTGATTTCCTTGTGGCGCATCACGAAGCGCCTCCAGTGAACAGTTAAAGGTAGCGTTGCCTTCCCCCTCTGCCTTCGTTTCACCTGGTTCATTGTATAACGCTCCGAATGGCGGATGAAATTAGACCCACCCCCGGTGAGCGACTCCGTCATCATCAGCATAGAAATGCGTTCCCTACTGTTTGTGATCAGCAAAGACACACAGGAGCTAACAGTGATATGATAAAGGGGGGATTAATTTGTGCTAATTGCTCAGCACACGGCTCGTGCTGTGATTGAGAACAGCTACATTAGCCAACAGGAAGAAGACAAACAGCGGTAATATGCAGTAAGTAGCCCATTATATGCACACGGAGCAACCAAATGGTGAGTAGCAACTGAACAAATGAGAAGTCGGGTTTGCTGCTGCGACTGTAAATGTTAGGCAACACAAAGGGAGCAGAGGGAAGTTAATTTCAAAATCAGCACAATTATCTCAGCAACCAATGTGATCATGTTGATCAGTAATCAAAGATCTAATTTCTAATAATGAAGTTTAGTCCTGTATCAGTTTGACTGTAGCAGGATGCAGAGCTGATGTGTTAATTATAGAACAAGGAATATGTTAGAAATCAAATGTGTCTCAACATTCAAACACGCCAGTTTTTAACCGGATCGATCTCCCCGTCAAGAGATCAAACTTAATGTGTTGATGAAAACCATGGTTTGAAAAAGTCTGACAAGTTTATGATGAGTTAAAATTCGTGACTATCATGGCTGAAGGTCCAGCACGGAGGATTTAGTATCATCGAGCGGTTGGAGATGATCACACCTCGTCTCGTCCTCCGTTAAAAAGTCAAAAGTCTGTTTTAAAAGCCGGCGTATGTTGTCCTTTCTGGGCCACTGTAGAAACAAGGTGGACTCTGTGGAAGAGGTCCTGCTCCATGTGTAGGTATTAAAGGTTCAGCGTCTTTTGTTTCTGGTAATCATACACCAACAAAAACATAATAATAAGTACTTTATCACATTTCTGCGACTAATTCCTACAAAACCACCCCCAGATGAAGACTGTGTGATTCGGTCAATAGCTGTTTTGTTTTGTCAGACTTCTGATTAAAACCTGCCAAACTGTGTCGGGGAGGGAAGAAGAATCTGAATTATTCATTCAATGACACTGACGCAAACAAAAACTAAACCCCTTTACTCTAAACTACTGTTTTTTGGTGACAAAACAACAATTTCATTATTCAGGAGCAAAACAGAAGACAATTTGTGTTGTTACGATTTTCATTAATTAAATGGGCAGCAAGTCGTTTCTGTCACTAGGGGGTCTCTTACTTAAAACAAAACAAGAGCAAGGGATCATGGGAGTTAAACAGACAAGGAAATGTTTTAGAGGTTTTATTCAAGTTGAACAAAACTTTGATTTCTCTGGTTTTTGGGATAATGCATGTACACAGGTCAACTGAATATATAACAAAGATATAGCAGATGATTCAGTCATCAGACAGTGAAACTATTCCCCATTCCTGACTCTCTCTAACATGTAACTTTCCAATAAAGACGGTAAAGTTGCTGTGGCAGAAGTTCTGAACAGTGAACGTGCTGGTTTACCTGTTGCAGACAGACCGGCGCCTCAGCACTCACCCGGTGACGTACAGCGAAGGAGACAAGCCAAACAGTGTGATGCTGCCGTGACCTTTGAGTCCCGGTGCTTCCCAGCAGGATTTTTTTCTTTTTTAGAGCTGTGCTAAAGTTTAAATCGCTTCAAATACTGCAGGCATGTAACGCTGCCCATATGGGACCCGACAGTTTATCCAGCGCTGTGTTCACTTCAGACTGGAGCATCAGCTGAATAATTAAAATGTAAATGCTGGAGTGAATCACATCGCCACATCCCACTCTGCTGCGTCCTCTGCATGACAAGATTTTGTTTGAGGAATAGAAAACAGCGCTGTGTTTTTAATTCATTTCACGCCATAAGCTTTACCTGCCGCACAGCATTCAAGCAAAGGAGATACTTTATGTCCTTCATCATCAGAACGACGCTTCACTTTGCTCCCGTGGTCAGCAGCTGTCTCTCTCTCTCTCTCTCTCTCTGGATAAACAGCATCTGCTAACTACCTCAAATGTACATTTAAATATTTGTAATCGCTCGCCCCGCTGTCTGCTCAACAAAAATCTAAATGTCGGCCGACAGCGGTGAATCATCGGGAGTGTCGGTGGGAGAAAACGACAATCTGCTTTCAGAAAGGCAAAAAAAAAAAAAAATTTCCAATTATCTGAAATGCAGAGAATTCATTCTGCAGTGTAGTGATTTATGACAAAAAGGACTTTTTTAGTTGTGTGTTAGTGTGTGCTTTGCCTTTGTGTAAGAAGAACGGTCATCTTTTTGTAAAGATATCTTGGCCGTGCTGAGATTTCACCGACACATGCTAGAGAACTGAAGAGATACAATAGTCGTGGTGGTTTCGCGAGTGTAATGTCAGGGCTGTGTTATTTTCCATAGAAAGTGGATTTTCGATTCAGCGGCGAGTGCAGTTTGTAGCTCAGCTGCTGTGTTTGTTGGCAGAGTGTCGTAGGTACAATGCGACTCAAGGCCGTCAGCCCGGAGAGGGAGGAACGCTCTCGCACCGTGTGACACTCACCTTCACCTGCTATCGCTGAACAAAGGCCGAACCTCTCTGCGAGAACACCTCGTCTTTGTGTGCGTTTCTATGAGTTTGTCAGTTTCTGAGATTCCTACTTCTGACAGCTGCTGTTTCAATGCCGACATGAGTGGCTCCTTCCTTCAGGTTCTGTGGCGGCAGGAGCTGAAATACGCAACCTTTGCATAGTAAAAATAAACGAGTAAACGCTGCAATTTCACAAGGTTTTTAGGTCTTTAAGTTTGTTTGGAAGTCACCAATCGAGGCCTTAAACTCAAACTCAGCCTATTGAAACACAGGTTCTAGTGTTAATAGAGATCCACATAGATCTTAAATGAGTTAGTACTAAACATTTACACCTTCTACCTGCCAGGTAGTGCTGTGTTACCTGACATAACTGACTAGCAGCTGAAGTGAAGTGAAGTTCAAGGGGTGAAAATCCCTTCAATTATTCTGTAAATGTGTTTCATTCACCACGTTACAAGGAAGCACTACATTACCCACAATCCTAAAGTGTGACAGCCACGTCTTTAATAGGTGGAGATGTTTAACAACTGTGAAACTCAGGTTAGTCATGATTTTCTTGGTTGTCTGCCACCATCGGATCGTTTACGATACGTTTATCACAGAGTATGAAAATCACAACATGTCAGGCCACGTACTCGTTATACAGGACTCGTTTGCAATGGCTTATGGGATGCGTAGTAGAATTATCACTCGACAGGAAGAGGTATTAAAATGTCAGTAATAAAGCAGGCTGGTGTCTTCAAATTGCAGCTTCCCTGTTGTGTTCATGGAGTGTGTGTGTGTGTGTGTGTCTCTGTAGTGACTGACGAGTATGCAATTATGTACATGCATGCATTTTGCATTCCCATAGGCACGCCGCCTGCACACACACACACACACACACACACACACCACAGCTGTATAAACTGATCAGCCCACCACCACACACTGGCTCCATCAGCTGCAGGACTGCAGAGTACACCAGCCAGGCCTCTGATGCATTCTGCGAGCCCCACGGAGGGAGGGAGACATTCTGGGGAGCTCGTAATGGTCGCCGTGGTGGGAGGGGGTAATTACGGCTGAGCCTCGGGGCCCTGACAGTCCTCTCCGTGCCCACCTGGGGAGTGCCGCGCCTGGGTAACGGCGTCTCCGAGCCTGCCTGTCAGCGTCTGGTCGGCTCGGCAGACGGGCAGGCAGCCTCCCAGCTAACACAAACCTTTAGCTGCAGATGCCACACAGTGTGTGGTGCTACTGCGCTGATCACCGCGAGGAGAAGGGATGTGGGGGAAGGCAGATGTGCAGAGAATGAAGAACACAGCAACAACTCACAAATAACAAGCAACCAGTTTGTACAAACATGAACATTATGAACGTTTTCTCTCGTTCTCTGTTTCTGTCTTTCAAACACAGTCATTTGTTATATTTTGCTCATGAAGCAGGTTTTCTTTTTCAACCCTCTTCAATCCTCCATTAAGCAGCTTGAAGGCGAGAGTAACAATATTATTATTATTCCACCTTATCTTCATGTCCATGTCCTCCAAAAACAAGCCTCAGGTAGAGAATTTCCTCTCATCAAACGACTGTTCTCAGTCAAGCCTGACTACACAGAAAGTATTTTGTGTCTTCATACTTTTTGTAGACGAGCACCGATCCACACTTTTAAGTTCTGATCCAATTCTGACGCTTGAATATTCACAGACACTGATGCCACAACTTTTTTTTCTCCAATATATTACTAGCAACACTGTCGTTACTATTAGCCATTGTTGTGCTTGAATTACAGTGATGTGTGTGAAGTATTAGCATCAGATGATCCACATGGCTCGTCTCACAAAATCATCTGGAAAGGAGCCGTGAGAAGCAGTTTGGAAGAGGGCAGGTACTTGTAAAAAACTTGTCAGGTGATTGGAAGCATCTGTCTTTCTCACAGGCTAATGTCGACCAATCAGATTGACAGATGGATAGCTCCACCCCCTTTTTAACCTTTTGGGGAGCTCACACAATCAGGTGATGTCACGAATCCTGAGTTTCTTTATCTGACTTGCTGACGTCACAGATAAAAACCTCACCGGAGTCTCATCTTCTGTTTCTACTTGTGCTGAATACAGAAGAAGCAACACGTCGGCGCAGACGCTCTGGAGTTGTTAGAGAACATCTTTTAACATCTTTCTGTATGATTGTCTTTATTTGTTTGTCTCTCAGTAAACATTCACGCACGTCCACGTCTTTCTCTTCATTTGCCAATATTGTTTATGTTAATGCGTGATTGGACAACACAGCCGCCTAACCATCATCCCGAGATGCCACTGGCTAATCAGGCGTGAGACGTTGTTAATAAGACAGGCCATTTCCAGAGTATCAGGCCATTTGCTCAATGATGTGTGCAGACAACAGTGCTGCAGAACGTCGTCCGGTCTTAATTACAGCTCAGTATTCAGGACGTGAGTCTGAGCCTACAGGTGCGCAATATCGGGCTGGATGCTGTCGTCATTACACGCCGCGGCACCTTGTTTGCTACAGCGGAGCCTCTCGGGAGCGCATTCTGTCTGGGAACAAGAGATCCAGACTGTCGAGGTGTATTAAAATTCAGGGCATTCATTTTCTGGATGACCTCAACTGTACCTAACAACCCATTTAGCGCCTGGGGAAAGTAGGAGGAGAGGGTGTGAGCCTTGTATGCCAGCTGTCTGTAGTGTCATGCTGTTTGCCAGAAAGCCCAGCGGGCGTCCAGAGCCTCTGTGAGCAGCGGCCGGCCGGTCGGTCGGTCGGCTGAAGCGAAGCTCTCAGAACAATGTGTGCTGTAAGTACAGCAGAGAGGAGGATCCACACCAGGTAACACACACACACACACACACACACACACACACACACACACACACAGGATCTGCCGAGATAAAGTGACAAACTTCACGCTAACGAGGAAAACACATTGTGCTTTTTGTTTTCCGGCTGTGCTTAGAGGGAGCGTGTGCAGCAGTTCAAATAAGTTACATCAACATTTATTTTGCTATTGATTTCTAATAAACCGAACAGGGGGGCCGTTGTCGAGCAGACCATCAGCCTCTAACAGCCTCCTCTCTGCGGTTTAACATCTTAACTACCCAGATGGATTCAGGAGGAAAATCAAATACTGTGGGAAAAACAGCGTGACGTCACTCCTCCGCTGAGGCAACAAGTGTTCATGCCGCTACAATAAAATGGGTCATTTATCATTTCTGTTCAAGAAAAACAGCTAATGTGAGTGTTTGATGTTCTGCACTCTCCCTGTTCAACGTTTGGTTTCTTTTGAGTAAAATAAAGACCTGCAACCATTTTTACACCAAACTAAGAATGTAAAAATGGGTTTTTAAAACGAGTGTAAACTCACGAAAAAATAGCAGACTGACTCCTTTTCTGTTTACCTGTATATGAGTTTGTATTTCTGCTTAGACGTCATGAAACTCCATTCTAGCTTCTCCAGTGAGGCTGATAATCAATGAGGGAAGTTCCATTGCTTAAACTTTTGGCTTCTTCACGTCTGTCACACCTTGAATTTCTGTTATTTGCTGTTGTAGTTAAGCTCAAATAAAACTAAACTGAACAAAAGTTCACTAAATTAACATAAAAAACACAATTAATCATGTAAATATAAATTAATTCTAATTTATGTTCAATATTTTGTGATGAAAGGTCAACACTGACTAACAAACCACAGAGCTTTTAAAACCACTAATGCAGCACAATCTTCTACACGTGCATATTCAACAACAGAAGTAGAAGAAATATGGGGAAATGCTTAAAAATGTCAAACTAAAAAAGTCGGTATACTGTCTTCCACAACCAGGTAGACCACACACACTATGACTGACACCTGGGACATATCCCAGCATGCATCTGGCCCTCAGGGCCCCCGCAGTGAGCTGGTATTACCATATCAAAGGCCATTCGGGCTCCGTGTCTCGGCCAGAGAGAAAAAGAAGAGCCAGCACTTCAACAGCCTCTCGATTCAATTTTTCACATGGCGCCATTTGAATATCTATCGCAGGAGATGCAGATGGATGCATGTGTGCGCGCGCTCACACACGCACACACACACACACACACAAAGACACACAAAGACGCACACATGCAGGTGAGCACTGTATGCACGTATGTACACAAGCTCACACGCGTGCCTTTGTTCCGATCCTCTCTGATTTATTTTCCTCTTTGTGATGAAAATTGAAGGTAGAACAGGGCACGGTGGAGAAAAGACAACCTTGATCCTGTGTGTGTGTGTGTGTGTGAGTGTGTGAGTGTGTGAGTGTGTGTGAGTGTGTGTGTGTCTCTGCCTCATGAATATTCTCTTTCAAATCTCAGCTCTGTTTTCAGGCACCTGGGCAGGCAGCAAACAATAATACTGTGTCATTACGGGCGATGCTATCACTCTGCTTCCCTTCAACCACAGCAACCACAGACAGGAATATATTCTCAGTGAAATCGTCATGAAAGCAGCTCACTGTGGCTCAGTGGGAGGAGAGCAGGACGACAAACAATGCCTCCACGCTGGGAGGCTCCATTCAACAACGTCTCCTGCAATATTGCGAAATGAGGATGAACTCTGAAATCCAGATTATCTGTTGTGGATGCGGATTATGTGGAGATTACATTCCTCCGCCGAGCACGGGAGAATGTGACAAAAGCACAAATTGGACAGACTGTTTCTATCTGTTTGCTGCATTAAAAGATTAGCGCACAGTTACGTTTAAACGAGTCAGGCAGTTTTAGTTAGAGCTGAGATTACAGGCAACTGGAGCAGCGGCTGAAGCTGGAGTGAAGATGGAGGCAGTGGCGTAGATTTTAATTAGAACGAGGAACTGAATGCAAAGATGGCGCCAATTCAGTCCAATGAGAATTGTTTGCCTAGTAGTGCATACGCCAAGAGAGTGTCTAGTGTCCAGGTTTTCTTCTTGGTTTTGTGGTTTCATTGGATATGCACAGTAAAGTTTATTCTGCTGGCCTCAACAGTTTTATACTACTGGGAAAATTACCTTTTTTGCTGCAATACCGCAAGTGGCCACTGGGGAAAAACTGGAAGCACGGCTCGTTGTCACAGCCATAACCAGGTCATAGTGATGCAATCTTGGATGATAGTGATAAATGACGTGTTGTATAATGTGTATGTATCTATATAAGAATAAAAGATTTCAGATGTTATTGTTGTTTGACACTGACGGTTTTAAATGTGAATGTAGTTTTGTGGTTATAAAGCAAAGAGAAGTGACTGTAAAGCAACTTCTAATATTCATATACCAAAATATCTCAGCTACAGATGCCGCCATCTTGGTGTTTCATGACCTATCCTGCAACCAGCCACCAGGGGGCGATCAACCACATAGAAGACCTACTACTCACAGACGATAAAGCTCATGTTCGTGATTATGACGTAAACATTATGATCTCAGCTGAGCTGTAAGGTTAGCTAGCTTAATAATCCTGGTTAGCTAGCTTCTCGTCCATGAGTAGATGCTTGAAGATTTGGTTGGCGGGTGTTGTTCATTTGATAGAAAATTATTTTATTGGAATTTTTGGAACGGGACCCTGCTCCTGAGTTTTTCAAATTAGGCACCCAAGGACGAGTGCCATTCAGTTGCATTATTTATTCGAGGGGAGGCAGATAGCTCCACCAAAGCAATCTAGATGGATGAACAGCACTACAGATAATATGCATTTTGATTTTGGGTTAAACTGCCTCTTCAAGTTTGTCAGACTTGGCTTGATTCCTGCTCGAGCTCATCACGCATGCACGACCACATCTGAATCTTGAATCAATCTGAGGCCACAAACCAGTCTGTGTTTGTGTGTATGTGTTCTCGGACACTGAGCGTGTTAAGTAGTGATGGAGAGGACCATCTACTGTTGGTTTTTTTTCTGTTTGTTTGTTTCATTAGCTCCCTCCTCCTCCTCCTCCTCCTCCTCCTCCTCCTCGTCCTCGTCCTCGTCCTCACTTCCCTCTACTTGTGAAATCGCTCTTTCAGACAGATTGGAAGCGCCCTGATTTGCGGTGAACAAAACGAGCTGGCCGAGGTGGAGGGGGATTAGTGCCACTCCAGGACAATTATAATCTGGTTGCTGCCACGGCAACCTTATCTCCCACCTCCCTCCCAACACACATTCACACACACACACACACACACACTTTCTCTTAATTGGACGCAAGTCTCAGTGTGGAAACAACAGTGTGGCGTTCTTCGTGGCCTCGGTGAGGCCGCGTTCAATCGTGAAGCTGCGTGAGGTAACGGCACGTCATTCAACAAGCAGCAGCGGGTCGTTCGAAGCGTTATAAAGAAATTAAATGAGGACGTTTGAGACTTTAATGAAGGCTTGCAATCTATAAAAGCTACGAGGAGTCACTGTGTGAGCAATGAAACTAAAAAAAACAAGTTTATCTCAGAAGCACTGACGGGCTAGAAATGGATTCTGCATCATTTAATGCTCTTGGGATCGACACTAAGTGGTCAATTTATTAGGTAAAGTACAATCGAATGAAATCTACAGTGAGAAATTTTGCGTATTTTAAGTTTTTGTTGAGTCTGTCAGAAAGCTCGACAGCCAATCCTAGTCGGAAAAATGACAACACTGGTCGTTTTATGGTTAAAACGAGCAACGTTTACGTTGGTGGCGACCTCTAGTGGGTGTGGTGATTATAACGGAAGCAAAACAGGAAGTCAGGTGACGCAGAATAAATCATGAGAAGGATGAAAGTCCATGCAAGGAAGAGGTCAGGCGGGATGAACACAGGACGAGAACCAAGAACACTGATAGTTGAGTCGTTAACCTTGTTTACCAATATTAGTAACGTGAGGTAGTTTGACACAACGTAATAGAACTTAACGTAACATAATCAAATATAACGTAACTTGCTTATATTTACCATAAACCTTGACCTTAAGTTACTTTTGCAGCCCAACATTTTAAAATGACAACTACGTTCTGTACTAAATTTACGTTACTCACATTCGTTGCTTAAATAATGTAGTTTTAAAAGTGGATTTGTAGTCCAATATAACGCCACCATCTAATATGACCCCTATGATAAATAAAGTAGAATATCATCTTTCCAACAGTGTTGACATAAACTAAAAATCCGTACATCTTCATAAAACAAATCGTACCTGAGCAGTTGTATGGATTGCTGTAGATTGATTAGGTGATAGTGGTGATGTGTACTTGTACTGAACAGTTTATCACTTCGTAAAGGAAACTGATATTGTGTCAAGCTGATCGTAAACTGGTGAAAACCATTAAATGCAGCTAATGCGCTCAGAACCGGAACCAGCATATCAGAACTGGATCAGGGTCCCGGCGGGTGTGAGAGAGAGTATTTGATATATCGTTCCCTCAGATTAGGTGCTCATTCCCTCTACTTACTTAATTAATTTCCTGAAATTAACAGTGTCCTTCCCCATCGACACTTTCAATGGTCCGTTGTATGACATGAGAACGTCCTTGCTGACACCGTTAAAGCACGACAGAACCGTCTTATGAAGGAGGTTCATGTACAGTTCATGTCTCCTCTCCCTCTCCCTTTCGGTTTGGTTTGTGAACTTGTTGACATTCCTTACACACACAGTATTTTACAGGATAACAAACAATCCGATGATCGTGTCGACGCCAGCCAGTTCTTCAAAACACAGCCGGAGGGTTCAGCAGCTCATCGTGACAAAGAAACGACATAAATCTGTCCTCCATATGAAAGAAGGGACGCAGACTAAGACTTCTATCACATCTACAAGTCAAACATGTTCGGGGGCATAAATTAGTCATTTGAGAGAATTCATAAAAATACAGAATTGTTCTTCTAGGGTCAAAGCAGAGGAGAAGGAACGATGATCTTTCACGTGTTTCCTGTTGTCTAATCAGCTGCTTTGCTCCACTCGAGAGGCATAATTGACTTAATGGATTATTAAACTAATAAGTGTCTCTCCAAGATGTTCTGGTTAACAAACCGACGTCTCCCCGCTCTGAGAGTATTTAGTATTTCCCCCAGATTTATTCGAGTGTTTCCTTTATTTTGTTAATTGCCTGCACTCAGAGTGAGAAAAGCAGATATTCCCACCGAGCGCGTCACATCAATATGCTTACTGAGGCTTCGGTGCGTTTGCCTCCATGCCATTCTGAAGACCGGGACAGCAGCAGAGAGAAAACAAAAGAAAAGGTGAATTACGGCCTCAGTTTCTCAGAAAACACCATACGTGAGGAATTTGGGAGTGCGGTCACGAATCGTGACTGACCCACGAAGAATGAACAGCAGGAGACGTGCTGATTCACTCAGAGACGACCGGGCAGGACATGAAGGCTGCTGAAGGACGACACCTCGGCTCCTGCACCCACCGACACTGGTGAGACTTCTTGGTTTCTCAGCCTTTATCCAGATCCTACGGAACGAAGGATGAAACGTGCCTACAGACGGCATTTACTTTCATATCTTCACGCTCAAAGGTGAAAAACAAAAGTCCACAAGTTCATCTAAATTCAGGTGAGTTGAGCTTTTGTTGTGACCAATGGGCATCAAAGGCCGGAACCGTCGGAACTGGTTTCCAAATCGTCCAATTAGATCAAATACATTTTATTCATATAGGCAGAAAATGACAATCACGTTGCCTCAGTGGATGTTAGTGTTGGAGCGACTTCCTCTGTTCTCAGACCTTCGATTACAGACTTCTTTCAAAAATCCATCCGATCCATCATATTCGTGTGCCTCCGAGTTTCTCTGAGCGACTGCCACATCAGTGTTGGCATATTTTCTGACAGTTGCGCACTGCAAATACAATGACAATCAACTCTTGAAAACTTGCGACGAGAAGGAGTCATGGTGGAGAGGAAGGAAGGAGGGAACGGTCCAAAGCACGGCTTCATTTCACGACGAACGATGACGACACATGCGTCTACAACAACAGCAGATCTTGAATCTACAACTATGTGTGATAAATGATTAGATTCTTGACGTAACAGTCTCTCAACAGTGTCCTTCTTCTTTCTTTCATTATTCTGCAACATACTCTCAGGGAGGTAAATCAACATAAGTCCAAATGTCAGACGGAAACAAAGTCAATAGAAGAAGACAATTATTGCCCAGTAATCAAGACAAGCAGATTCAAATGTGGCCTGTGGGCACTTACAACCTGCCTGAATAGACCCATCATATATTCAAAAACACATCAGACAAATTATCTCTATAAGTCCAAAACACTGAATCCTTTTAAACGACTCGTATCTGTGTTTAAGTTGCAGTGCACTTCCCATGCGGGACTGTCAGGTGCATAAACTCCTTCAGCCTCACAGTAATTTATGTTGTGTTTTACTGTTCGACTGTTTCGTCTTTATTGGTTTTATTGCACGCAATCTTTCCCCATTACCTTTGCTGCTGCTGCAACAACTTAATTTCCCCGCGGGGATCAATAAGCTCTCATGTTGTCTTCGTTTCAAATACACGCAGGCATCAGTGATAAGATGAGAACGCACAGCTCCGCCTGCAGAATCAGCCCCACGCTCCGACCTGCAGGCCGCTTCAGCGTCTCCTCGCGGAGTCGAGTGGGAAACAAATCGTCTCCTCTGCACTCTTGAGAAAGTAACTTTTTCTGTTTTTGCATTTTTAACCTGTCAGCCGTGATGTAGTATGCTAATATTCTTATTTCACAGTGTATGATAAAACTATAATAAACACCGTACGGGCTGATGATGGATGTTTTGTTGCAGGTTGTGAGTCGCCGACTTGTTTTTGCCATCCCTCTCTCTGGCAGCCGGTGATGGAGGGACTTTCTCTGCCTCTCTCCCCCCTCTCGGTCTTACAACAGAGCTTCGATTGGCCATAATTGGCTCCTGTTTGCAGCGAGGTATTGATCACCTCAATAGACCCTCCATTCCACCCGTCCTCCTCCAGACTCACAACTTCTCTCCCTCCCTCTCTCTCTCTCTCATTCTCCTCACTTCCTTGCTCCGTTTCTCTGCGAGACCTCGCTGCTGCCACTTTGATAAGCATGGTGAATGGCGTGCCGTCATCGGTGCAGACTAACTCTTGAATCAATAGGCGAGTGCAGACGCTCAGCAGTCTATTTCCCGCAGAGATGGTGGAGAATAGCAATGCTACCCGACGAAAACCAAGAGGGAGAGAGGCCGAGATTGAAAGGGAGAGGCGGCAGGGATGGAGCGGCACACCGAACATCAGAAATGCTTTTCAGATCTTTTTCTCGAGATCCTGATTTCTTTTTCTGTTTTGTTTACTTTGTGAGTCACTGATTTGAGGTACAATTACAAAGGATGTACTGACAGAGAGTGACAGACGTGAGCGCAGAAGGAAAGAAAGGAAAGGTGCACGGAATTGAGTTCGACTTCAGGATGATCTGAAACACGACGTGAGAGCCAGACCTCGATACAGCGGCAGCAGATTCATACACATGGTCGGTGCAGTCCACATACGTTTGGCCCTTTAGTGTCAGATGATTCTGCTTAATTTAACTCTCATGTCATGTTTTGATTTAAAAGTGAAAAGAAAAGTGAACTGATGTACTCACATCAGCGACTCCGGCCTCCAGGATGCTGACCTTGGCTTCCTTCTCCAGAGCTGCTTTCTGCTTAACTACAGTAAGAAAAAAAAAAAAAAAAAAAACAATCATCGGTGAGCTGAAAAACATCGACATGTTTTCAAAGGACTTACAGTAAATAATACAGAATATTCTCCCTGCCTGTTTGTGTAGAAACATCCCAAACATTAAAAACACCCTGTGAGGTTTTGAGACTAATCAGCGAGGCTGACAATAATCCTCACAAACCAAAACAGACCAACAAATAAAAAGTAGTTGATAAAAACAGAAAATCTACATTACAGCACTCTCCAGTACTCCACACAGGTTAAAATCTGATTACTCTCTCGTGTCCTCAGAAATGTGCAGTATGCATCCATTAATCAATAGCACGAATTCCATCAAAAAAACTGCTTTTCAGCTCTTGCACTTGTTTGATTCACAGAGAATCGATGCTTCCTTCTTCCTCCTGAGCTTTAAACACACACACACACACACACACACACACAACATATATACGGCAGAACTAAAACGCCACTTGATCGAACGCCTCAGAAACGCCGTTTGGTTCAACCAGAGAAACTCACAGATGACTGGAGACGTCCTGAGTCTGAATTGTTCTGCCATCACTGTATCGAGACACATATCACATTCATTATAGCGTTTTGATTCGAGAGCCGCAGGGCACAAACAGAAAATAAGAAAATTGATCCGACAGCGCTTTACTGTCTTCACTGTACACAACCAGCTTAATACTCTAAAGGCCCTGAGAGGCAGCAAGGCAAAACAGTTTAAAGTTATGAGAGTCTGATGTTCCAACACCCGGCGTGTCTACATCCTACTGACAAACGATCAGCACAACACTCAGTGGGCTTCATCACTCAGGGCAGGTCGGTATGAGAGTCTGACACGGCGGCTGGCAAATGATGGGCAGGTTAACTCCCCCAGATCAGCACAGCGTTCAATTATCAATGGAAATGTCTTCACATCTGCCATGAAATCTGGCACAAACATTTATTGTTCTCAGCGAGAATCATTATAATTTTGACTGTGCAAGCAGCTTATTACTGTCCATACTTATGCTAATTAAATTAGTATAGCTACCTTGAGTAGCCATGGTAAATACTGCAGCAGCAAAGGAGGAAGTGAAGGCTGATTTGTAGTTGTGGTCCAGGCTGTTGTGTGCAGTAACACACTGGTGTTTCTGCGTTGCTGGCAGTGACACTTCCCCCAGTAAACACACCGACCTCTTCAGTTAACTTAAACACAAAGTTAAGATACGTCACGTACAAAATGTAAGTGATATAAGTAATGAAACTAACCATGGAGTTGTTGGTCCATCACATCTTTTCATCTGCTTCAGCTTTGTGTTTAGTTCTTATTGCAAATTGTTTGCATGTTGACAGACGAGGTGAACGTTAAAAAACTTTACCTGCTTAATCAAGCTACCAACATGTTAGCACTGTCACTGCCATTAACAATCAGTAAGAAGAATAAAAGAATAATAAGATTGAAGAGTTTACTGCCTCACCAGCAGCTCAGCGTAAGAACGCTGCTTGTGTGGCTGTAAACTCATAAGTCTTGTTGATTTATGACTTTATGTGTAGGAAGGATTTTCGCTCTAGTAGCTGTAATAACGGCACCGTAATGATGTTTGAGTTTCTCTTTCTTATTTGTCCCCGTTCGTTACAGTATTAGCCTGCTCTCCATCCACTGAACTGCCACTGTTCCTCAAGCAGTGGAGGTTATCATGTGAGCTAAGTTATTAATCACATTTCACATCTCCAGTCATGACGCTGTGAGCTGGTTAAACTCACCAGGTAAAGTTAGTGAGCGCTCATACCGGCACTTGAGTGAGACATTTATGAGGCTCTGGAGAAAGTTCAACGAATAATATCTTCTCTCTCACGCTGTCCTTCACTTCTGCTCCCTCTCTCCACTCACATATTTCTAAATTCACCGCTCTCCAACTATCCTTTAACCCGAGGTCAGTGCCGAGCTCACAATGAATTTCAGATAGAAGCAAACAGGTGGTGAAGGTGGTGATGCCACTGGGGTTATCATGTGAGCACTTCCCAGACATGAAAGCTCGCTGAATTAGGCCAACAACACCTCCGCGGGGCTCCGCGATAAATTCTGCCGTTCCAGAAGCAAATGAGCTATTACTGTAGCATATCTTCACTTTATGAAATATGAATTTTAAACCTGACCTGCCGCCAGGCAAATATTACAGCAAATTTCCACACAAATAGAATTAAACGCTGCACAGGGCTCTCTTTTATCATCCCCCTTAAACAGAAACAAATGGAAGGCTACGATTGAAATACACGGCGGAGCTCATATTAAAGCAAGAACAAAATGTTCTGGAAAAAAACAGAGAGGATACATAATTACATTCACTTTACTTTGCATCTGAATACACCTGTGTGGAGAATGAGAGCGAGTCTCCCTTTGTTGACACACCAGGCAGATGAAGGATATGCAAATTACGAGCCTTGACTCGTCCAAATTCACCCACAGCTTTTATAATCAGTCTTTCAATCTGTCAGAACATAATTCACGCGTGTTGCCAAGCGTTGCGTAACCGACAGACTTACCTGACCTTAAACACCCGTGTGTAAATGAGTAGCTCTTAACTATGTATTATTCACCTATAGGCAACGAAAAAACTCTGACCCCTCTAACAAGTAACCAGACTTGTGGTGCACACAGCAACTGTCTGAGACAAGACTTGTAAGTTTTAAACCCTCTGAATATTTCAATCAGGAGGGACTTTATTCTGAGTGAACGATAATGAGAGAATCTAACAGTCGCAGTCGTCTGAGGAGCTAAAGTACAGGAAACACCCAGGCTGAGTGTTGACACTGCTGGTGGTGGTGATGGATGAAGAAAATAGCCGATAATCGGATGAGATGGGAACTTGATTCTGGCGAGCCGACCCGGGCGCTGGATATGAAGTACTGGAGGCGAACTGGGTGGAGGAGGAGGGCAGCACGACTCGCAGTGAGACGGCAGCTGACGGCAGCAGAGAGGAGAACAAACCGGCTGACACATGATCACTGTGCGGTAACTTAAAGTGTGTTCCATGACGGTAGGTGAAAAATAGACCAATCTTTACTGTGCTAAAGCCTCTGTTACTGTTTCTTTTAGAGACTTGGCTGACTGGTCGGCGTCCAGGCCCCAGACGGAGACGTATGAACACCATGTGTGCGACAGCCAAGAGGGCCGACGTGTCTTAATAACGCTGTCAGCAGGTAGCGACTGCAGCCTCAGCTCCCTTCAGAAGCTGAAGTGGCTGAATTGGTTTGTCAGCGTCGCTTCTTCTTCTTCTTCTGTTCACCGAGGAGCATCTGAAGAGGATTCTGGGTCAGCGGAACGTGTTTCTGATGGAGACGTCGGTGGTCAACGGTGCAGCTGCTGATTTGCTTTTGGAGGCTGTATGAATGAAGTATCAACTCACAGTTACAGAACCTTGTCTTGGTTATTTCATATTAAACTGCTAAATTACTCTTCTTGCTTACTTGTGTGTCAGTCAGTTTTGGATAAGGTTGTTAAAATTGTCCAAAACGAAGACATGAGGGTCGAACTCATCTGTCGACTGCATGTCAACAAACCAGGGCAACAAGATTAACTATACTTTAATATATTTATATATTTATTAAATAAAAGCATGTCTTTTAGAAGGTCTACATGCTGATGCATCACAAAATAGATAAATGAAATGACTTCCTGTACCGTAAAACATCAGTTAAAGAGCTTAACTCGCTCTTTGTCTCTCTGTGGTTGGTGCTACAGTAAGAACTGTCACTCAGAACCAGGAAGTGATTCGTTCGACATGCTCTCTGACTCTACTGGAAATTAGAAGGCAGCATGAAAAGCTGCTTGTCCTACAGTATGAGAGATGTACCGTTGTTTAAATAAGAAGATCAGATCCGCACTCGACTGTTCGCGTGAAATGTGACAGAAATAGTTTGACCAAGAATTATGAAAATGAGCTTGAAGGAGAAGTTCAACCCTGCGGCTCCTTTCTCACCTCTAGCAAATCATGTCATGAAGTGAGTGGGACTCTTGGATCTCACAGTAACTGGTCAGACACCGACCGTCCTAATCTGATGCTGGAAAAGGTGTTGAAGGGGTTTTTTCCCGAGCTAGTTTCTGCCGTCAGTCAGCCGCTCAGACTTTCAGATTCTCTTGCAAGGTGACAAATAATGTCTTGGAGTGTACCAGAAAAAAAAACAAACCAAAACACAAGACTGGATTAAACTTCATCCAGCATTTTATCTGATCCACCAGGTAAAACAACTGCAACCACCTTTTCTTAGACAGTTTTTGGATGATGTCATGCTGCTGGATAAGTGTAGACGTGTCTGTTTTTTTCTTTCCCCGAGATACGACATCTCAATCTGATAAGTTTCATTTTGGGAGCGATGGGGAAGAAAAAGGGTTGAGGAGAGGTTTGTTCTGCAGCCTCTGGAGCCACAAGCTCCGGCCTGTAGCAGTAAACAATACATTATTGCAGCTTTAGCTTACTTTCATTTTGCAGATTGAATCTGTTTTATTTGTTCCTGTCCGTCTTTTTGTTAGTTCTACTTCTTTTTCCCAACTGCAGATACTGTCACTTACTTTTAAGGAAAGTTGTAGTCGTGCCAATGCATTGATTTTCCCCCCACTTGAAAAAAAAAAGAAAAAGAAAAACGTTTTAAAGGATTAATTAAGTTCAAATGAAACGGGCAGAGATGGTAAACAGACGGCAACTTTGGGACTAAACTCAGTGGAACAAGGAAAGAGTCTGTTGCCTAAAGTGCCGCTGGTAATTGGTGAGGCAAAACCTATTTGACTTGCATCTGCAGGGAAGCCTAATTGACAGGCTCACACACACACACACACACACACACACACACACACACACACACACACACACACACACACACACACACACACACACACACACACATTTAGTTCCTGATACAGAATCAGAGTAAAACGCCCGATACACAGAAACACAAACAAACATGAAAGCTCTCGACATGATTTTCGTTGGGCTGGAATCAGAAAAGCTCGGCAGCCACGCGGGCGTCCGTCTGCTTCCCCCGAGTGAATTGCCACGCGGCCAGCGAGCGTGACTACATCACAGACGCCGAGCTGCCTCTAATTAAGCGAACGCGTCTTTGGACCTCCCAACACCGCGGCACTGCGGCCTCTCCCAAAATGTAGCCAAGAGCTGTCTGGACCGTCCACCGCTACTCCTCTCCTGCAGACTACAAATGAGTCCAAGTCGGATGAGAGCACTGCTCGTGAACAGGCGAGCCGAGGTGCCTCATTTGTACCCCAGCGAGCTTTCTCTCCAAAACCCAAATTGGATCCATTTTTAAGAAGCTGTGATGGGCTGGGTGTCGTGATCAGAGCGACTGGCGACTTCTCTTTTAGCCTGGCTCGCGGCGCGGTGTGAAAATAAGCCGTAATGTGACAAAATGGGAATAAAGCAGCGATGGACTACAGACTGAGATCGAGTTGAAGGAAAATGATCTATGCTAGGATTATTCCATTTTCCAGAATATTCCATCTTCCGCTGTAGCTCTCACATGCATTTGGACTGCGGGGGTGAAAAAAAAATTGGGCCTGAAGGAAGTAACGGGAACCAAATCTCATTTCTACAAAAGGGGCCCCTTTATTTTCCCTCCAAAACACACGGAGGCGCTTCATTTGTCACCCGGGCCGCCCCTGTCCTGAATTTTGCTTTATGTTAACTCAATGTATCTGAGGCGCCTAGAGGGAAACACAGCGAGTGCCGGGGATTCAGAAATGCTTCATTTTTCACCGTTGACAAAAGGGAAAGGCCCGGGCCGGCTCCACGAGTCCTGGACCAACAGAATAGATGCTTTCGCAGCACCGAGGGGTCGTTATTTCAACCACTAACCAACCCCCCCCCACCCAACCCCACCTCCATACCTCTCACTCACCCTCCTGGGTACATTTCAGGAGCCGTATAATGAGAAGAAAACAACAGCCATCCTTCAAAAACCAAAGGCAGGCAGAGCGGCGCGGCAGCGTCACCGCAGTGACACAGTACAGGGATGTAATCACGTTAGTTGATCGTAAGAGCGACGATCCCTGAGCAAATTAAAATATATCGCTCGCCGTGCCCCAGCAAGTTCTGGTCCGACGCTCCCGACCATCCGTGAACGTCTCGCAGATAATAAAAAAGCGAGCAGGAAGAAATGTTTGCATTTCTTAAAGTCAGGACAATTTATGGGACGTGAGGTTCAGATTGTGGTTCCAAATGGAAAAACCTGAAGAGTTTTGTTGTGTTTTATTTGAAACACTGAACACAATATTCAACAGTAAAGCCTGATCGATATAAATCGGTCGGCCGACTTCTCATTTGAGGGGTCGTTGCAAAAAAACACCTGTGTACATTGCTGCCTCCCTCATGTGTCGCTTCTGTTTAACAAGCTACTAGGCTAAAATATCCTTAAACACAAAAGTCTTGTGATCACGCCATCGCCATTAATTTCTCTTAAGACAGCTGAAACGTGAAAAGTCATTAATGTCACAAGAATTTCTTAACTCACGAGGAAGAAAAACAATATTTGATTTCTTTCAATATGACGGAACATAGAAAAATGGTCCTCGGCCCAGAAAATCTTTTTGTTCGTTTGTTTGTCTAATTAAAAATGCTGCTTACAGAGCGAACACAAACCAAAACACCTGTAAAATGTGCAGCCTCGACTTGAAAATCTGACTGTAGATCTGTTTTCTTTTTTTATGTCTCAGTTTGTTTTTGTTTGGTAACTTTATACAGGAGAGTACTGAACTGGTTTGTTTTCACTGGAAAAGTAAAAAAGAAGACTTGATTCTGAACTGAACAAACAAAATATTAATTCACAAGAAAATTAAAGTATTTTATCTTCAGACCGCTAGAACATAATGGAGGCTATTTTACAGGAAGAGACAGGATTAAACAACAATTAAACAAAAGTACCAGACAAAAGTACAACAGGTTTACTGTGGCCAAAATAATGAGAACACCTCTTGTAGCAGAGCATACAGGTGTCACACCTGTGATTCGTGTTGGGTGCAAAGAGTTTTTTCAGTTTGAAAGAGGTGATCAACACTTCTCAAATCTGAGTTTTACAGCAACACGATTAAAAAGAACTGTAGAAATGTAATTAGTAACAAACTTATAGAGTATATAATATCAACGGACAGCCTAACAGCAGTTTCAACAGCAGAAAAAGTATAAAAATATGAAACGATGTGACAAAACCTGCATCAACACTGTGAAACAGGCACATGAACGACACAGTGAGTCCACAAAGGGTTAACGAGTCATCACACATCGAAGTTTTCATTCATGAAGCGTTTGACGCACACGGAGCAGATTTTTCCTTCCGTTTCCAACATTTCTGTAAACGAACTCTTCGTCTCATAACCGACACCACGGAGTCGTGAGTATTTCTGTCAAGACAGATTTGGTTTTCGTTTTTTCAGCGGCGTCTTAATTAGATATGCTTTCGCTCTCACTTGCATTAATCTGATTTCCGATATCAACTTTTCAGCCTTCAATCTGTTCCTTGTTGATCCCCACACACACACACACACACACACACACACACACACCCGGGGTGTTATTGCCTGCAGTAATCTAGGATGCAGTCTTCGTTTGTGTGTGTGTGTGTGTGTGTGTGTGTGTGTGTGTGTGTGTGTGTGTCGGTGGCTTTGTGAAGACAATGCCATGTGTAATTAAATTCAAAAGCAGGGGGCCGAAATGGCATCCAGGGCCACCTGGGGGACGACAGACCATTAAAGGAGGAGAGAAAGAGGCAGAGAGAGAGAGACAGAGATGTGAGGACTGAGAGAAAAGAGGAGGAGAGAGGGTGATAGACAGATGGGGGAGACAAATTGAGAGGTGGGAGAAAGTGTGAAGGAGACAGATAAAGAAGGGGTGAGGGAGGAGGAGGAGGAGGAGGAGGAGGAGGAGGAGAGAAACTAAAAGGGGGGACGGAGGAGACTCGGATAGAAAGACAGGAAAGAAATGAAAAACTGGGTGAAAAGAAAGAAGAAAGGAAAGGAAAAGATGGAAAGGATTGGAAACACAAAACTAAATTCTAACAAGAAGTAAACAACTGCAGCATGGATCCACTATCAACATGCTAAATGACGAAGCTAACGGAAGTTAGCTTGGTTCATTTTTCAGTCTGGAAGAAACTAAGAAACACTTACAGCACTCCTGAGATACGAGGACTCACTTTCTGCTTTACTAGCTCAATAAAAGTTTTTTAGTTAGTTTACCCCAAAAAGTAATTTTGGTCCCCAGCAAAGACATAAAACATAAACCTGTCACAACATTAAAACACCACCCTTAAATTTACTTACAAAGACGTGAGTCACATCACTGCGTACAGCAGAGACAGACACAAGGTGCATTTAATGTCAGTTCTTAAACAAGGGTTGACTGAAAACTGAGATAAAGATTGAGTCCATGAGCTGATGGCGTGTTGTTTAATCTGCTCTAACGCGTATGTATTATTTTTAAACTTATTTGGTTGCATTTTTGTTATCCGTTCATCTCCAGTTGCAGTTTGGTTCGATTTAGTCCCTGTTCAGCTTTTTTCACCGTTTAGTCTCTAACTCTGTCTGCTGTTTGTTGCCGGGCAGGTAACTGAGCAGTGGGTTTATTTGAGCTTTTCAAGGTGGCTTTTTTAAAAAAAAAAAAGCTGCTGCTGTTAATCACATTGTTGGTGACGGTGCTGAGACAAAACCTTCGGCGAATGTGAGCAAAAAGACGCTCGGTGGCATTGCAGAGTTAGGTGTTGATTCTTTAGGTAGGTTTTTAACTGGAACAAGTACCTTTAAACTCATTGTTACTGTCAGAAAAGACCTGATTTAGTTGACTGATACTAGTTGACTGTCAGTATCAGAGTGTAACTGTCTGCTCCAGTGATCGACTTTCTTTGTGAGACTTTTTGCCTTTAAACATGACGGTGAGACTGTGGAAATATCACAGACATCTTCTGCACATTCATCCATAAAATGATGTTAGTGAATTGTCCTCCTACGGCATCATGACAACCTCTTTGTATAAACATCACAGTCCTCAAGTCCAAAACCTCCCGCATGTCACGTTTAGTTGAACTTGTTCAGCTACAATTACACAACAGCCGTAATGTGTTTGTTTACCGCGTTGTGTTGAAACACCGTTCGCCGCTTTAACCGATGACATTTAAGCTCTCCGCTTCTGCTCCGTTTGATTCGTTCACATTTTAAAAGGCAGGTATTAAAACACCTCTATTAGTTTACATAAACAATTCATTAAGCTGATATGACACCGGGGACCCCGGCAGGAAAACACGTCCCGACCACCCACAACAATTAATGACCCTGCATCAGCCGACGCCTCGCTGCACGGAGACAGGAAGCCTTTACTCCAACAACAAGCGTTCATTAGCACGTCGCCGCTCACGCTGAGAGATACACAACCACATAAAACAACAGATTTTTTAATCTTTGTGTTTTACGAGGAGATTTTTTTTTTTTTTTGTATCCCGTCTTCTGGCATTCACACAGCCTCTCTCCCACTGGAGCAGCTTTGGAAGTGTGTAAAAGAGGTTTTTCTTTCTGAGAGGGAATTGTCATAAAAAAAAACACTAATATTCCCCAAGTGGAGGTGACCTTTGAGAAACTGAGTCTTGAGTCATAAAACCCAATACTCCAACAAATGGAACTGACCTCCAGTATGTGGAGGGAGGAAAAAAGAAAGAAAAAATGAAATAAAACTCTGTTCCCGCTCCAAAAAAATCTGACGACAAACTGGATTTGTGCAAATTTTGCCTCCAGATCGCGGCTGATTCCTGCAGCACCACCTCCACTCGTCCTCTCCTCTCCACCTTTCCCTCCTTTCCTTCCTTCCTAATCACTTTTCTCTCCTCTCAATCCATCTCCCCTGTTCTCGTCTCCTCTCCATCATCCACCTTGTCTTCAACATTACACGACTTTTACTTCAGACAACATTCCCAGGACAACTGTTCGGTTCAGGTTTGTTCCAGTGAGTGTCGTCCACACTTGGGTCCCATTAACAAACCCTGAGATTTTGACTGCTGTTCATATCCCGCCTCCGACCAACTGTCAACACCATGATCGCAATCTGTCCTTAAAACAGAACTCCATTGTTCGACTATTTTAACTGTTACTTACTCTTTACTGTATTGCAGTCATTAGAAATAAAGTAATATGGTGATAATGAAGTGAGAAAAGGAGTTCACCGACAAATGAGGGGCAGCGTGGACAGACGGCCAAAACAAACTTTACCCCAGGAGAGTGCTGTGAAACATAAACTCAGCTGTGATTTAGTTTAACTTACATGACGTTAACCAACTAGTGCATTTATCTGGACCCAAATCATGATCTTTTCCTAAACCTAACGAAGCAGTTTTGCTGCCTAAACCTAAACAAACTGCAACCAAGTGAGGAGAGAGGTCCCGTACAGTGACCGTCGCTGCTAACCCGACTGACACTGACTCATGTGACATCACTTTTAGGGAATTTATAAGAATTTGCACAGCTCCGTCTGGAGCCAGAAAAGACTTTATACAACTTTTATTGAAGACGTTTAAACAGACCTGATGTGACCTGAACCTTAGATGAGTTCAGTGGCGTATTAGGGAGAAAACATCAGCTAATGAACAACTTTTAAAGGCACAAGTTTGGTGGACACATTGGTCTGAGTCTGAGCATATCGACTACCAAACTGCTGGCACTGGATGCCGGATCAGGTTTGTTCATGAGTTCATGATTTAAATCAAAGTTTTGCCAAATGTTAGTGAAGGTAAAGTTCTTCAGGCACAAACTGACTTATAAAAGTAAGTTTTTTCTGTATTGATGCCAAAATTAAAGCACTGTATTGGCATAAAGAAACTGAGACGATACCTTCTTCCTCTCCTCCCCTTCACTCTCTTCTCCCCTCTTCCCCTCCATTTCTTATCCTCTTCCCTCCATCCCTCCTCCTCCACCTACTCCCCGCTGTCCCTCCGAAGCAGAGTGGTTGCGGGGGGTGTTTATAGGGCTGATAAGTGGCAGATGACGATCGCTTGGCGGGGCCGGAGATAAGGCTGCCAACGCCGGGGACGCCATCTATCAAACCTCCCACAAGCCGAGCCAAGCATCGCCCGGGCGAGGAGCGAGGGAGGCAGGACGCAGAGAAAAAAAAAAAGGTAACGACTCTCCATCTCCACCCAGACATAAGGGGAACTCAGTGACAGACCGGCTGACACGCGCTGGATAGTTTCTGTAAATAATGCTCAGTGTTTGTTTTAGCGCCAGACAGGCGAGTATTTACCGCATCGGGGCGAATCAGGTCGGATAAGACAACGACTGCAGAGGAGAATAAACAGAATTATATGTTGTAATTTGACTGAGAAAACACAAAATTATGTGCATTAATACCTGACGTGTGTCTGCACCTGGGGTGTGTTTTGCTCCACTGTATGTAATTATTTTCATTATCGATCAATCTGCTGATTATTTTCACTGATGCATTAAAAGTGCAGCAACCATTATCTCTGGAAATGTTAGAATCACGGTGAACACAATCAAAAAAATCTGTCTTGTAGCACCGTGAGTGCACACTGAACCTCCGGCTGGAGTCAAATTCTTACAGATTCAAGTTTTTCTCTGTATCAGCTACTTGGCGGTTTCAGCCTGTAAACAAGGCGCAGCTCCAGATGACAACCAGCTCCAACTCAAATCAATGTTCGTGTCGCCATTTGAAATCAATCACATTTAGTTTGTGTCGTCTAACGCGACCATGCTGCGACCGTGAAGGAATGTTAACGGTTTACAACAGAGTTCCTTGGAGTTTTTTTGTGATTTGACATGTATCCCTTTTTGGAGAGCACATCTAACAAACTTTTTTTGAGTCCAGCAGGCACCCTTACCTCTGTTTTTTTCCAATCATATTAGGAATTGCAAAAAGCCTTTTCCACAAATCCAAAAATCAGTTTGCAGAAAGAACCCTACGAGCTGGAAATGGAAGCAGCATCTGGCTATTTTTTTTATTTTTTATTTTTTATTGAAAAAGGGTCCACCAGCATCAAACTAAACAGAATCAAGGTGACAATAAAAAACTGTCAAAAGTTCTCTAATGCACCCTGGAGGTTCTTCAGCTTTTTTTTTTTTTTTTCCAAATTATGTCTGAATCCGCCTCCTACAGTGGCTGCGCTCCCACCGAAACACACAAAAAGGTTTCCGGGAACATGCTAACCACGCAGATAGACGGTTGCAAAAATGGATAATGTTCTGGTGTGAAGGCTTTCTGCGTGTTTCATACTCTTACAAGTGACCTTTGGAATCCATCAACGTGAATTCAAACTGACTGCGGCCGCTGTTCTTCTCTGAAGGACGAGACTACAAACTTTTAACAGCCACCCTTTTCGGTCCGCAGGGGGACGAGTAATCCCTCCGCTTCGGACTAAAGTAGCAGGTTTGAGAAGTAATCAGACTACTGATGACCGTATCGCATGTTCCTATGTAAAATGTCAGTGGGAAATGTGTGACAGCTCTTCATCACGCAGACAGTCTTCAGACACCATTAACACTCCTCGTCGACATGACCAGCTCTCATGTGCACACACTGAGTGGGAAGAAACATGTGATGTGTGTGTGTGTGTGTGTGTGTGACTCTCCATCAGAGTGTGTGACAGCTGAACTGTGCCAGCATATAATTATAGGTCCTTATATACGTATATGTGACACACTCATAAATACCAGGCTGAATAATGGCTAATATATATGCTGGGTATTGTGTTCTCAGTGCTTTAGCTCCTTTCAGATGACTTTTTATCAAATATAGCATCGAGCAGCAGCGAGCAGCAGCGAGCAGCAGCGAGCAGCAGCTCTCTGCGGCTCGACGGAAGGTTTAAGTGTCTTTCACTTTATTATATAGCTGTCTGGCTGTAAGTTCACTGTACTGTTTCACTCTCACTGCTCTCGTGGCATTGTTTTTGGCTGCAACAGGCAGACGTTTTCAGAGAAAAAGCTTTTTTTTATATAAATAAAAACCCACTGAGCACTTCTCAGACACAGTTAGAGACAAGCTGGTGAACAGGGCGGAGAATTTAGCAGCTAAAGAGTCAGGTTTTTCCTCCTGGAGTTGGTGGAGACCAAAATCAGAGCTAAAAGAGAGTGAATCTATTCATCAGGTGGCCCGAAGCAAAAATAAATGAATGATAATCTTTTTGTTAACCTATTAAGACCAGATGAAATATAGACATGTATATACCATTAAAACCAGATGCAACATTTGTGTGTATACACCTTTCAGTACAGATGTAATGATTGCATGTATACACCTTTAAACTTGAACGAAACGTTTGCATTTATTTACCTTTAAACCTGAACGCAACGTTTGTGAGAAAATAAAATCAGTTCATTGCAGGTTAAATAAAAAGTTACAGTAAATAATTACCTCTAAAACCAAAGATGTGT
This sequence comes from Acanthopagrus latus, assembly GCF_904848185.1. Classification (NCBI taxonomy): domain Eukaryota; kingdom Metazoa; phylum Chordata; class Actinopteri; order Spariformes; family Sparidae; genus Acanthopagrus; species Acanthopagrus latus. The sequence goes on from NC_051059.1 coordinate 25,256,629, forward strand.
CCTTTCATTTCATTATTATTTGTGCACTGATTAAAGGTCAAAGATATTGAGATTGTTCTCATTAATAAAAAGTCATGAAAAACATGTTGTGTTGGCCAAAAATAAATAAAAAAAATGCCTCCCTGCTGTCTGTCACCTTTAATTAAAGATTATCTTTTAGTTTCCAGTATTTCTAATCAGAATGAGATGTAACATACTGTAATTACACACAGTCTTTTATCACTAAATGTACAAAGCTTGAATTATTTTTTTTATTACAGTTATTCACTAATCACAGTTTTTCTAAGTAATTCTTCACTGTTCACACATTATGAGTAAATACATTACAGCCTGTTGAAAATGTGACTGCCGAACTTGTAAAAATGTCAGGAGAATTATTCCGCGTGCTGCATTAAAAGCTAAATGCTGATACATTCGTAGAGAAATGATTCTGCGTTGGCTCGGCGGCCGTCCTGCTGTCAGAGGTGATATCGCCGAGTGAGAGCGAGAAGAAAAAGCACCGGGAGTAGAAGAAGAGAGGCCCCACTTACTGCTCCTGACAGAAAAATTGACATGGAAAGCCAACACTTAACGCCTCCCTCCTCCATCACTCTCCCTCCGTTCCTCTCCCCCTCTATCTCCCCCCTCTCTCCCTCTGATGGATGACCTTTACAGTACATATGACTCATCTTCTCGGCTGACTGGGTGAGAGAGCACGTTGGAGAGCGAGCGAGCGAGAGAGAGAGAGAGAGAGAGAGAGAGAGCCACTTGCTTTTACTTCTCTGTCTGAGCAGCAGGTACTGCAGCACGGGTTGGATCAGAGTACGGACCGGACACGCTGACGTGCTGAAGAATAAAAAATTACAGAATCAGAAGTGACTTCACAGGCAAGGATGCAAACCATGGATATCTATAGACTACAATTCTTATGGTTGCAATGTTTACGGTTCAATTTCCAGGTTTTGGAAAATGTCTTGTTGAAAATATCCAGTGGTTTCACACTTACAGAAGCTGAAAAGCCAGCTCATAAACACGTCACGTCAAGCATGATATGATATGAATTGTTAACATGTTGGTGTGATGGATAAATCTGAATATATCCTGTACAATCCAGTCGTTGATCAGGCATATGAAGGTTCTTACGGACATTAAAATTCGTCAGTCCTTCAGCTTCAGCCCGTCCTCAGCAGAAAAACAGCCGGGGAGGAGGACGAGGTCTTTCAGCCAGGAGAACACTGTTCCTGTCCCGTATCAAACCAAAACTTTCACTGAGGTCCGTGTTTTCTTCAGTAACAGATGCGAGCTGGGTTGTGAGCGATGTGACGGTCTGTCGGTGAGTGTGGTGAGTTGTTCACGACTGAGTCTGAGGCTTACGCAGAGCCGTTGGAATTCCTCGTGAAGCACTTCGACAAGAAATGTGCTGCCATCGAGAGCAGACAGGTTGTTGTTGATGGAGGTTAAAATGTCACTGACCGGGAAGGTGTGAGTGGAGAGCCAGAACCTCTCGTTGCTGTGGAAGTTGCAGTCTCTGCCCTTTTTTGAGTCGGTTGACAGACTGGTTGACTTTTGGCTGTCGAGCCGTTGGGCTCAGGTGTGAGGGGGCGCTGAACTGCTAAAAAGCAGAATTACCTTACAGTGGTGAACATCTGCCAATGTCCTGATGCGATCAGAGAAGTTCGACAGCAGAAGCTTCTCAGTGTTTGTATGGATGTGTCATAAATCTGTATCATCTCTGCTGGTCTTAAAATGGGATTTTACCACGTGTGCTGTATGTGATGGGATCTCTGTGTGAAGTCAAGTCATAGATTCAATATCAAAAATAAAACTGGAACATCATTAAAATAAAAGGTAACTTTAGACTCAAAGCTCTGAAGGACATTTTTGTCCTTTAATTGATGGAAGGTTGACGTTCCGACTGCCTTTTCCACTCTCCCACTCCTACCTTTTAAATGCTCACATACATGAAAGTGTGTATATATACGTGTGTGTGTGTGTGTGTGTGTGTGTGTGTGTGTGTCTTCCTCCACATGCAGCCCGCTGGCTTTCGCGCTGCAGCCAAGGCCAGGCGGCTCGGCAGTCAGGCAGCGGGGGCTCTCACGGGGGAATCTCGCAAAGCTTCTATTCCGCTGAAATTCCACTTAGAGGAAATATCCTCCATTATCACTGGAGGGAGGACAAACAGTCCAACCGCTGGAGGAGAAAACCTTGAGCTTTCAATCGTTTCTCTACCCGCCTCCTCACTCCGCCTGTGCAACAATCTATCTGCGAGACGCTCGAGGTTGTTCGTCTTGTTCACATCGTGGCTGTTTCTCAGAAGATCTGTATCGACTGGAAGCCACGACAAAAAAAAAAAAGCACCGCTGTTGTGTAGAAAATGTTCATAAAACATGCAATGAGAGCGACCCTGGCACAGGACAGTCAATACCAAAAGAAAATCGAGGGTCACTTACGAGCTGTGCTTCTTTCTTATATCCAGGAAAGTTACTGAAAAGGAATGAAGCGCTGGATTCAGCTCCAGGATGAATAAATACAACTGCTATGAAGGTATCAGAGTTTCAAGATGTCATCAGAAGCTGCATTGTAAATGAAAATCATTCAGATTCCGACGCCATCGCCGCACAATCCTCAGTTATGAGGCTATTTCAAAGGACCTGAGATCTGTTTTGGTCTGTGTCTGGATCCATATCAAACTACAAACCAACACATCCTCTCACCTAAACCCCCGAATACAAAAAAAAAAAAACCTTCAGTGAACTAATGTCACATCATAACTTTGGTTTGAGCTCAACAAGATAAAATAACTCACTCTCGCTATTCATACTTCTTCACCCAACGTCCTCCTTTACCACCTATAAGACGTGGCTACCCAAAAGCAAGAGATTTTGAGAGTTTTCTGATTTCCAGTATCATCGATCGATCGTATTTTAGCGGGCTTTGCTTGCAATAACCAAAATGCAATCTCTAAAACCAACTGCTATCGTCCAACAATGAATTCACTTTCTTTGGATTTTTCTAAACACTTACTTGTGCATCGGTCTGGTCGCCTTTCAACTCCACCTCCATCGTCGTGTCTGAAGTTGCTGACTTGTTTCAAGACGTCGTCACCAGCAGAACTTTTAAACTAAATATTCAGATTCCTGCACCAAGGCTGCACAATCTGGATCCATATCTACATCAAACTGCACATGAATTTGAATCATTTATATTTGAATTGCTCACTACTTTTAAAAAATGGCTTTGTAAATGTTTAATAAGGAATTAAATTAACTGAGCTTGTTTGCCACAGCTCAAGGATACACACAATGCATTTCTGGTGAGTCAGACTGAAAGATGCCACAACTTTTGTTTATTCAACAGAAAACTCCACGGGGCCCCTTTAACTTCCTCGATGAAGGGTCATAAATATCTCACAGCACTGACAGATTTCCTTGCACTCGCTTTAAACACGCTTCCGTCTTCAAACACAAGAAATGAATAATTCACTCTGAATCGACAAAAAAACTCGAAACAAAACAGACGCGGACACACGTACGTTCAACACGTACACTCACAGCAGCAGATCTATATGAATACAAGACGCGTAGCTGCTGTTCTACATCTTAACACAACTACACACATCTTTTTATGAGGTGAAAGTTAAATAGACTCATCTGTGAATATAAAGCAAAACCAAATTAAAATACTAATACAGGATAAAATGATCCATCCGTCCATCGTCGCCTCACAAATCATTACCAATCAACAGCGACAGTTTATCCATATTTTTACTGGCACATCATCTGTGACCTTCTGAGGAAATATGTACAAAAGCAAGAAAAAAGAAAGAAGTAGGAAAAAAAAACAGACTTTGGTCACTTTTCACGTCTACAAACAGCATCTCCTGCCTCCGGCCTGCCTCCCACAGTGATGGCCGCATCAGACAGACCTGCAGGAGCACACGTCCTGGTACCAACCCAGCCCGGGGGCACAGCGGCCTGATGGGTGAATCCACGATAAGAGAGCCTTTTCACATCAAGACGTTATCCTCGCCGAACAAGCCACCTTGTCCCACGGCTCCTAATTACAATCCAGGCGGGAAAAAAATATCTGGGAAAGTGATAAAATTCGAAGAAGTGACACCTGAAATTTGACGAGGGACTGCGGCTCTGGGTGCAGGATGGATGTTTGCTGCCTTCTACTAATAACAACGATAATATTAACAGCGATAACATAATAATAATAATAATAATAATAATAATAACAACAAACTCTTTCAGGATGGCTCAGCTTTGGAGAAATGCCAGATGACTCTGAGCAGAAAGCGGCGGCGCAGGGAGGGAGGGAGGTGTGTTTGGAGGGGAACTGAACACCGGCGGTCCCCCTCAGGAGCCCGAGCGATAGAATCTAGATTGTAAATAAAGGGCAGCCTCAGGCATTTAAAAAAAAAAAAAGATGCTAAAGCCTGGGCTCTCTGCCACGCTAGCAGAGAAAAAAAAAAAACCAGGGAAGTGACCGGTGGGTAAACTGGCATTAAGCTGCCAGCGCCCACTCAGAAGCTACATCTGCGGGACAGATTCAAAGGATAAGAGGGAGATATCCCTCCTCCCCGGAGCCTACAGTACATCCAAGCACCGTTTCTTTTACCTGCAGGGCCAAGCAATTTTCTGAGGTATCGACTGTCAACAACAGGTACGAGGATGAAGGAGTTCACCATCATTAATACCCTTTCTCTGCTGAGAGGAGACAGAGAGGCAGAGCACGGATGGATTTTAAAGGGAGAAGACAACCTTTAAAAACACCTGAAGAACAGATATCAGTGATGCTGCTGCAGGAGTTTGTGTTTGTTATATCTGCCAAATATGTGTAAGATCAGAGGTCTGCAGAGTGATTTTTTTTGAGGTGGTGTGATTGAAACAAAGTCGTTCAAAGATGTTAACAACAACAAACAGATTCAGGTTTTAAGACTTTGGCATCCAAAGTGTTCTGGTTTCCGTTTGTAGTTTGTGGTGTGCTGTATTCTGCAGGGAACGTGTGGACGGCAACCGAGGTGGAGCTGCTGTTTGATGATGATTCGCCTTTTCAAGAGCTTTTTTTTTTTAAACCCACTGCATTCATCTGCAGACTTCTGTTCAAAGCGATTACCCGAAATGTTGTCTTCTCGTCTCACATTGCTAATTGAACTGTAAAGAAAGCTCCTACGCAGACAGGAGGAACTCTTGGAGAGGATATCCATTACTCGTTGTCCAGATAGCCGCTGGCTTTGCCGGAAGCCCCCCCGGATCATCGGCCGTTGCCCCAGAGGCTCAATCATCATCAGGCGATAGCGGATGATGTTCGGAGACCGAGGCGGATGTAGCCTGTCGGTATCAGCCTGTATCGACGCTTTCAGTCAGCATCCTCCAGCCGGGAAACACTGACAAGAACCTCTGAGGTAGCAACCGACTGGCACACTACCCTGACCGACACCAGAGAGAAGTCTGCACATTTTCTTTTGCAGGGATTAAAACATTATTCTGAAGAGGCGACAACTCAGAGTCAGGAAGTGAAGAAGTTAAGAATTTGTGCCTTGAAAATGTGTGTTATGTTGTTTTATTGTAGAGGGAAACATCTGAGGTTGTTTCTAAACTGACTTAAACAACACTGGAGCGTAATAACGTCCTGTGTGGTACCTACGACTTCACTGTAACGCAACATCCGATTTCATCTTCATCCAGCCGCATCTGTTCGGTTCCATCAGGTGTTCTCTCTCCATGTTTATCATGTTTCAAATGCTTGATGGAAACTGTTTGAGAACATGAGCGATGTGTGAACAATGTGATCGCAGCGCCTGAGGCGGAGAGGAGAGATCCGACCGTACCTACTTTAATTTACCTACCTACCTTCTTTAATTGTGCCCACACACAGTTTTCTCTCTTGGATTAAAGAGACGTTCTCTCTCACTTCATGTACTATTCATGTAGATGTTTACCTCTACGTACAGCGCCTCAGACAATCTGTTCCTGTGTTGTTTCTAAGCTGCCTGACTGTCTAAATCTGCCTCATGCCGACTTGATTTCTGTGTCGTGGTGTCACCTTGCGACTTTGGTCGGTGCAATATTTTCCCAACCAACTGAGTCGAGAAAATGAGTCTTAAGTCCTGATGAACTAAAGTTTGTGACAATATGATAAATGCGGATTATGTAAAATATAATATAATCATATCTAATTGATATTAAATCAAGTCGAGTGTGTGGGAGAAGAGCGTACGGACGACAAAATCAGGAGGAAGACTCCCGCACACTGTCCACTTCACAAGCAATTAAGTTTAATGACAACAACGTCTCAGTGCTTAGACCTTCATCAGGTTATCTGGTCTGTTTAAGTACCGAAACGATAATTGCAGGTGAAGTGGACAGTGTGCGTGAGTCTTTCTCCTCCTCCTCGTCTTCGGATTGTGGACAAAACGAGACATTAAAGACCGACATTCTGATCCAACATCCATCGTTTAGCCGCAGCCCGACATCGTGCGTTTAAATTTTCAGAATCAGTAAACATTAATTGTACAAGTTTTATGTATTTCATCTCACACTAATGACTGCACTGTTTGTACTTTAGCTTGTTTCTATATGAAGACAACACGATTTCTTTTATAAGACGAAAAAAGACAACACCCACAGGTAGACGGACGCGTTTGACTTTCACTCTCACTCGTTTTTTTTTCCTGGCATCTCAACCGTCTCATTTTCATTCAGATTGGTCTGAATGCCTGGTGATTTTCCTCTGGAGTGGTGGCATGCGTGTGTGTGTGTGTGTGTGTGTGTGTGTGTGTGTGTGTGTGTGAGAGAGAGAGACAGACAATGTGAGAGAGAGAGAGAGAGATCAGGCTTGAAAGTCGGATGCAGACCTGGAGCCCAAGGTGACCTCATTACCAACATTTGTTCCGCTTGTCGCTGCAAATCACACACTGTGTCCGTCAAGATCCGGCAAACACCACGCAGCCGCCGCAGCCGGTAACCCGCCCATCCCCGCGGAGGTGGTGGTGGTGGTGTTGGTGTGGGGGGAAGCAGAGCTGAAGCTTCCTGATCCGTGGCCCCCGGAGATAATCGCCAATATCGCATTCACATTCGGACAGCCTTCAGGAAAATCTGAGGGGTCTCCGTCGTGGGCGGACGGCGACGGAAATGCAAACGTGACCCGGCGGCTGAACTCATTTGCCAGGTTTGATCTCGGGGTATTAAGAGGGAAGTTTATGTAGCATGTAGGCAGTTCCTCCCCGATCTCCCGACCTCTAAAACGTCTGCTGGACACGATATCGACGTGACCTCTTGCAGCAACTTGCAAACAATGCAAGTTTACATTTGTATCGGGATGCTACGGAGGTGTCTGCAGTGTCAGAGGTGTCAGCAGCACACCGTCTGCAATGTGGAAGATAACCCGATAACTGCAACTGGAAATGTATTCTTTACATTCAGGTCAGTTAGCTGACACAACTAGAAGCTTTGGAAAACTTTAAAAGTGTGTGTTGCTGGGAGGGGTTTTTGCTCCCAGGCTGCACAGAAATCACACTTTGCAACAAGAGCTGATGGCTTCATGTCCGGACGGGTTATTCAACAAAACCACCACGATGACAGCTCCCAAAAAGACTCACTCTGTTTTCTTATCTGCCATCTCAATGACAGTCTGGTTAACTTTAGGCAGTTAAACTTCTTAGTTAAGAGTAAAATGTTCTTGTCTGAACACAGAAAAGTAAAACAAGTGACGAGTGCAATTCTGCCAGTTAGAAAATAAAGCACAGCGCTGTTGGATCGCTCTCTTCTTTCATACGTGACAACAGGATGTGTGATTCAAACTACATGCAGTTCTGCTACAGCGGAGGCAATCTCTCTACGTGTGTGTGTGTGTGTGTGTGTGTGTGTGTGTGTGTGTGTGTGTGTGTGTGTGTGTGTGTGTGTGTGGTGCAGTTGGAGGCGGCTGGTGATGGCAGCCGCCAGTTAACTGGTGAACATATCTGCCTTGGCAGAGCCATTATGCAGGACTTGGTCCACTGCCAGCAGTCAGTGGAGAGAGTGTGTGAGTGTGTGTGTGAGTGTGTGTGTGTGTGTGTGTGTGTGTGTGTGTGTGTGTGTGTGTGTGTGTGTGTGTGTGTGTGAGTGTGTGAGAGTGTGTGCTACATGTGTGTGCACTGGGCTGATGAAAACACAGGGAGCCATAATAAGAGTGGTTAAAATGTGTGTGTGCCTGTGTGTGTTTATGTGCTTCTCTGTGTGTGTGTGTGTGTGCGCGTACGTGTGTGTGTGTGTGTGTGTGTGTGTGTGTGTGTGTGTGTGTGTGTGTGTGTGTGTGTGTGTGTGTGTGTGTGTGTGTGTCTCTCTCAGCAGCTGGTAGTCAGGGATGCGGTGGCCCGGCCACGCGTCTGGAGGAATGTGGCTTTGGGTGTGGATCCAAATTTCTGTCACACACACACACACACACACACACACACAAACCCACACACACACACACACACACACACACACACACACACATTCCTCCAGCTGATGCTGAGTTCTGCCATCAGCTCACTGTGAGCATACACGTGAGAGGGGAAGTTAAACCAGTCGAGGCTGCTGGTTCAATTCCCTGACCGACACCCTGCCTTGCCTTCCCTCCACCGCTGCTCCTCCCTGATCAGCGTCATTACTTTGTGTTCTCAGTGTCGTCTCGCCTTTAACGCCACATCTTACATTTCATCAAGGTCCAAGCAGCACACGCAGATTTTCTTTCAGACTGTTTCGCCAGTTTTACTATTTAATTAACTCTCTTTGCTGTTTGGAGGCCGCATGAAGAAACCGGCCTGGACGATGTTGGATAAACCTCGAAGACGTCTGAGTGTCTTTACTCCCAACACAAACGTCAAGGCCGGCGTTTCTATCATCAGCGAGAGCGACTGAACCGGCTGACGGACTGAGTCACCCACCTACATATCCACCTATTCAAACCCTCCAATCCATCAAGCTTTTAATGGATTTTATTAGAATAAAAAAAATTAAAAAAAATCCTGGAAATGGTTTGTCATTAAACAAGTAATGCTGCCTTATATAATGACTGCACTGTTGAAGAAAAAAAAAAGTAAATATCTCGCCCACATATTACACTTTCTCTTTGTGTTGTGTGGCTCTGTTTGCTCAAAGGAGGAGACATTTTGTGACACACTGAATAAAAAAAAAAAAAAGAATAAATCTAAAAGTCCTATTTGTTACTGAGTGAGTAGACTTTAACTTTATTCTTTCTGCCCCCAGTTACTTTAGAGGCCGACACTGCTAACACTGTGGCTCAGACACGAGTGCTAACTAACATTTAGCACGTAGCATCGTTATGTTTCCTGTTTGTGGCTCTAGATCTCATCAATCAGGTCGGTGTTGAGTTATTAAATATTCAAACCCGTGATCTTTCCATGATGTTATCTCTGTGACATTTCCTGCAAAACCTTTTTACCTATAATCATATAATTGTGTTACCTTCCGAAAGGCTAATTTCCTAACCGGTGCAGCAAGTTTTCTCCCAGTCGACGGCGGAGTCAGAGACGTCACACGGTGGAGCAGTAAGAAACCAACAGGAGCGAACCTGAACTGACGGCATCCAGAAATTCAACCCCTGCATCACCTCGGAGTAATCTGTGCAAAAACTGAACTGATTCTCCAGCAAAGTCGTGATTCTATTCAATATTCACGCCCAGAAACAAGGCGGCGGCCTATTAAAGCGAGCTTCAAACGAAGCCGCTTATCTTTTTAATTAGGCTGCAGGTTGAGAGCGAGAGATATTGCACTCCGAGCTGATGTATACGTAATGTGGAACAGTATCGATTGTAGGGAGAAGACGATGAGGATGAGGAGGAGGAGGGGCATTCAAGATGCTATAGCGCCGTGAACTGTTCAATACCGGCGCTAATAAATAATATCAAAGGCAAAACCTGGCTAAAGGTGGATGAGATGAAATCTCTTTATAATGCAAAAAACCCCAGAGGAGGAGAGAGGAGAGAGGAGAGAGGAGAGGAGAGGAGAGGAGGATGGGGAGGTGCAGGGATGGCAGATATTTCTTTTAGCAGGCAGCCAGGGCGACAGGATATTGCACGGCGTGTGCAGCTGAAGAAACAAATAACCCGTCTTTCATCAATCGTAGATTAAAACAGAAACACAGAGAGGGATTGAAAAAAGATCCCTAATTATATTCCCTGGAGTTGGTGTGTGTGTGTGTGTGTGTTGTGTTTTTTTTCCTATTTGACTGTTTTGACACAGCTAATATGCTTTTCTGTGAAGCCCCCACCACCACACACAAACAACAGCACCACCGCCCTCCACCCTGCCAGGTTATCTGGGTCTAATAGGCAATATAAGAAGCTATTTACACTTCAAGGTGCTAATGCAACACTTTCCTCAATCTTATTACCGCCGCGCTGATTCTCCCACCTGCGTGTCAACAAGTAGAATTAGACAAAGTGTTTGGACAGCAATATTCACGACATCAAACCACCACCACCACCACCTCTCCCTCCTCCACCCTCCACTTTCTAGGCGAGTTAGCACCCTGACCTTTGCCGGTCTATTACATTGTTGACTTTACTGCAGGAAGCTGCTTGTCAGAAAATGTAATTTAAGAGATGCAAATCAGTCTGCTGTGTTCAGTGGAGCGCTGGCTTTTCTAACAATGTGCAGCTTTTTTTTTTTTTTTTTTTTAACATCTGAAATAAGGATCAGTTTTAGAAATGACAGATGATACGGTGCATGTAGTGACAGTGTGCACGGGATTGAAATATTTGTATAGCAGCATGATATATAAAACAACCAGCTTACAACTATATATTAATTTAATCTCCACTGTATCCTGGAAATGTATGTAAAGTCAGTCCAGCCCACAGTAAACACTGAACCTTGTGAGTACAGTCTTTGTTTTGGGCTCTTCTGAAATGTTATAAACTGCATTCCTTTTTTGTTTATCTATTTTTTAATGCAAAAATAAGTCTGCAGATGACCTGCAACTTCCCCTGTTAGCTGGAAAACACGATGAATCCACATCATATAGTCGTACACGGTCAAAGTTCAAATGAGATGTTTTTCTGATGACATATTCAAGCGCCTGGCAAAAAAAATCCCCAAAATACCCCAACCTGAGATTAACAGAGGTAAAAAAATAAACTGGGGTTTTACTCCCTTATTTAAACTAACTTTAAGCATTTAAGTTAGTTAAGTTAAAAATAAATTAGTAAAAAACAGCTGCTTGGATTCATCCGGGAGGCAGGAGTGTAAGTGGCTCTGGTTAAACGGAGAAAGAAGAAAGAGAGACTTATCTACACGATCACTTGTTGGCTGTTGCAGGCTCTAGGGTGGGCATAGACGCCCCATAACTTAGATGAGCTGTCAATCAAACAGTTACCATCGTTTGATGAACTACTGCTTTATTATAAGCTAGTGTGTTAGCTGATGTGATTGAAGCTTGCTGATGTGGTTTTGTCTTGAAATGCATGAAGAGAATCACAACAATCTAAGCAAGAATCTAAGTATGTCACTTAAAGCGACTTGACTTTTTGTCGTATCGTGAGAGAGGAAGTCCAGCGCGTTCAAACAAAACGTGAATAAAACTTTCAAACTTTACTCAGCCCGTGAACATTTTCTGTCCGAGACACACCAGAGAGATTGTGGCTGATTTCAGGTGTGGTGTCCTTTTTAACTTCCTGCTTATAAAACCATTAACATTTTGCAAAGCGAAAAGGCTTGAAAGATAGGAACCATTACCCTTTTCAAACAGCGCCAATATTTGGCTTCATTTTGTTCCAACAGTGATTCTGTTGGGTCGTCGTTTCTTTCAAATGATGGACGTCTCATTGGAGAACAAATATCATTTCAGCTTCAGGTGTTTTATCAGTTTCTGGCCAAGAATTACAACACTGTGACAAATTTAACACAATGATACATAATTCATTCCTCCCCATCACTCTGACAGCCAAACGCAGCCCTCTCAATTTCACTGACAGATCCGCGCTTGCCCTTTCCAGCAGGGAAATACTCGGCACATTAACATGAGATGAGCACAGTAATGTACACCGTGGCTCAGTCTGCAGCTCTGTGGCGAAGAAAAAAACACAGCCACGTCCACAACAGATAGACGCTCCAAAAATACTGAGGGGGCAATCTGGCTGATTCTGTGTTTGATTAATATTCATAGTTTATCATGAAGAGGAGAGGAGGTCACTTTACATTTCAGACATTCAACTGATGCATTTACCCAGAGTTCATCTGAATATAGCAAAGCTCTTACTCAGTGTGACTCAGCTGAAATACAGGGCGTTAGCTCCAAGAGCCGAAGTAAAGCGCCAGAAATCTCAAATTCCACACTTGTGTTGGTAATGTTTTGCCAGGAGAGGCTATATTAGTGAGAGTGGTGTCAGAAAACGCTGCTTTATCATGACAATGGTTTGTATATCTACAGTTTTGCGTTTCCATTTTTTAAAGACAAATACAGGCTGCAGATACCTGATGGCACAGAGAAGCATTTTCTCTCACATTCAAGCTAGTTGGCCATCAGCCGTAGTCTTGGTGGTGCGTTCAGGGGCAGCTTTTTGGCAGGAGACACAAGCAATGTTTCCATGAAATGTTAAGCGACCTTTGAAAGTTTGCAGGAAATAAATGATTTGAGCGAATTTACTCGCCTACATGAAGCATAATTTGACCAGAGGATGACGCCATGTGGGCTCCGTGGCTACGTCATGCGTGGACTTGGAAGTAAACAAACTTTCGTTGGGTTGCGTTGAGTTGAAACTGTTCTTGCTTCGTCAGCTAGCATCGGTCACGTTACCTGCTGACCCTTTAGGATTGTAGGTCAGCATGCAGAAGCATCAGTCTTTGACGAGTTGGGAATCAGACTCAAATATCTTCTTTCTTACAAAGTGGACCACTAAACTAAAAATAAGAGCTTTACATTGCACCCCAGTGGAGTTTAGAACTGGGTTCTTAGCGGGGGGCTTTTAATTTGAAAGTAGCGACCGAGACCGAGGAGACGCTGCATCTCCTGGATCTCATCAGCTGTCCAGTTGCTCATCTTGACGTCTGCGGATGAAGTGATGGACTGACTGCTGTGATCAGCTGTTTCCTGGTTTTAAAACTCCTCGGCTGTGGGTCGCACAACAGCGCAGGTCATCGACACCTCCGCGGCAGTGGTGGTGGGAAAAAAGTGTACTCTCCGAGGTGTCATATTGGCAGACCAAAACTAAATCTGCGGACCTAGCTGCAAAAAAGACACCCAAATTGGCGGCTTGCTGCCCAGTATAAAAATGGCTACTGCTGTTAAAGTGACGTAATCTGAGAACAGGAATCCAGGTTATGTAACAACGGACACGATACGTAAATAAATCTTACAAACGACACCTGAGATGTTCTCTTTCATGTGCTCTTATGAGGCGCTCTCTGGTGCTCAAATAAGAAGTTCATTGTTCTCCTGAGGAAGCACGCAGCTTCTTCTCGCATTAAACCTTCAAGACTTTCAAGTTCCCAAACCAATCTTTGATCACACGGCCACACCGACTGCTTCACACTCCAACCCCCTCTCACCTCTGCGCCACAGCGACACACTCAGCTGGTGAAAAATCTCGTCCGCCGAGCTTCGGTTTTGAAGTTCCCCCGAATGCAAATTGAAAATTAAGGTGCTCTTCCTTAATCTGCTGTTCTAATCCAGCTCCAGAAAGGAGGTGAAAAAGAAAAGAAAAATCAGTAGGAAGGCTACATTAATTATACACAAAAAGAAGAACTACAAAAGAGGGCCTGGTCTTTGAAGATACTGAGCGCTAAATGTCACCCGCTGCCTTTGAAGCTCTCGACTGCCTTTGTCTCTCACTTCTCCTCGACATGAAACACGGCGCAGTAGACGGAGACAGCAGCAGCGGTGAGGGACATTTCAACTCGGAGGGTACAACACCCAGAAAAAGAAGATACAATATTAAAGCAAGTAGCGCTCCACTCACGCAGCGTACCGACTCAAACTGTACATCGACACCAGTCCGTCAGGGCGACAAACCCAGAAAAAACACATTTTCCATCTCTGATCCAAAACGTGAAATCCACAGAAGCAGACGCGCTGTTTAAACACAAACTATTTATCTCGGTTACACTGCGGCAGGAATATATTGATAATTCAATTGATAATTTGCTATCTGAGGACATCCAGAGGTTTAAATATTTACAGATATTACTGAAGATTTTAATCCCGTTTCAAATCAAATCAAATATTTTCATTTCACTACCCCCCAAATTGAGGGTGAACGTGAAGGTCCCCTGACAGAAGTTAGTGAATGCAAATGCAAATCTTACAGAGCTGTGATGTCAGTGTTCCTCTCATGAATATAGATGCATCAGTTTTATTTAGAGTGGAGCTTTTTGCATTCAGTCATTAGTTGTAGGAGACTTCTGTCATCAGCTGTGTGCAGAAGGAAAAACTTTCTGGGCGCAGTCAGTAAAAAAATCAGTGGGATTCATCTTCTAACAACCATGAATATCTACATTTTAATGGCAAACCATCTAATAATGAAATATATGAGATGTGATACTTGGACCAAATTAGTAACTTCTGGGTTGGTTTGGCTGAAAACATCTAAAAGTTACAAGAATTTTGTACAAACTCAGGTCCTCGTTAGAAAGTCTATAAAGGTAAAAATGATCCACATAGTCAATCGGGGGTAAGTTGCCATCTATCTTCAGAAATGATAATTACTTAAGGTCGGTTGATTCTTAGTTTTAATTACATGCAAAACTGCGTGTTAGTCTGGCCGTCAATAGTTTCTGACTCTGTGGCTTTCAGCTCCAAGACCACTGGTTCCAAATGAGGTGGTACATTTTTTAAATGGATCATAAATTTAATAATTTGAAGGGTTCGTGACTTTTTTTAAAAAGGAGCTGGCCGCTGTAGTTTTTAACAGAAGGAGAAGTGCATGTGCTGGGGACTATTTTCAGCTGTGGATTGATACAGATGTTGTGCTCTGGCACTGCATGTGTACATCAGGCTTTAGATACAGAGAAAAGTGAAGTTTGATCAATTAATTGTTGTTTCTGGCTTTCACGTCTCTGCAGACCACGGGGTGAATTTGGCATCTTCAAACATATCATATCAACTTCTCTCGCTTGGCATCCTTCTCGCCATACGTGACATGACACGTATGGCGAGAAGGATGCCAAACTTGGCGAGAAGGATGCCAAGCGAGAGACCGCTGTTCGACATGATGTTTCAACATTTGTAAGAGAGAGACCACTGGATATCTTGGATGAAACGTTGGGACATTTTCCAGCTGTGATTACCGGATATCTTTCAGGAGAACCAAGCAAGTCACAACTTAATCTTTTCATAACACGAACTGAGTGAAGTTTGAACATATCTGTGATTTCTAGTAACGTACATTGTCAACATTTATTCTGGCGATCAGGAGAGAAACAATGTAGAAAACCGTTTGCACGATCCTTTAAGGAAGGGACAAAATTCTCTCACTATATATTTGCTCTTTATCCATCTAAAGACATCAGAGAAGACAGGTATTCCCTTTAAATGATGAATAGGAGACTGAGCATGACGGAATATAAGTTTAGTCCCTGGAGACTAAAGAAGAAGAAACAGCAGTGTGCAGACATGCGGTGCTTTTTCACAGACAGCCGACAACAACAGTCAGTCAGGAACAAGAACAACACACCCCAGTTTTAGGAGGAGACCTCTTGGGATTTCAGTCTGTCTGTCGTCACAGTTTCTTCTCTGCCGGTGCACTTTTTCTATCATTTGGGTTTTGCACCTGAAACGGTCGTGTCTGAGCAGAACCACGGGTCATCTTTAAAGAACGCCCTTGAAATGATGATGAAACTGTGGCATCATGGCTGTACATCTCTTTATGTAATCTCTCAATGCTTTGAGCGCCACCTATGAAATTCAGCCCCTCAGTATCCTGAAAGTTTTCCTCAAGGCTACAACAAACTCAAGGGAAAGCAAGGAAATGTGGTCATGTTTTGGTTGACCTGACCCTCTTATGATTTCTATTTAAAGGAGAGGATTAGATTTCTGCCAGAAATCTCAAAATACTTCCACCCACCAGAAACAATTTGCAATGGCGCGATGTGCAGAGCCTGAAATAATCAATTTAAAGTCTCCCCGTGCTGACAATAGTGCATGAGGCGGTTCAGAGGAGGGCGAGGGTTTCTAATTTGCAGGACAGGCAGGTTGCAAACGCTCAGACTCAAACTTAAAAGCAGCCTGTCACAGATTCTGTAAACTACCAGCTCTATCCCGGCTCAGTTCTTAAAATATTGATCCAATTCTCTCACATCAAAGCGTGATTCCAAATTCATCTCAAACCCAGTCCTTAATAGGCGGCTCCATCCTCGCCTCATTCTGCTTTCCGGTGCAGACGGAGAAACCATGCAAAGACGAGTCTTCGTTAGTCATTCTGCTCTTTTCTACCCTCTCCTCAGCAGTCTCTCCTTATCCACCCTCTTTCTTTGCAGGGAAAAAAAAAGAAAATCATGAGAAAGGAGGCTGAGAGGAGGCTACGGGAACAAGACTGGGGGAGAGAAATCAGGGGAGGGGGTGCACTTGAGTGCAGTTGTAATCAAGGCCTGTGCGCTCAAGAGGGGCCAATCAATCCAGCTGTCTGCCTCTACATCTCATCAGGCATCTTGAAGACGGCTAAAAATGAGTCGCCGGGTCCAGGCGGCCTCCTCCTCAGGGCTGCTGAGAGAAAGAGAGAGAGAGCGAGCAACAGGCGGCTTCGGTCAGGAGTCGGTAATAACTGCAGCAGAGGACACGAGTCACGACCGTCCTGAAAGTCTGAGCTGCAGTCGACCTGAAAAAAATGAGTCGCCTCCCGCCGAGAGTGAAGTGTTAACCGCTGCAGAGGGAGGGTGAGTTGTTTCGTGTTCGTGATGTCAAGGTAAACACTCAGGTGGACGAACAGCAGCTCAAAAACCATCCTTCAACCTCGGTGGACAGCCCAAAATCAGCAAGTAATAGTATTAGTTGTGTCGCATCCACGGAGCTTTGGAGCACGATCGACAAGATGGACGCCAGAAAGAGTCCATCCTCACCAGAAAAACGACCACACACGTCGACTGTGAGAGCAGCTTGTTACGATCCATGTTTGCCTTCCTTGTTAAACAGCGACCTCTACTGACTGTAGTATTTAATACAGCAGCAAAGGAGGAAGTCAAGTGAAGTAGAAAATAAGAGCTGTAAAATCAAATTAAAGCCTCAAACAGCCAGTATTTCTTTCTGTCTGATGTTCTCAACCATCACGATCCTGCTAGCAAGATCAACATCATCAGCATGCACAGTCTGTGCTGAGTCCTTATAACTCAATAATTCAAATCAGTCTGCAGAGATACGATAATTGATATTTAGTGTTAAAATCTCAGTTTTATGTGAAGGGTTACTGCTGGAGCAAAGCTGGACTTTCAAATGATTATTTTCCTTTGAACATCTCTCACTCTTACATCATTTGCATGAATTTGAGCCTTGTAGGACTTTATTTCAAATGGTAAACAAGGTGAAGGTGCATTTAAGGAATGCTCTGATGATACAACAGTGATGTAAGAAGATAAGAATGGAAGGAGATACGAGTGTAGAACAGCTAGTCTCCCTGTCAGCACTGAAAGAAAACCGCCCCCATGTTCTCTGATGCTACAAAAATGTATTTAAATAACTGTACTTTCATGATATTACAGGTACCGTGTGTCTGCCACCGAGGGAAAAACAGTGGGGTGAAAACGTGATAATTAGGGGCAGTCATCAGACAGACGTGGTCATTAAATGTGAGGATATTAAGAAAATTCTGTGAAATGATTTTACTGTCATCCGCCGCAGTTTAAAAAATGTATATTAAATTATTCAATCCTAGTGCTAACAAGTTTCGGAGAGGTCAAAGTCTGTTCTTCCGTTCAGCTGGGATTACAAAGTTAGCGGGACATAAATTATAGGTAATGCAGTCGGATTTAAATTAGATTATAAATAAAATATGAAGCCAAGAGGCACCTTGACACTGTCCCGTCATTCTGAATGTAAAAGATAGTACTATTATGGGCCTATTCACATATAAATTAAAAGGAGTGTTGGTTCTAATATATGTGTGTGAGTCCAGGACGGTGGGACCAGATCCATATTTCATTTCATCTGCATCTGTTTCCAGTGCGAGAGCTGTCACCGGTTCCTGAAAAGCAGCTTCACAAACAGCATAAATGACAAAATCATGGCTGGAAAGTGTGAGCGCTGCAGCAGAGTTTAGCACCCCCGCCTCTCGCGAGCAGTACTCCCACAGCAGAAATGTCGCAGCACAACCATCGGAAGCCTTCTCGGCTACAGCCCTGTAAAGCTGGGGGGGAATGATGCAAAAGTGATGCAAGCGCAAAGCCAGCTTCGCTACAAGGTGGCCATCTGGGAGGGGTCTGCCAACCCCGCAGCAAACGTCAGGAGCTCAGGCCAACTCGCAGAGATGCTGCCAGCTGCGGGAGTGGGAGAGAGGGGTTGGCAGTGCCAGCAGGCCGGTGCCAGCGCCGGGGAAATCAGGCCGGCTGCTTGGCTGCTTGGCTGAGTGGCTGGCAGGGTGGCTGCGCGGTTGGCTTGGAGATCACGTTGCACCGCTGTGCAAACTCGAGCTCAGCACAACACCTGTGCCCCCACCCCCTCTCTTCCATCCCTCCCCTACGCTCGACGGCAGGACTCACAGATGCTTGCAAAGCTCCAGAGGACAGTGCGCAGCTCCCCCCGCTCTCTGAAGTCAGACCAAAATAACCACAGGTGACTCCGGATCGGCGGGTGGGGTGGGGGTGGGGGTTGTGCAGGCTTTTTAAAGCTCGGATGAGGCATCTTGCAATTCACAAAACGCCTCCAGCTCTGGTTCGACGACAGGCGAAGACATGAAAAACGCGGCGCCACAGCAAATTGCATCACTAAACACCAGCACGCCTCATCTGTGCCTTTCTCTCGCCGTGTTCGATTATTTTCTTTAGCAACAGGTGAGAGAAACTTCTAGAATCGATTAGCCTTCGGCGTGCGATGAAAACTGACTAGCAGGTGAGTTGAAATGAAGTTAACTGAAATGGATTTGCCTGCTCCTGAAGGGCACACGGAGAGAGACCGCTGGACGGATCCCAATTGCCGGAGCTGTTTCCAATGCAATCACTCCGGCAATCAATGGGAACAATTAAAGGAGTTCCACGTAGTGACAGCGATGACACAAAATCAGTCAGCGGTGTTACTAATGACAGCCTGTATGGAGAGGCTGTCAAATATGACCATGAAACATTTCACCGGAGGAAATGATGGAGTGGGGAAGTTTGATTCAAAGGTCTGAGAATCATTTCCTTCACTCAACACCGACGCAGGAGTTCAGATTCAAAAATGTTTTTTTGTTTTTTTTATGTAAATACAAGACAAGTAAAAGGGCGAAGCTGATGTCAAGAAAGCATAACAGGGTTAACAATTTTACGGGTGCGCAATTTACAGAGGAAGACGATCATGGCGGCAGCGTTAATGAAGCACTCTGCAGCTCAGCCAGATAACTTCAAATTGTCCATAATCACAGGATCTGAGAGCGCGCAGGCCGACAAAGTCACGCAAAAGACATCTCGCATCGCAGCGCCGTGCAAACCTCGTCCGCACAGATAACAATTCCACCGCATTACTTAGGCATAATTACGCATACATTTTACTGGATTTGTTATGACACACAAGCACACGCAGGGAGGGGGGGGAGAAGAAGAGGGACTCGACTGCAGTCTGAGGTCCGAGCGCCTGCACATCAATAACGGGGCGAAGTGAGGTAGATGAAACACATTACTTTGACCTAAAGAGCTCAGTAATTACATTTGGCATTTTGACAAGTGTTTAGCTGCAGTGAAGGTCAGTCCTGTCAGCATACGAGATCTATGCTAATCCACTCAGACGGAAGAAAACGAGGAGACGAGAAGTCGAGGGAAGGAAAAGAAAAAAGGCCCAGACGCAACCGAAGCCTTTGTGAAAGTAACACAAACCGCTTCCTCCATCCCCGCTCGCCGGGATCTGGTCTGAAGCTCGGTGACAGAAAGATGTCAGCTGTCAGGAATAAAGTCTGACGTCACCTCCTCCTCAACAAATGCAATCGTTGATAATTGAAACATCTGACTCAATGTAAGGGTGTCCACAGGGATCAGTGGGGAAATCAACAGTCCTGATTTATCTCTGACAGGCACGTATTGGTGGATAATATCAGCCAACCGATACGTCTGTCAGACTTTAATTTAACGCTTCTTAAAGTCAATATTTTATCATTTTTTAGGGACAAATCATCTTTTTCTTATTCACATTCTGCAGGTTATTTCAAAGGTAAGTAGAACACACGTGGTCAGGTGCAGAGGAAGGTTTTATACGATTATTAGTGCGGTTCATCTACATTTTGCCGACAGATCAGTGCGAGCGTGAGGTAAAACGACGGTTCATTAAAAGAAAATTAAAACGATTGATGAATTGAATCATATGAAATGTTTGACTCGCAAATTAAAACCCAGGACTATAAAATGACTTACATAATTTGAATTTAAGACATTTTAACTCTTTCTTAAGGCCTTACAGGGACTCTGTATGAATCAGAAATGTAAAAAAGGTGTTTTAATTTAATTTTGATTCAGACCATTTTACCCTCCATGAAATAAAAATAAGCACAGTACAGCTGAAGTATCCAAAAAGCAGCTCTGTTCGATCACCACAAAGACCCAGCAGCACTTCTACCGCATTACCTTCACTCCAGTCTCATACATTTTGAACAGAAGATAACTTAAAACAACTCGTGGAGACTTAAAATATCAATCCAGGATCTCCTCAGGTGCTTCTTCACAAACCTGGGAACCACTAACAACTGGATTTCAGTTTCATGTGTGGTTCCAGGAGTTTGCACCATGTGAAGCTCAAAAGACTTTTTTTTGTTTGTTTTTTTTTTTTGGCTTAGATAATTTCCACCTCTGAATTCTCGGGCTGCAGTCAGGACACTTTCACATGTTCAACAGTTTCTCTGACTGTCAGCGTGTTCGTCCTCTGGTTCATCAGGATGTACATCTCTTCTGAAATTCACCATGCTTTTAATTCCCCAAACATTTGCAGCCATCTTGTCTCTGTTCAGACTGGAGGGTCGTCCACACCAGGGACGATAAGTACGACGATAATTATGATAAAAGTGTGAGTGTTCACACTGAAGAGCACCTGCTGCAGCTGTGACGGCAGCAACATGCACAGAGCAAGCAGAAGGATAATTCATAAAACTGTTGTGTCTCAGTTAAATGACGTGCTTTTTATGTTCCATAAGTGTTTATTTAGTCGTGAGAGTGACCTCCTGTAAATTTAGATTGTTTTAGATTGGCTACCAGTGTTTCTATCGTGATCTCAACGATATTATTTGCCAGTATCGACATTAAACTCTTTTAAATTGATCCATCCTTCAGATTAAACATCGTATATTCAACACGTCATGACATCTTAATATTTAGGGTCTGACACTGGAGGACAAAACATGACAACATCATCATCTGCAAATAAAGAGAGTTAAAATAAAATGTGTTGATATTTTTGAGACGAACACAACTTTGAGAAGCTCCTCATGATTGATATGTGAACTGGATGGGAATGATAAACACTTTACTCAGAGATTATTCCATTAATTAGCATGTAAATCAAGCATTCACTGGTGTGTATGTGTGTGTGTGTGTGTGTGTGTGGAGGGGACGATGTCTTTTTAACTTATTAAACTGACAGCGACCTCTCCGCCAGGAAATTATTTACATGTCAACACACAAATCAAACTTCAGATGCAACATTGACTCACTGAGCGACCAGCTATTGTCTGCAGCGAACAAAGGCGGCTCGGTTAGTTTAACCCGAGAAGAGAGTTTGTGATGGAGGGAAAGACCGACCAACTGTCTTAACCGTCCACACAGTCCCAGGAGTGGACGGCTTCTGGGCATGTGTGAGTAGCTGCGCTCACACTGAGAGGCACGATTAGCATGTATGCAAAAACAAGCGCTGGTGGGATAATAAAAAAAAAAAAAAGTAGAAGTCAGAAGAACAGCCGGCGCGGGGATCAGGATATCTCAGCTGCTCTCCTCCTGCTTTAAGTGCTAATTGAGCTGCCCGCTGTCCTGACCCTGACCCCCGGCCTATTCACGGGGTCCCGTTCTCACGGCCGTGACGCACCGCTGGAAGTAGCCTCTGGGTCCCCCCGCCCACCCTCGGCCGGACAATGAGGGGTCACCACCTCGCTGCCCACCATCTTGACATCCACCCCCACGTTTAACAATGGCCCCCGGTGGCCCCGGAGTTCCTCACAATGGGCGGACGCGCGTGACAGAAGTGGTTACGTGGCTTCTTAAAAAATGCAGCACCAGGTCTGGTCGGCCCGGTGCTGCATTAATCGGACCTTTTGGCACCCGGAGGTCAGAATCGATCCGGGTGTAAGAAGCACAGCAGTGATGAGGTTTAAACCGGAATCCTGTGAGACCGCTTCCACAACCGGCTTCAATCTGTCGACCCAGTAAGAAAATTACAGAACACAGTCGCACTAATAATCACAGTCGATCTATTTAAACTTCAGTATTTCAGCGTTATAGTTCTCTACACTTTTACATTTCATGAGGAAATATTGCACCTTTATTCCCTGACAGCTGCACATTATCCATATAAATGACTCCTTATTATAAAACAGCTGATAAAATACTACCTGTACCTGTAATACTTGTGATACTAAAAGTTTAATTTAAATAAATAAACAAATAAATAAATAATAGTGGTACAAAAACGTGACATGAAATATATTACAATTAATGTTTTTTTTCATTTTGTGCATTACCCTTGTAATGTATAAGAATATAAAAATATTTGCATTTTAATGACACTACGCATTCATAAAATCTAAAAATATCTTGCTTTAACATGCAAAAATAAATTATCTTCAATCCTTAAAGATCATTTTGAGTTGGAGAATTTCTATTTTGTCACCTAAGTGCTGCCGACTGTACAAGTCTGTAGAGTTTGGTCTGTAATTCTGAGCTAAATATACTTTATAAAATAATTATTTCTTTAGATTGACGCCACCAGACGCACTTATTCCACCTAAAGAAACATCCCTGAAACAAAAGATGCTGCCAGCCGAGTCTCATCGTGACATTATATAATATTCTCATATTTCCGTTTTACATTTTCAACTTTTATCCAATGTTCTGATACTTTTCTTTGCGTATCCTTGGTTGTCAATGTCTCTTTCCTCATCTTTCATCCCCTGGATATCAGTCACTCCTCTCAGTACAACGCAATTCAAATCAGCGGCATCACAAAACTGCAGCTTCTGAAATGACGACAGTAAAAAGGATCCAAACCGTTCCTCCGTACATCGCTCAGCGTTTGAACATTTCACTGATGTCTTACTGATGTATTCGCAGAGATTAAATCAAATAAAACTGAAGTATTTCTTAACACAGCTGCCAAGAGCACTCTACCAAAACACACAAGTTTGCGACGGAGGAGACGGACGTCCAGTTTCCGCCATCCGCTGCAGAGCGGCTATAAACGATGATCGAACGACGTCATTACGACGGCCGTGTAAAGCTTAATGTTTCAGAAAAGCACTATAAACCCTGGCCGGGGGGGGGGGGGGGGTAATGCACGCTTTGGGATGGATTGATATTCTAGTTGAATATGACAAACGACACTTTAAAGACGGCCCGCCCACACTATTGCACTTTAGCGAAGAGGACGCCATATTTCATTTGGAGCACGTTCTGTCAGATGTTTGCATTAATAACAATCGAGGCTCATCCGTGACCCCGCGGAGCCGTGGGGGGGGGGGGACGCCAACAATAGCACTTAAAAACAGGAGAGAAGCCGTTGCATAATCAGCACAAAGTGTGTGTGTGTGTGTGTGTGTGTGTGTGTGTGTGTGTGTGTGTGTGTGTGTGTGTGTGTGTGGATCTGGAATCAGGCCCGGGGAATATCAGGAAACTTCCCTCTCTCTCTCCGGACTGACAGCTTGGCTAATGGCAAACATTCCTCCTCTCTTTATTCCCCACTTCATCAACACCCTCGCCTCATTATCGTGAGTCACACTGTAGCCCGGTGCGCACACACACACACACACACACACACACACACACACACACACACACACACACACCTTGACGGCGTCTTCACTGCTGGGTTGCACTCTGAGACATATTATTACAGGGACCCTCTCAGAGTGACAGGCGAGGCTGAACCGAGTCATTTTTGATTTGGAGGATCTTGAGACAGAATGACTGACGAGCGATCTTCAAAAAGAAAAAAAAAAGGTGGCGGACAAAATCACAGAGCACCTGACGAGGTTTTCAACATTTACAGCGAACATTAATTCACAGTTCTGCTGGTTTTAGCTTCTCCACACGACAAGGAATGTAAAATAAGAGCAACAGAACCATGGCCGTGTGTTTTTATCTTCATATTTCTTCTTTCAGAGCTGCTCGATACGGTTATAAGACCATCGAGTACGAGTCCGAAATGTGAAGCCAAAGCTGAAGTGCTGTAAACCTGCATTCTGTCTCATGACCTTCTTCTCACTTGATTTACTCCCTCAGTAAACTGTTCTCTAATGAGTTTATGTTCTCAATCATTTGTTTCAGGTCTTTCCATTCATCTCATAAATTATGATCCCATTACGAGTAAAATATATGATAAAGCAGGATTTACTTTAAGGCGTGGCGACTCTGTGATTAACACCCACAACAACCACACATTGGCTCCACCCTCTCATCCAAATATGGTCAGTAGAAACAACAAAAAACCAAGATTGTGACGGACATAATGCCAAAATTAAGTTTTTTCAAATTGACAGTCTGCAGAAAGTTTGTTGTGGATTGTTCAAGTCTCCTTTTTCCAGATTTTAAAGTTTTCGGAGAACTTTCTCCTCGTCTCGTTCTTTTACGTACGACTGATATTGATTGGCGTTACGAGACTGAAGGCCGCCTCGTGTGTCCTTTTCTTCCCAAAACTCAAGACTTTTTCATATTTTGTGAAAGGAATTATTGAACCGACTTATTACCTCAACAAAACAAATTTCTGGTGTCTCTCTTCTGTTTTTTTTTTTCCACAATGTTTTTTTAGGCACACGTCCAAACTCTCCAATGGATTGCCACCATGGAGCCAAACATGGCTGCTTAGAGATTTGTGACACAACAGTAAATCCTGCTGGCTTCCTTTCAAAATGGGCCAATACCCAAAAAAAACAAAACAAAAAACTTAGCCAAACTAAACCAAACTGAACACAAAGGAATTTAAAAACTCGCCATGACGTGCCAGTGTGGGCTATGGCAGAATTCTCGCTGGGAAAGGAAAAATAAATAAATAAAATAACATTTTACTGAGGAGTCGGAAGTTTTGTTTTTTTTGTCCATCTGGGGCCTCAGGTGCAGCAGCGCACCGATGATAATGGCCTGTCTTTTTTCTTTTTTTTTTCTCTGTCGGTATAAAGACGACATTACTCAGCCGAGGAACACCTACCAGCCACGTTGGCCACATCTGCGGTGCTGACGTTCTGAGTGTTCGGGCTCACTTTGAAGGTCACAGCGGGGCCCACCACCCTGGAAAACACACACAAACACACACACACACACAAACACATGGTGAGACAAAAGACATCCTCAGAATCTATTTCCCATTGGCGGCGAGGTGTTGTGTTCTCAGACGGAGGGAGAAAACGACTTGTGCTCATTAAAGCTCAGCCATACGTGGCGCTGGAGAAAAAGAAAGACAGAAAAAAAGAAAAAAGAAAAAGCTTTAACCTGTGGCGATCCTTTAGGCTGCTGCAATCCCCATCACCACTGCCAGATAACCTCTTGAATCTCAATGTAATGCGCCCGGCGGCATTTAAGCACGCTGGGAAATGAAGAGAAGGAGGGTCGGGGATGAGAGGATTTTCGGTCATCAACAAGAGGACGCTCTGATACGTGAGGCCCAGACGAGCGAATGCATTTCGAGCAGGCCCGTTCTCGTGACGCATTTACATTTTGATTCGACGTGCGGTGATTGCGAGAGCATATTGTCGTGATGGATTCAAATTGAGGGCGACGGAAACTGAAGGGGGGGGGGGGGCGAGGAAAGACGAGAAGAGGGACAACGTGGACAGAAAAGGAGGGACAGAAAAGACATCTGTATTGTTTTTTCTAGCTGCTTTAGAAGGAGCCCCCCCCCCACCGAACCAACCAATGTTCATCCGACATTCATGCCAGTGAAGCAGCTTGAATTGAAACACCGAGGGAGCGATGGAGAGAAGCTGGGTGGTCGGGAGGCAGAGCGGAGTCTCCCAATGTGATTAACCTTTTGTTTTTCCCTGCTGTAATTCAGACGAAAGGCCCAGCAGGAAGATATATTACCAGATTCCCCTCCAGGAAGTATTGTGCACCGCTATAGGAAGTGACTGCTACTGTAAGCACTATTATAACATGCGGTGACATCATTGTTGGAGCAGGTCCGATCCGACGGCGGAGATGTTTTTTTCAGGGAGTCAGAAAAGTGGTTTTCGTTTCAGGTTGATGGATTTAAATAGTTGCACTTGAATGAGAGGGGTTGTTGAGTGTGTTTGTGCAGGCTGTGCAGTCCGCCTCTTCTGTTTCAGCGAAAACAACACAGTAACTGTACAATTCAAAACTCAAATATACAAAAAAAAGTTAGAGGAAATACACAAAATACAAACGGCTCTGTCTTGTGAACTAAATGTTCTTCTTTCCTGAATTTTTTCAGTTGGCACAAAATGTCTGACGCACGCAGGAAGTGAAACAAACACAACAAAACGAAAATTTCAGTCATTATCTCCTCACCCCCGCGCCGATATAAAGACGACCGACGTTTCATAGTCCACAACACATTTCCGGAGCTTCACATCAAAAAAGAAGTAGCAAATAAAAAAAATAAAAAACTAATCGTCTGGTGTGATCAAAGTCTCAAGAGCCCCAAATTGATTTGAAACGTTATTTACACCTTTTTTTTTTAAAGACAAATTCTTCAGAGTAGCTGCTAAGCTAAAAGCTCACATACCGTCTGAAGTGAGCGTGTGAGCCTGACTGACTTTCATGGAGCCGTTTTATTTATTTCTCTGGCTGTTGTTCTACGTTTTAAAACAAATATCTCCAGCTACTTCAGTTGTTGAGGAGAATGCTGCATGTAGTTTTTGCTCTGAAGCTCCAGAAATATCCTTCCCAATGACTTCCCATCGGCACGGAGGTTGAGGAGGGGAGGCCTGAATTTACAGTTTTAGGTGAACTTTTCCTTTAAAAGATCTTTTCTCTTCTGAACCCTCATTAGTTTTATCTGATGTGCGCTTCTCTACCCGTCAATCCATCCAGCCAGTTACTGATGAAGCCTCCTAATTTCAGTGATGGATCGTAACTATGTACATTTACTCAAGTACCAAAATACTATATAAAAATATCATTCTTTTCGCCGATGATGATCACATTTATAATCATCAGAGGAATCACGAGACGGTTTCATAAACACCTAAAAGTTCCTCGTCGTCACTTTCAGTAAACGGATCTGAACGCTTCTTCCACCTCTGATTTACTTCTCAACAAGTTTTCTCCTCTTTCACCATCATCGTCAGGTGAGAAACTCTCTCAAACGTTTGTATCAACAGCCTCCGTTTGACATTCCCAGCCACGCCGTCATTACTGTGGCTTTTAATTGGGTTGCTCGGTCCCTGAGGTCAGTGCATCAAAGACAAACACAACAGCAGCCATGTTGTACTATTCTAACATTTATGGTGCAATTAGACCGGGTCAGATTAATAATCCCCAGGGGGGAAACTTGGTGGCGCTAAGTGCTCGAATTGAGCAGAAAAAATAAGAAAACAACTTCCTGTCTCTTTTGTAATGACATCCACAACGTGCTGTCCTGCTGTAAACTACAACCAAACAGACGCGTCTCACTCAGTCTGAGCAGCTCCACAAAACGCTCATTTCTTTTTTTTTTTTCCCTGACCGTTATTTCTCCTCCGAGCGATGAGGCCCGTGTATTTGTCACACCTGTGAAGCGATTCATCAGCCGCTGCGGTGCGACGCGTCCGTGTGTGATGAAGAGGGGGGAAATCACTCACGTTGAGTCGATCACATATCCATCTGTCGGCCTCCGCCACCCAGAGCACAGCACCGCCCGCACAACGACACCACATCCACTCCCGGACCTGCCGAGTAACCTCGTCGCACCGGCAACAGAAGCTCACGCGAGGCGATTACAACATCATCTGTTACTCACATTGATCATCAAGCGGACACAGAATCATCGGAATAATATCATAAAAATTGAATCTTTTATAAGAGACAGATGCATCAAGATTTAGATTTTAGGAGACATTAATGTGGTTAACAAATATTTCCATCAAGACGGAAAAAAAGAAATCTGATGTCTTTGTCTCTCAGATGTTTTAATCTAATGATGATTGATTTGTGTGAAAAGATCCGCAGATGAGGACGATAACTGGAACTATTAATCCTGCCATCCAACAGAAACGCCGATCGCTAATCTGACGGTTTGATCGACGACAGACACAAATCCGCTCACGACAAAGAGATAAATCATCTATGTTTTACTGAAAGACTAAAAAACACTGCTGCTCCTTTTTTTTAAGAAAACTGAATAATGAATCTCAAAAACTATTCATTTACTTTGTGAATAGTTGTGGGAGATTATTCTTCAAAGCGAAGTGGAATAAATAACCTGAAGCAGAATTTATTGTTATAATACATTTTGAATTAGTCAGCAGTTGGTGTTACTGTCTCCGTAACTTTGGGGGAAATATCGGTTTAAACGTCAGAGAGCAAGGAAGGAAGGAAGGAAGGAAGGAAGGAAGGAAGGAAGGAAGCTCAACGTCACGTGACTTTAAACTTCTTCTCTGAATATTTCTTTTGGCGTCCCGTCAGCTGTGGATGAAGACGAGCAACTCCCATGATCCCACAGTGCTTCATGATGTCATCAGACTCCATCTTCAGTCATTGTTTTCTGATACAGAGAGGCAGATTTTTTTTTTTTGCTGCTGTTATGATTCAACAGCCATGAGATATTCAAGGATTTTTTTTAACCCACCTCCCTCCTGAGTGCCTCAGACTTCAACACGTCTGACTTATCTGCAAATTCTATATCTGGAAATATAATCCCTTTAAAAACCGTCTAAGGAACACGAGTGTTTCGCCATTTGTGCATGTATCGGGTGTCGGGGGAGAACTGTCGGGGGATATAGATCAATTTCTAGTGCGAAGAAGCCTCTTATTTTCTAATTTTGGTATTAGTAAATAAAATGTGCAGACACAAAAAGTTTAACAGAAGTTGAGGAGAATAATCCTCCTGACTGCCTCTCTGAGTTAACACCAAAACAGTAATTTTAACGGTCTTATCCCACGCTGACTGTAAAAAAAAATACCTGAATATAGAAAGTAACCGCTAACTTCAGTCATAACATACTGTAAGTGTGCTGGAATAGAAATATAATATTTCTAGTGGGAGAAATGAACCTCAAAACTACAGTAAATTCTTGTCTTCACTCCAAAAACCTCCATTTTTTTATGGAGCCATTCTGTTATTATAGAGTCCTTAAATTCATAGTTTCTATAAATGAGTTTGAAAACATCAGTTGTTTCTACTTGAAAACCCACTTCAGTGATATTTTTCTTTTTCTCTCTCTCTCTGCTGATACCAGCTGTTGTTTCAAGATACTGACACTCGCCTTTAATCCAAAAAAACAGTTGGAGATTTGTTTTAATATGAAGCTTTCAGGGCTCAGATGTTTTCCTCATGAAGCTTTTTAACATCAGCTGATTGCAGAACAACACAGACACACTCGAGACTCAAAATCAGGTAAAATGGCTGATACAGATGTAGATTTTTCTCGCAGCGTTCACACCTTTGGCCCTTAAAAAGTCGACATCCAGTCCATCACCCTCGTCATCCAGGCCCGCTCTCTCCTCCTAGTGGCGGCTCTTTGATATGACCCCCCCCCCCATCAGCTCAGACAGACATTACATCACCTCGACCCTCCTGTTCTGAATAAAAAAAAAAAAAAAAAGAAACATCCAGTCTACTCTACACTCAGTGATGGTTACGCAACAGCCATCATTATTCGGCGGGCCAGCTACAGTCAAAGGCTGCGCGGAGCCACCCACATCAACGCTTCCCCGCCGCCCTCTTCTCTCGCCCTCAACAACCACTACCAGGCCGCCGCCGCCGCCACCGCTGCTAAAAACATTTCCAAGGCCGCTCTGCCTGAAAGCGCTCACCGTCAGGATTATCTAATCAGTATCGAATTGTTCCAAATGAAAAAAAAAAAAAAAAACGTAAAAAGGGTGTGAGTCACTCTCCAGGTTTGTTTTGTGTCCTGGCTCGGTGTGTAGGCTCGCTTTTTATGATTCAGATGTTGCCAGAGTGGTTTTTTTTTTTTTTCGCTGCAGGCTGCGTGAACCTCTGCTGCTGCTGCTGCTCTCCGCCCCCCCGAGAGGAAATTGTCAGAAAAAAAAAAGGGGGGGAAGTTTTGTTGTCTTTTTTTCAGCGGGCCGGGGTCGCACAGGTCGCTAACTACTTTGTTCACAGACATTTGTGTTGTTTTAATAATATGCTAATCTGGTGCTATTGTGTGAGGTGGAAAGGTGGAGGTGCCTGCGGTGCCGCTGCTGCTGCTGCTGCCGCCTGGTAAATGGATGAGCTGCAGGATGAACGTATATAAATACACACTGCTATGACTTTATACAGTACTCTCAGTTCTGTTAGTCGATAAAACTTCTTACAGTTAACAGAGCAGCTCACCAAAGTACAAAGACAAACACTGTTCCATCCTGACAGAAGATATATAAGACGTAAACCTGGGAGATATTTTCCTCTACCTAAATATAAAAAGAGTTTGACGGACTTTCTTTTGTGAGTTACACTAAAATAACACATTTATAATAAATTCACTGCCCTGTTTTGCATCTAATCTCTTCAAAAGATTGTGTAACCTTTCAATCAATCAAAACTGCTAACCCCAAACTTTTTTTTGGGTGAAATGACCCTTTAAAATAAAGGAATTTAAGATTAGTGACCCTACTTAACAGGATATAAATTCACATTTCTCCAGTGATAGAAAGTAACTAAGTACATTTGCTCAAGTACATGTAACTTCCTGTAGCATTTCAATTTTCTACTTCTGTTTCTTGCTAATTTTTTACTTTTTACTCGAACACACGATCATTTGATAACTTTAGTTACCAAGTTACTTTATCAGCAATAAAATTTTAAAACTGATTCCAATAATTAGAAAAATGAACCATATCACAGAGTGTATATATAAATCTAAATACTGTATATGTTAGATTTTACTTTTATCAAGCACATTTGACACTTTTACTCTTGTTCTATTCATGTGGGTGACTTTCACTTTTACCAACGTAATATCTACCTATATAAATATCTTTCCTTCTTTCAAAGAGTAAAATGTTTATATCGCAGCTTTCTCAAAAGTCTGAAATGCTTTTTTTTTCTCTTTTGTCTTTGAATGAATGTCGGCGTGTGGGAGTCACAGCGCCGACCTGACGGGAACGGTTTGATTCAGCGTTGTGACCGACTCGTCATCTGTCCCTGAAGCGACTGACGATCTGTAGGAACCGCAGAGCTCCACGAGAGGATGCTAATACAGAAGATTCCCAACAAGATTATTATACAAGATCATTAGAACAACGCAGTGACATCGTGTAGAGTTATTTCAGTCGAAGGAAACATTTCTGCTGTCGAGGAAAAAGAAAAAACTGTCTCTGAACGTCGAGTCAGACACGCTGGCGACACTGAACCACTGCATGTTTCAACTTAACAACGCAGTTTAATAAACTCTAAAAACA
This sequence comes from Acanthopagrus latus, assembly GCF_904848185.1. Lineage (NCBI taxonomy): Eukaryota > Metazoa > Chordata > Actinopteri > Spariformes > Sparidae > Acanthopagrus > Acanthopagrus latus. Next base: position 25,288,461 of record NC_051059.1, read on the forward strand.
CCTAAACTGAATTATATCGACCCTTAAATAAACAGTTTCTGGGCCTTTTATTTGCACCAGTCACATTTTAACTCAGTGTGGACTTAAAGGGCCAGTATGTTGTTTTGGAGAGGAAAGGCAAAATCAGAATAAAAAAATAATACAAACTCAGAAATATTTTATTTTTTTCCATAACTGAATAAACAAGCTGCCGTCAGGGTTTGATGCTAGATGGGTGGCAGGGTCCGCCACATATAAACAAAGTAAAACAGTAGGAACTGTTTGTCATTTATTCAGTTTGTTTAATCATATAATGATCAATGACGATATTTCTCCTCTGACTAAAACGGCTTTCCCAAAACTACATACTGCACCTTTAAAACTGCCTTTTGTGCTGCTTATAATGCCGTAAATAAATATAAATGAACAAATACCCACAAAACATTTTTCCGAGCGTCTACAAGTGTGACCAGAGACAGAAACGCCTCGTTTCTTTTGATGATCTTATGATGATGATGATGTGAGTCAAACTGTCTAAAATCTGTTTCTGCTGCCAAAACAAGCTTTGTTCCTGAGAGGAAGATCGTAGATGAAGCCATGAAATAAGCTGTTTTTTTTTTTCTTTCTACAAAACACAGCAACTTAAATCGAGTTTGAGCCGCTGAGCTTTGATCCAACACAATCTATAAAATTCTAGTCAAGAGACCCAAAAGTTTCAGAAGCTGCCAAACAAACGTGTCGCGCTTAATTCTGGGGAAGTAAAGTTTGTGTAATGATGCAGCCTTAAATTTAAAAACAAACAAACAAATGATTATGATTATTTCACTCTTCTTAAATCTACATATCAGAGTTTAGAGCTGGAGGAAACTTGGATCTTTAGACGTTAAACGAGATTGAAAAGCTGTGGGAACCAGTTGTTGCTGGTGTTGAGAGAAGCAGGGGCGGTATAAAAGCCAGAGGCATGCTGGGTAAATCAGGAGTGTCGGCGGGCTCAGTGTCAGTGTAAAGCCTTTTGTCTCTGAGCTTACTTGTTCTGCTGGAGGTGCCACAGCGGTGAGGAGCCGGGTCGGCTCTGGAAATAAAAAATAAGCGTGGCGCCGCTGACAAATTGTCAAGGCGGCTCCCCCTGCTGGGCTTTCACCGCGCTCGCAACAAAAGAGACCCCCGGCCTTCTCTCTCTCTCTGCATCTACATCTCTCTCTCTCTCTCTCTGTCGCTCTGTCGCTTTCTCTGCCTCCTATCCATCACCCTCCCCAGTGTAAAGCTCCCCTCCTTTCATTCCCAGAATAGGAGAACAAAGACAAAAGGTGCATTAGAACAGGAGAACAGTGCGGGCCACCCAGGGACTCAATACAGCAGCCGAGCAGCACGGCGAGGAGCCGCGGGAACAACGGGGGCCGGGTGGGAGTGTGTGTGAAGGTATGTGCGTGTGTGTGTGTGTGTGTGTGTGTGTGAATCGCACGAACCCAAGCCACCCAATCCCCACCTGTCCACACACACACACACACTCACAAATACATGAACGTTCACATGAATCCTTCCTTCTCCGTCTTACTGCAACTCCACTTCAAAGCTGCTTCATCGACACTGCAGAAAACCTACACACACACACACACACACACACACACACACACACACACACACACACACACACACACTGACAGCATAAGTGTTCAAGTATACAGTCGCCACGTTGCTGGTGTTAATAACAGTTGCATGCAGCCGCCGCAGAGCCTCTTTGAGGACAAACACTTTATCTAATCAGCGCCGGCCCGACAACCGAGCCACTGACATTGAAAGAATCAATACTTGATAATACCGCAAATATGCTGCTCTCGCAAGATAACAGAGCAATAATCCAAAATGATTCTGCACAGATTGCCGTAATCACATTTTCATAATTGCCCTGAGAAATCACTCATCGAGTCCAAACTCCGCGCCGTCGAACACTGAAGAGCAGCGCAGGCGCTTAAATAACACACTTCATAATGTCAGTAACAGGTCAGGGAGGCTGGTTTTCATCACTCACTGATTGTTTCTGAAAATTCAGCTCTTCTGTTGAGGTTCCCGACAGGAATGACCCAGTTATACTAACAGCTGCCGGAGTGTATTTAGTGACACATTTTAACATATTATACTTTTATCTTTCTGTCTGTCGGAGAAAGGTCAGCACATAAACACGCTTTATCTTCCCCTTATTCATAAATGATGGTTATAAAACAAGGCAGAATCTTTTCACAGCTCAGAAATAAAGTTTATTTTTTAGTTTACTTATTTAAAATTGTGCCAGACACGTTCATCCGTCCGATGTCCATCCAGCCATATGGTCCAGATCCTGGGTTCCTTTTCTAATTCTGCAGGGTCGGATCTGTTCCGGTGACATGGTGCGGCCCGCCTGTGGCTCAGACTTGGCAAACAGGAGTGGACCGCACCAAGTAGGTACGTGGGTCAGATAAACGTGTCAACACACAAGATTGTTTTTCCGTCTCAGGCTATTCAATTAATAATATCGATTCAATCAACTCGTACTCAAACCAGTTCAGCTGATGGAGGCTGTTTCATGTCAGATCAACTAACTTAGAGGTGTAATTCTAGTGAAGTGATGGACAGAACTGTGAAATAAAACCTGCAGTACACCTTTTTACTTCCACATTTCCACGTTTCTGCCCCTCGCTGCGTCGACAGAGTGACCACTGAGGCTAAAATACAACACACAAGACTTCCTACACCGTCTGTACACTGACTGTAATCCCCAGCAGTCAGCAGCTCAAACTGCGATCCACTGCAGTAGCTGTTGTTTTGCCGTTGCAGCTCGCCGCATTAAAAATGTTCAAAACAAAAAAAAAAAAAAAAAACAAAAAAAAAACAGCCGCAAAGTCACCTGTGAGGGCGAAACATAGCAACAACTCTGGAGAAGGACGGACAGGAAGAGGGAGAGAGAAGACAGAAATAGATTGAGACTGAGGAAGAAGCAGAATGAGAAGGAGAGACGAGGAAGAAACGGAGTGATGGAGGGAAAGACGGAGAGGAACAGATAACGACCGAGAGAGAGAGAGAGAGAGAGGCAGAGGGTTCAGGCAGAGTTCAGTCTCATTAATAAATGATTGCAGTTAGCGGCGGCTCGACTCCAACATGTCAATAACGCCGACGAGCTTCTCTCATCGCCTCCCTCCACCCCGAGCAGGAAAAAAATGTTGACAGAATGAAAATCAGGCGACGTCCTTGGCTTTCACTCAGCGAGGGCACTGTTTTCTTAACTTCTCTCACTTCGGATTTTGATGCCCGGCACCCTGAAAAAATCTCTATTTTCATTTTTTTCCAGTGTTCCCTCTCTGATCACAGCAGAGGAGCCGATGCTGCTGCTGCTCATCATCATCATCATCATCATCATCAGCAGCAGCAGCAGCAGCATCCATGGAGGAGATATCTGAGGAGTTTCATAACGTGCTGCTCGCCCCTTTGAGTAAAACTGCCGCCCACTTGAGCCCCGCAGGTGCCGGATGGTGGATGTAAAGCGACTCTATAGACGAGATGAGTCATCGGCAGACCTCTGGCCCCCCTCAGTAGACTCCAGTCTGAGTATCTCTGCGTCCTCTGTGATTTTCCTGAACCTCACAGTGATGAATTTGAAGTAATTCTAAATTTAATTCCACTGCTTGGCCGTCTGACAGCTGGCAGGGCCACATTTCCAGAGGCGCTGTTAAATCACAGGGCGCCGAGAGCTTCAGAAGGACGTTAGACGCATTAAAATGCTTTTTATTGTGTTTCTGAACTCGCTGCCGGAGCGCTAACTTTGTATTTGTGTATATGATGTTTACCGAAAGACCCAAAACCTTGAACCCCAACCGCCCACAGCACGAGGACTCGGCTCCATCGCAGGGACCTGAAGGGTGTTTTTACATTTAGACACAGTATTTGTTTTCATGGTTTGTCGTGCAGATTTAATGTTTGAATCAGGCCTTCGGTAAAGATCCACGCTAAGTTCTCTGCAGGTCTCTGTGGAGGAAAGTGATGTGACGTCCTCGTCGGGAAGTCTTCCCGCTCGTCAGCCATCTTTGCAACAGCACCGGGCAGCTAACAAGACCGAACCCCTCTCTGTAATCTGTAATCTATATTTAAAATGTATAAGGTGAAAAGATTAAAACGCCTTTTCTCCACCTGCTGTGTTTCTGCTGCTCTCACAGCGTTTAACGCCGCTCTCTGAATAACCTCACCTGTCTCGTTTATCTCGTACATTAGCGTGATTTCCTCCTCTACCACGCTGAATATCACAATTCTGTCTGCTCCAACACCAAATCCGTTGATATCCGGGCTGATTCAACGCACCAGGGGCTGGATTATGTGTCATACAACCAGCATCTCCAGCATTTTAGACTTTTTTATTCAAAAATGCCTTTTGCCGTCTCCTCCTATGATGTTTCTGGTGATCCAAGAGTTGAAATGACTCCCAAATATTATCAATGCGTTACTGATTTCCATCCGACTGGTTGATAAAACTCAAGAATCAAAGAAACAACCGTGTGAATATCTTTGAACGACCCCCCAGCGTGCAGCTCAGATCAGCGAGTTGAAGCCTGAAGGGCCACAAAAGTGAAATCTAATCCTCGGAGAGTCTGCCTGCTGGATAGCGATGTTTTGGCAGCAATAATCATCATTAAAATCTCATTTAAAGCAACGTTAACCTATTACTTTTAAACACATAATCACCTTATAACCTGACGCACGTCTGGGAGACACAGAGCAGCAACATCAGCATTAACACGAGGCTTGACTTCCAGATGTTTTAGTCTCCAACAACTCCGAACTATCTGTCTCTCTCTTCAGCTGCTAAATGTTCCAGCTTCTGAACAAGCTAGCTGCTAACTTCTGTCTTTTTGGTGCTGAGCAGGAAAAAGTTCTGGGATTAAATATCATATCGGATCAGATGATTGATGAATAATCGGTGCTTTTATTCTACAGCATCCTGTAACTCGTTTTAAGACAGCGGTACATGAGCTACGTATCATGATCAACACCTTCACAGAACATTATATATAATCCCAAATACTGTGCTGGATGTGTGATCACAAGTTGAACAAACTGGCATCGAACTGATAAATTCTCTCTGCGTGTTTTAAAGCGGATCCCTGCAGGTCGCAGCGTTTGATTGTCTGCGGACGATGGTGTGAAAATGAAGCTGTTTATGAGCCGCCAAACAACTTGGAAGATTCTCAAGCCAGATGTGTGAACCTGCTGGGTTTATGAGTGTGAAATGTGTCACATCCAGAGTGTCGGCTGCGTTCAAACGGACTGTTCATGGGCATTTTGTAACCAGAACAGGTGCAAACTGCTCTCAGCCGTCTCAATAGCGTGAACAGATGATTCAAAATGGTGGCAAACACAGCAAAAGTGCAGGTTTGTGGGGGTTTTTTTGTGTTATTATTTCATGATTCTCCACCACACAGTTGTGACAAACGACTGGTTTGAACCCGGAAACAACAGCAGCTTTAAGGTCGGGATGGTGATTTTCAGTCGGGAGAACAGGCGACGAGCGACGACACCGCGGTTTCTTTTTTCTTCCTGCTGGAGTTTGAATGAGACAAAACAAGGAGCGATGTAAAAACAGCAGATACATACGAGAGCTCGGAGAAGTCCGTCATCTGGATCTTAGCCATGCGAGCCAGGATCTCAATCAGGTGGAGGCCTTCGTCCGTCTGGAGCCCACTGATGAGGAGGAAGAGAAAGTAAAACGTCAAAAACATGTTGCATTCAGGGCACCATCACCTCCCGTCACAAAGAACCAGATCTGGCAACCGTGTGCATTTGTTTTTGTCTTTTTAAAACACAGCTCTCTGCAGGACGCCCTCGACTTCTCTGCGTAGAAAGGCGTAAAGAAAATGAGGAGACTTCAGAATTAAGGTTAAGTATCCTGACGCCAGCTGCATCGTCATCAGACTTCACTAACCATACAGACATAATCAGTCTCGTTGCTTTTGGTCCTGTTTGTTTATGTAGGTCAGACAAAGACACCGGCGGATTCACAACTAGTAAAAGGTTCCTCGGGAGTCCATTTAAATATCCATAAAAATATGCAAATAGAGGCCGACATCTCTCCGCTCGTTACCGTTGTGGAACTTTGAAGTACGCGCGGCGAACTGAACCGATTAGGGAAACTGTTTTCTTTTTCTCTTCACAGTGGCGCAACTTAAATCCAGAATCTGTTCGGATTAGACTCGTGGCAGGTAAACACTTAATGAGGGCAAATGAAATTCTTTGAAATTCAAATGTGCGTTGAGGTGAAACTCTCTTTATAAATTTGTCATTTTCTAATTAAGCAAAAGTCAAAAGCTGAGAGAGTTTCTCTCCAGAATCCAATTCTTTTTATTTTTCTATATGACAGGTGGATGACAGAAGATACTGAGGGAATGCAATCAAAGAAGAAGAAGAAGAAGAAACACATTGAGGGTTTCACAGGAGATTGTCGATCATGGAGAGAAATCTAAACACATAATGAAAATCTCTCAGCGTCTCTGGGTTAAACATCGAACATGCTCACTGAGCTACAGAGAACAATAAATCAGTCCGAGAGAGAAAACAAGGAGGAAAAACGTTTCACGGTCAACACAGACGCTCCCAGGTGAGGTCAGGAAGGAGTGAGGTCAAGAGGTGGGAAGTGGCGTTTGATGGCGAGATGAATACTGAAGAGGGAAATATGCGGCTCGTAATCATCGCTCCACGCTTCCTCCCTCGCTTTAAGCATTTAAAGTTTGTGCCGACAGGGAGAGACGAGGTCAGAGAGATCTGAGCAGCCGTTCAACATACCAAATGACTCTGACGATGTTCGACCTCCGCTGAAGGAAGAGGAAACTTCACCGTGAACCCTGATTCACTGCAGTTATTGTAACATGCATCCTTCTGTACGCACATCTGCGTCGAAGCAAAGAGTTTTAAATGATGAGGAACTCGTTGATTTTTGCAGACCGGGATCAGAAAGTTAAATCAATGTGTACGAGAACAGATGACTCCAGTGAAAAGTCTCCTTCTGAAGGATGTTTGTGCTCAAAGCTAACTGAAGCTCACGTCATATTAATAGAATTCAAAGACTATTAAAGTTAAAGGTAGAATCAGTTGGATTTTGTCCCAGCTGTTCCTGAACGCACCACAAAGACAGCTGATTGTTGAGTCTCATTCCCAGGATGTCAAATAGACACATGTTGGGTTGGTAAAGCGTCCCGAGCAGCAACAAAGAGAGAAAATCAGAAACTCTCTGCAGATACGAGACACTAACACGCCTTTTCTCCACATTCCAGCCTCCCTCTCTGTCTGTTTACGGCTTCTTACGGCTTTTACGTCTTTGTCTCGTCTCGCTGCATCTGGAACACCAAATAAAACAAATCCATAAACCCCCTCAAATGCATCAAACTACAGTAAAGAGCCTGTTTTGAAAGTGTGAGGAGGAGAAAGTTCAGATATTTGTGTTCAGACGCAGGGAGGGAAAGACACGTGTTGTCTAAAAAAATACCCGAAAAATCACATACAGCACAGTATTGAAGTATTTGTACTTCATTACTTTTCACGTCTGACTCTGACACTTTCTATAAGAAGGTCTATAAACCTGCTGAGAGTACAAAGAGTTAAAAACTGAGGGACAAAATCCTCAGAAGGAAACTGAGGATAACTGCTGTTCAGATGTGATGTTTCCTACACGTTTATTACTACTGACCCCAGCAAAACCTACAATCAATAAAAAGAGAAGAAGCATTTTTTTCTTCCTGACAATTCAAACTGCACTGCTTCTTTATTAATCAACTTAACGTGTGAAATCCATTAAGAACTAAAAGAAGACGTAGATTTAAACGTGCTGAAACACACGAGTCGTCTTCTGAAGCTCGTTAGGAAGCAAAACTTGTAAATCACAGCAGCGATGTGCGTTATGATTCATGTGGTGTGTGTGTGTGTGTGTGTGTGTGTGTGTGTGTGTTTGTGTTAGTGTGTGTGTGCACATGCGTTTGCATGTGTGTGGGATGGCAGACAGGAGAGAATCATTTATAGGTTGAGGGGTTTAAAAAGTGGCCAAAGAAAAAGTGTCTCAGTGCCCACGTGTGTGTGTGTGTGTGTGTGTGTGTGTGTGTTGGGGAGCAGGTGTTTTCCTCAGGTGTTTTCCTCCAGCTGTGATAAATCATCCTGTCTTCACTCTCCTCCTCCTCACCCACGGACGCAGGAGGAGGTAATGTGCTCAAACGACCGGGAGCTTCCTCCTCTCGGCCGCCGCGACGCCAGAAATATCAGCAATCTGCATCTAACGCGGTCCGGTTACGACCGCAGTCCTGCACCGACGCACGTGTTTTAAATTCTCGCCACTGCCACCAAAGGACAAGACAACCTGAAACCTAAAAACTTGAAGATGACGAGACACCTGGAGAATGAAATCTAATAACTGGAGTCAAGGATGGAGGAGTGGATCATCTTTTCAGTTTCTACCAGACATAAAAATGATTGTGACTACAGCCGACAGCAGTTCAGGGACACCTGGTGACAATTCAAGACATTTTTATGGTGACGAAATTCAAAAAACTGTTTTTGTTTTTTTTATCCGAACCATGATGTTTTCTAACCCTAAACAAGTGTTTATTGTGCCTAAACCTAACTGCAGCACAGCAGTGTGACAAGAGAGGAAGAGAAAATTCGAACGTAATATAAATCATCATATTTACTTTGATGACTGTGTCGTACAGCTTTTATAAGGAGGATTTAGAGAAGCTCGCCGGCGATGAGGAGAGGAGAGCAGGAAACAGAAACTTTCTTCTACTCAGGCTGCCAAAACTTTGTTTTTTGCAGAGCAGTGCCACATTTTACCAGGTAAACAAGCTCTCCATCAGCTTCTAATCCGTCACATGTGTCTTTCACACGGTAAAGATTTCTAGATGTTTGCTCAGACAACAACATATTGATGGAAAGAGTAATCTAGAGGATGCTTTGTCTCATTTTCCTCCATGAGTTTGAGCCTCCTGCCTTTTTTTTTGCCGCATCACGACGTCTCTCTCTCGAGGACGACTTCGGCGTTCTTTCTGAGTTTCAGTGATCTTACAGAAATGTCAAGAGGCGCTTTAAAGAGTCGCGGTGACGGGTGAGGGAGGAATCTGCGTGAGTGACTGAGGACATCTTGAACTTTTCTATATCTGTTCACCGGTGATCAAAACGCAACGCAGCCTGCGAGTCATGAAGCTACAGGAGCTGAACCTGAACGCACGGCTGTCAGGAGCGCCGTCACATTTATATAACTTCTGCTGACTGACGTATTTCCAGGAAAACTTGCCTTGCGTCTCTTCCGTTTTAACCATTTCCAACACAAAAACGCCCAACAGATCTCACAAAGGTTTAGGTTGTTTTCGGTGCACATGAAAGGATTATTGTTAAAACATCTTTTGTTGCTTCATCCCCTTTAAAAAGTCATTAAGCTGCACTATTGTGTCAAAAAAAACTGGACCTTGGTGTGAACTAAACTCCAACGACACATTCAGAGAGAGAGACGATGACGATGAGCATCTTAAAAAGCCCCGAAATCTGCAGACCAAATATTAAACTGTATGATTCATTTGAAGTTTTCATTTGATTGCACCTTTTAAGCCGAGACTTTTCATCATGACCCCGAAGCTCTGTGTAACGTACTGAAGTGTTTGATGAGAAATAAGTTAGGAAAATGCCACCCAGGGTGAGACGACTGAGGGAAAACAGCTCCAACATGAGAGGAAAATGTCTAAACCATTAAATTTGGCAGAATACATTTGACTACGGGTGTGTTTAAGTAGCTATTTTTTTCTTTTTGTGGCAACTTTATGTTTCAGTTTCGGGATGCAACGACGCGGTGCAGATGTCATTGTTTCCATCATCAGGATCTATGCATTATTCTCAGAGAGATTAAATACATGTAAAAATCTCATAATGTTTAAAGAAAGTGAAAAATAACTCCCAGATCCGTTCTGTTGTCCTGACTTGTTCACACCTGAAGATCGACAGGTGAGTAGGAGACTCCTGCACGCTGTCTGCTTCACTGGCAATTAAGTTTAATGACAACAACGTTTCAGTTCTCAGACCTTCATCTGGTTATCCAGATTGGCACCAGAAGGGTTTTTTTTTTATTCAACCATCCTTCATTTATTCGTTCAGTACTTTTTGCGTAACTCCTCTCGACAAACAGTACAAGTGGTAGAAACACGACGTCCTCAGTCGAAGGTAAAAATGTGTCGTGTCTTTCTTTCACAACAGCTGGACAGGAGGTGGTTTTTGAAAAATACTCATCTTAAAATCTGGAGGAAGAAGCACATTGAAGCCGCGAGCGTGACCTCGACAGCCACATCACACACACACAAAAAAATGCTCTTTATCTACAACGTTTATGTTTTTCTGGTCTGAATGACGAGCGGCAGGATGGAAGGACGGGAAAAGAAAAGGTGCCTCGAGTCGGAGTTACACCTGTCGCCGCAAACAGTCGAGCACAAAAACCAAACGTGACAGCAACAATTTGTACGAGGCCTTCAATCTCGAACCGAGGCGCCGAGAAATCAGTGTGAAATTACTCTCAGTGTGAATAAGAAAAAAGAGGGTGTCCTCCTGTTGCATCCTGGGTAATATTGGACATCTACTTGCTCGGTGTGAAGGAAGCTTCACCTCTTTTGTCATGCATGAGAAAATAAATATGATTTTTTTTTTTTCTCTTGAGAGTGACAGCAAAGAAACAGATTTGTGATTTCAGAGGGAAAAACACATTTCCTGCCTCGATCACTGCGAGGACGAGATATTAATGTGTTCAAATCAGAAGACAAAAGGAAAAATACTTCCGACCCACACGGAGACGATACAGCTTAAAATACGACTCCTCCTAACTCACTCTGTGTCGGTGATGACGTAGCCGAAGACGTCGTCGTCGTCAGCCTTCTTCCTGCCGGCCTTGACGTCCAGCTGAAGTTCGGGCACGTGCATCGTCTTCTTGTGCGGCTCCTCGTACACGAGCGAGGCCGGAGGCGGCGCCACCTCCTTGATCCAGCCCTGCACCTCCGACACCTCCTCCACGGACTGCGTGGCGTCCTTCTTCTGCACCTTCACCCCGACCTGGCTGGTCCGACTCTGGACGTTTTCCAGCCCCACCTGGCGGCTTCTGGGCGACTCCACGGAGGCGTCGTCCAGATTTCTCGCGGATGGAGCGCCGCTGGAGGAGGTTTTGTCCAGGTAGGCGAGAAGTTTGGTGAAGAGGCTTCCGCTCTCAGGCTGCAAAACATAAAAAGGTGCGATTTAATAAATGAACACAAGTTTTATTCTCTACTAAGTTAACAGCTCGATGTTGGGACAAACTATTCAAAAATCTCGTGACCCTTAAAGAAATCTTTGAGACTAATTGGTGACTGATGAACCTTTTTAATGACGTATAGATTATACTTGAGCAATGAGATATTGTTCAGTCAGGATCTTTTGTCTCACAGCTCCGATTGAACCGGTGGGAGTTTTTCTGTCAGTGTGTTGGCAATCCACAGCTACAGGCATGAGGAAATAATTGCCTTGACTCAAAGACCAGCCAACCTGTCAAGAGTTTACACTGAATAGCTTTATAATATGCTATTATCCCTTTTGCTGCTAGCTAGTAATTGCTCGTCTTGTCAAGATCCAAAAAAGCCTGCGAAGCTTCAGCTCTGCTGGAGCCAAAAAATCTCACTCTGATTAAAATCTGCTCCGTCTATAAGCACAAAAATCTTCAGAGTTTCAAATTGTTTTTTGTTTTTTGTCTTTGACAGAAATGGCTTTCAAGACCTTTTACTTTAAAATCCAGAAATAAGGGTCACACTCACAGCAAAAGATCCAAAACCAATCAGAAAACATCTCTGGAAAGATTAAAATCATTGAGTGGGATGAAATGTTCAAGATTTATGTTGTTTTTCATGTTGAAACACAATCGAGAGAGGTATATTTATGTTTTTCATGTCAAACATGATGCTAGAAAACATCCAGAATCAAACACTGTGACTTCAGCTCCTCATTAATAACATTTCCTAAGAAGAAGAACCTCGCATTCAACAACGTTCTGCCTCCGTCTGTTGTGTTTATCCGGCGTCACAGAGTCAAGAAGCGGCAACCAGAAGACAAACTATGAAATCATGCAGATATTTATTAAAAGCTAAGCTCACGTGTGCTGCTATCAGGTGGACAGAGTCTGTTAAAAGCATAATGTTGTCATCTCTCCAGGTGATCACTGGAGTAACGTCACTACATTAACTGATGTGAGTGAATCGGTTTTGCAGCCCGGTTACCTAATGCTAGGTGAGCAGGGAGGAATTATTGTGAGTCTGTTGTGTTGCTACATTACTTCACTTTGTGTGTGAACAAGTAAACCGTTACTTCACCTACAAGAGAGACACCTGAGCCCGTGCTAACTGTGGCTAACTGTGGCTAACTGTACACAACAAGCTGCTCACGATGCTTCAAAGACGTGAAAATTAAAAGTGGGATTTATGGTCGGGAGCACAACACGCTTGATGGGTGTCACTTGACACCTCCTGTCAGGTGTAAATGTCATTTACTTCATGTATGAAACGTTCAGCGAGGAGAGAGTTGGAAAAAGAAGAGAGACAAGTGGAGTCTCTGGTGAGTGCTGAGTTTAGTCAGGGCTGACCTGAACACAAACAAATAAAGTAATCCGGCTATTTTGGGGGGGCGGATTTGTGCAAATAATGGAAGTAAAGTGCTTTGCTGGTGGTGAACGCACCTTTAAACAACCACTGTGACCCATATACATCGGCCAAATATAGGGACATGTAAATTATTGCTTATCGGCCGTTTAAGTTAAACAGAAGAATAGAAGAAGAAGAAGAACCAAACATGGTCGCATACAATATAATGCAACTGCACAAGAGTTCAGGGATGATTTTTGCCACACAAAGAAATCTTCCTGCAGCTGTAGAATCCCCTCAGGTTCACTTAAAATACAGGAAAGGAACTGTGAAATTACAGGTTATGATATCGCTGTCTAACACGAGAAGAAGGTCGTTATAAGTTATCGCTGATGTGAATTCAACAGCGATGATACTGGTGGGAAAACAACCTGCAAAATAATGATTTTTTGTATGTGATTTAGTCCGTCAGGTAACGTCTGTAAACCCTCTCGCACTGAAGTACCGTCCAACCTGAGCGTCTCTCACATGAATACTGAGTTCTTGCTAAATTCTCCCCACGTCACCTTTTGTACAGGACCTGATAAATCCAGTTTTCAGTTCTTTATGAAACTCCAGGCTGTGTGGGGTTCATTACCTTCCTCACGCAGAACTTTACACAAGTGCTTATAATATCAGCCTTCACTCTGACTTTTAAAACCTTGTGATTTTTTCTTGCTGCTTACCTCGTCCTTCACATTCTGCTCCTCTGTATCCGCCTGGCGCTCTGTCGGGAGGAAGAGAGTAAGAAAGTATTCATACGTGAGTGTGATCGTCAGAGAAGGAGGACGGTAAGAGAGACAACTTTGGTCTTAATCAATCTGTGGAGGGCTGAAAGGCGACTTCACACATTTCAAGGATGGCAAATCTAGTTAGTTATGGCTGATTTTTCGTAACTAAACACTGAAGAAACCCTCATGAATCATGTTCGCAGGTTCCTCAACATGCCAAGCCCGGACTTTTCCATATAGGTAGTTATTTTCAGCCATATTTAAGCAACTTCTTGAACTCTCTGTACGTATCTGAGCCTGAGCGGTCTCAGTGCAGACTGTTTATACCGAGCCGAACAGGATTTATGTTCATTGATTTTTATGTTGCACTCTTCGGAGCGCCTCCTTTTGTTTAATCCCACCTACGCAACTCTGAGTTTATCACACACTTGTTCTTCCAGCTTTCTGCTCAATACTTTAATCGTGTAAAAACACAAAATGAATCAGAGTAAAATTACCTTGAAGTGCCGCCGGCATCACAGGAGTGCTCTCCTGTGGCTTCAGTGTCGGAGCGTTCTCGAGCAGCCTCTCCTCCTCCTCATCCCTGGCAGCCTCCTGCTCCTCTTCGGCCTCCGCGTCCCTCGGCTCTTCGCCGAGGTCTCTCGGTCCGGGTCTGACCCGGGTCAGGCCTCTGTTTGGTCCCTTGTCCTGGTCGACGACCTGCAGAGCGTCGGCTATCAGGCGGGACAGTTGGTCCAGGTCCTGAGGCGTCAGGGTGTCCACGTTCACGTGTTGCCTGCCGACGTTCTTCAGGACTTTCTCGATGAACCTCTCTGGAGGAGGTTGGAGAGCACAGAGTCAGACGGAGAGAGTCGTCACCAGAATACAGAAATTCTTACAATGACCTACGATAACTTGAAATCATGAAGTCGACAGCGGTTGACAAAACAGTCTCACCACCAGGACCTGGAGCTCGACTGAGAGTTCCATAAAATGACTATAAAACAATAGTTTAACAAGCAGAAGCAGATATAATCTGGTATGTTTCTTGCACAGTCATACCGGCTGTTTTGGAAGGCGCCGGTTCTATTTTGTCATTTATGTATAATGACTCCTCGGGACATCGGAGCGATGCTGCGCTTGTCACCACATGAAAACTCACAGCCAGCTCCTCTGTTACACAACACGGCTGTGATTCAGCTCTCAATCAGCTGTACGGTAACCTTTACAACCGATTAAAAACCACTTCATGTCGTTCATATTTACTGTTTCTCTCCTGAATTACGGTTTCTGACAACGCAGCCTGTAATAACTGGTGTCAGACTGATCCAAACGAATAAGCGATAAAGAACTGAATCATCATGTTTATGCTTTAAAGCCTCTGCAAGTTAAATCTGAGTCAGTACGAACGTCTTCAGGATGTTCTGTCACGTACCGTCCACAGACGTCAGCGGGTCCTTCACTGCTCCTTGAGTTCTTCCCGTCTTCAGAGGCCTGAGGTTCGAGCTCTCCTTCTTGAGCCCAGTGTTTTCTATTCCGTTGCCGTAGAAGGTTCTCAGACGGGCCGAGGCGTCCTCCTCCACCTCCTCCTCCTCGGGGCTCACCCCCAGACGCCCGGAGAGATAGCGCCTCAGGGCGGCCAGGAGAAGGTCACCCTCGGCCTGGGTGGCGAGGAGCTGCCCGGATGGAGGTCTCTGCTTCGGCTGAGTGAAGAAAGATGAAAGAGGGCTGGAGGAAGACGTCCTCTGAGGCGAAGGCTGGGCCTTGGAGCGATAGACGTCCGCGGGGATGCCCGACTGGAAACGGTCAATCTGGAAAAAAAAAAAAAGAAAGAAAAAGCGAGGAAAGCCGAATGAATGTGACATGGAAACAAGAATGTTCAAAGCTAATTTCAAACCTCATCAATTAAACTGTTAGTGACATGAATTAGATTCCTGTCAGCTGTCTAAACAGGGCAGACGACGTAAAAACAAAAACGTTTAAAAAAATGGAAAAAAAGAAGTCGGTGTTGAGGCGAGTCTGTGCTTTTATGCAAATTCTGGGACAGACAGAAACATTTCACCTGCTCGCTGTCCGTCTGAAAACTGAAACACCGTCCCGAAAATAATGAGCACGGATATCATGGCTGCGCATCTGAATTCATAAGTGCACGCTGCGGAGGTGAAATGCTCAGTCATCCCGCCTGAGCACCTTCCAAATACTGCTGTTTTTCTACACTACACTCACAGGACTGCCGACCGCAACGCAGTTAGTCCTACCCATCATGCAGTGTGTTCGACTGTATGGCAACTACGGCGCCATTTATACCTGCAGCAGAATAAAAAAAGGTTATGATATCTTGTTTAAATCCTTGAAATATTTCCTGCTCTTTGGCTGTTTGTAAAAAAGTCCTGAATCTATTATTTCATACTGGTCACAGGTCGCCTACTTCACCATAAGGTCCTTTGTGATGTCACAAATCCTGCTCATAGGCCCCGCCTCTTAAAATCAGCCGTCATTGAGCTCAGAAAAATATTTACATTTTGAGCTCTGAATGTGAAAACGGCCTTCTAGTGTCAAACTCTGCACAAACATCCTTCTACACAGCGAAGCTCAAATAGCCATCATGAAGAAACACACATTATTGATTAGAGGGGGACTTTAAGAGAACATGTAATCAGATTTAAACAGACGTGCACAAACATGTAAGTACAAGCTGAACTAAGAAAGACTGTGTGGTGTAATTCAGCGAGAGTGTTAAGACGCAGGAGCCAAATTGTGCTTCATTATTCAAGACTCTCATCCTTCATCCGAACAAAATAATTATTGACATGAAAATAGACGGCCCTTTTTTCAGAAAAAAAAAACCACGTTATTCATCCATTTATATAATCATATTACCAGATCCATCAGCTCCAACAAAAGCTAAGAGTCACCGCCGGCTCCATTAACGCCCACCGAGGAGCACAGGAGCGCTACAAGCCTGACTAACGGCAGAATTATCATAACAATGCACACGTAACAGTCATCATACTTCTTTATGATTTGTATGTGCGAGGCCCCTTCTGATATTTGTCACTGCCACAGTCGGACCCCATCGCTCCTCGTGCTCCTTCCTTTTTTTTAATTTCCACCAAACACGTGAAACCTAAGCAGCAAAAAGGCCAGGAGCCCCCCGAGCGACGCCTGCAGGCCCCCGAGCCGTTGCTACAATCCCCCCAGCAGGAGAAAAGGCCTCGGCTCATTCAGCGGCGCTCGGCCCCGAAGCAGCGGAGGGAGCCGGTCACGTGGAGAGTTATTAATTAGAGCGGTGAACTCCTGAACTCTCTGCTGGTATTATTCCGCTCATAACGGTCGTGCTGGGAGAAGCCATCAGTTAGGACGGAGAAGCGAGAGCGCGGTGACAACGAAGGATGACACCGGACTCCCCGCGGTGAAGGTGTGTGTGTGTCTTTGTGTGAGATTTTTATTCCAGTGTGTGTGTGTGTGTGTGTGTGTGTGTGTGTGTGTGTGAGCGTGCATGTGTCTTTCTGTTTTGTTAAAGAGGCAGGTGGCTGCGAGCCGAGGACGGGCTTCACGCAGATGTTGGGCTAAAAACAAACGTCCCACCTGCTCCTCACTCTTTCAAAGCTGAAGTTTACAGAAGCTCACTGATAGTAAATCATACGTCTCTCACTGACAGTTTGGACTCTCCGAAAATGTATTACAGCAGAAGATGCAGATACTAAACAGCCTGAATGTGCAGTGAGGAACATGATGGCCCTGCATTGTGGGGCAAAATAAATAAGAAGAAATCAGGTAATTCAGCCTAAAGCACGTCCCATGTCATTTTTCTGAGGGCAGGTCCAGTCAAGTTAAGTCAATTTCCATCCCTGTAAAATCTGAATATTGAAATATTGATTCTGCTTTTATAATCCAGCAACACAGAGGCCCAAACATGGCAGACGGCAGCATCCGGGGGGAAATGCCTCACCTTGCCCTGGGTGCTCAGACCGGAGGCAGACGACGACTTGGGAATGAGGCCGAGTCGTTGGAGGTACGCCTGCAGATTTCTACTGAGCTCCACCTCCACCGGCTTCACCCTCTGGTCCGCTGGGTCCATCGCTTCAGCTGCCGGCCTGTCGGAGAGGAGGAACACGCCGGGGAACAAGAGGAGGGAAACGATAGATGCAATCAGTAAAAGATCTAGTATATCAGGACTTTTGCGTGTCCTGACATTAACTTACATCGCACGTCACCATCCCTGTCAGTCAGTAACAACCGCGGCTCATACTTCACCCGACAGCATCAGTTACATCACTGACTCAATCTTCATTTCTTACTCCTGCGTCTTTATGCTTAGCTTAAACAAACGGATGAATGACTGAGTGCATAAAACATGAACAAACATTCTTAATTAACGTTGCACTGAACGTAGCGTACACATTACTCATGTCGTGATTAGATTTTTTTTTTGTGCAAGATGTTAATGTTAACATTATTTAAATATGCAGACATGATTAAAAACGGCGACCTCCTTCTTAATAAA
This sequence comes from Acanthopagrus latus, assembly GCF_904848185.1. Lineage (NCBI taxonomy): Eukaryota > Metazoa > Chordata > Actinopteri > Spariformes > Sparidae > Acanthopagrus > Acanthopagrus latus. Next base: position 25,306,334 of record NC_051059.1, read on the forward strand.
GCTGCTGCGAAACATCATCTCTCACTCAGGCGATAATGAGACCTCGAGTTCAGGAGAAGAAGTGATTTGGTCAAAAACTCAAAAGCACAACAACTTACTCACTTGCTTTTCTATTTAAAATAAATCTACTGTCGTCAGTAAGTCTAGCTTGCATTGATCTAACTCTTCAGGACAAGTCTAAAATAACTTGTGAGGAACATCTCCAGGGAACACACAGCGGCACAGAGACGCTGACCGGTAATCATCTGACCTGCTGTCTCCGGCGTAGACAGGTCCGTTCTGCTGAGGCCTGTAGGGAATCCTCCTCAGTTTGGACAACTCTTTGGCCAGAACCTGCTGGGTGGTGTCATCCTCCCAGGTCAAACCTACAGACAGAAAACACACGGAGGACATCAACAACCACATTACATTCATTTCCGAGTTCGGTCTACACGTCCGTCTCCCAGCAGAGACCAGCTGAATTGAACTGTGAGTAACACTCCTCAAAAAGTGAGATTTATGCACGAAAAAAAAAAAAAAGAGAGAGAGAGAGAGAGAGAGAGAGAGAGAGAGAGCGGTCCAGAGAGAAGGGCGAGGATTTTGCTGAGCGTGCAGTAGTTTTCCTAAACTCATTAGGTCACTCATTAGCAGAGGAGACAAGGCAACAGCGCGGCGTCCTTGGAGACTCTGGTGAGCGGCTGTTTCAGTGACTAAGCAGAAAACATTTCTCCTCTCCTCCTTCGCGGCCACAGTTCAGTAGTATGAGCCTGATGAGCTAATTGTAAATTCAGCGTACTCACACATCTGAAACCGTTAACCAGTGCAGCGCACAGGGAGCGGATCACCAACGCCACAGAAGATGGAGAGCACGGGCAACAACAGGAGACATTTCGGTTAAAACTGGATATGTTTGGTTAAAAAAGTGACACATCAGCTCATCTTGAGTCCGAGTGGACTTTTGTGCCAAATATGAAGAAGAGAGGAAGAACCTGTAAAAAAAATGCCTCCAAAATAATGTTATCGTTGTTGAGGAGGCATAAAAATCTTTCTAAAGTGAATAATTTGTAATATATACAACTATTTAACAGATTTGATTCTGTGTTGGCAACTACTCCTCCACTTAATGTCACCTGATAGTTCAGGGTCAATGTCCTAAACTTCATTGGTTGCATTCGTGCAGTACCATTTATTATGCGACTGATATCAGGCACTTACTCGTTGAAACAAGTGCACCAGAGGACAAACTGATGAGCAGTCGGATCATTTGTGTTTCTTTTCCTTACACTTTTATTACCCTGTTGTTAAACTGCCTCCGTACCAATGTCAGCCACACATTCCTGTGCATTCACTGGACTTGGCAAGTGAAGAGTTTCAGCGCCGGTGACAAGGAAAAATCTCTTCTGCATTTCAGCAAGAGCACAAAAGGACAAGTTTGATGCGCTGCTTGGGCATTCACGTCTGTTTCTTATGCTTAACATGCATCCAAACACAGCTTTTTTGGCAACCGCACAGAGCAGCAGGCGCCAACACCAGATGGGGTGGCGGAACGAAATGTTACCGGAAATATGGCTGCGCGGCGCAAAGCACAACATGAACCGAGGCATTTGGCAGATGAACGATGACGTTCCTGAAAGATTTCGAGTAATACAGACTGCAGCTCCAGATGTGATGCCACTAGATGTGGGTCCAGCGCAGAGGACGCACACTTAGAAACGAGAGGGAGAGCGCCGCTGCTGTCAGCTGAGAACTCGGAAGGAAGTAAAGGACATTGTTGAGGACGGAGACGATCTGACGGAACAGTGAGGAGATGTGTTGGACTGACAGGAACAGTGCCAACATCCCACTGAACTTTCATTGGTCGGTTTGGGTTAACACAACTAATTCTACTCTTCTGCCTTGATGAGCGTTGAATCTAATTGAATGACGAGCATTTCAGCACCCGGACGCCCTCTTTAGACCCCCGCAAAAAAAGAGTTACGACCCCAACTGCCGCCAACCAGCCACAAGCCTCTTTTTAACAGCTGCGCAGCCTGTCGGGCCAGCTTTCGCCATCAAAGAGCCATAAAACGGAGCTTTTAATGGCGGCCACGGTGGCTGAGAAAACGGGCGTCAGCGGCGGGTGAACAGACGGCATCTGACACGACAGGTTAATAAACGCCGGAGCCCCTGCCAGGATATTCAGAGTGACTCTACGCTTCTCACAGGCTGAAGCCACCGCAGAAATGTGGGCGGGAGGCTGCAGGCCGGTCGAGGCAGGAGTGAGATGCTTCCACATCTGAGGAGGGTTGCAGGATGTTTTCAGGGCATCTTTATCCACAAGGACCAACGGCAAATGAGTTTTAGTTTCTAGATGGCCAAAAATACAAGCAGGCGACAGTGAGGAGGTCAGAGATCGAGGTGATAAACAATAAAAAAAAAGCTAATTTTGCATTTTCTTTCATAAGATTCAGTCGTTTTCTGTTCAACTTTTTCCACATTTTGACTAAATTAAGCAACCACCAACGGCCGTTTTCAGCGTGACAGTAATTATGACCGTAGGCAAAATCACAACAGGCACAGATTTCACCAGTTTAGCGCTTGTTTTATCATTTATGCAAATCTAATTTCCCAAATCCCAAAGCGAAACCACACTGACTGCTGTTTGCGAATCGAGAGAGAGCAGTTTCAGGCTTCTAGCAACAAAATAAGTTGTTTGTCAGAGTCCTCAAAAACTGACCTCGTCCTGTCTTTTTTGTGTTTTTGAGTTGCTCAAAGCAGCTTCAGGACCATTTGAGCGGCACATCGACCTTACGCATCCTCACTCCCCCACTCACTGTGACCTGCGTACGACCTCCTGCGAGACACTTTTACAGCTCTTCCTCGCTCCAACTATCATATATACATACGCTACTCTGAACTGAGCCTCGTAAAGTTGTAGTGAACCACTCATCGTAGCGGAGCAGCCAGACAGACACTTGATGAGATCAAAATAAAACATATCGCTGCTTTAACGTCGCTCAGAGGTGGAACAGGGAGGTCAAGTAGTGTTTCTGTGTTGTGTGCGAACTGAAGAGGAGCGTCGTCGCTGTCGGCGAACAGCGGCTCTGACCTTGGCTTTTTAAATGGCTTCACATCTGCAGGGCCTTTAGTATGTGGTGAGAGTGGGAGGAGAGTCCAGTGTGTGTTTGTGTGAGTGTGTGTTTCCGTGTGTGTGTGGGCGGATGGAGGTGAGTGAACACAAACGCAGCAGCAGCTGTCTGAAAAAGGAAAGCCATTAAAGAGCGCACTGATGGATGTGATAAAAGGATATTACCAGTTTATTCCAACTATCGGGCTGTAGTTCTACTTTGGTTTGGTTTTCTGACGTCAGTCCTGTCAATAACAACGTTATTATCATTGATAGAACTGATGTGTTCACCAAGACCTGGAAACACAGAGACATCAGCCCAGACTCATCAAGGAGGATCAAGAATATTACAACCATGATTCACAAAAAACACAGAAGACCTTCACCCAGGACACAAGGGTCTGCATCTCACGTAAAACCAAATATCAGCAATATTTTACTTAAAACTAACTGAGTAGTTTTTGTGCTTTGATCCAACCAAACCCTCATGAAGCTGCAGCCAAGAAACAGTTAGCTTAGCCTAGCATAAAGACTGGAAATGAAGGAAAACAGCTAGCCTTGCTAGGCTACATATACCCACACTGACAGGAAGATGAAGCCCTGCGTTCAAGTAAAGCACAAATTAGCATTGTAGTATTCTAAAAGTAGTAAAACAAAATGTGTTTACTATGCAGATCAATGTATAAGAAGCTTTCACTGTCGACAAAAGTTACAGAGGTCAGTGCAACATCAGCGAAAGACAGAAAGAAAGAGTCGATGTGAATATATGCCTGTGTGTGTGTTTCTACCGTGAAACAGATAAGAAGGGAGCTTACTGTGTTATCTTCCCAGTGGACTGGCGGTGCCTGAAATGCAGATGCTTCAGTGTCTTTAGTGTTTTGTGTCCTCCCTAATGGCTTCTGCAGACAGCCGGGGCCAAACAGCTCATTTGCATAATTCATTTCACTTCAGAGCGCCTGACAAATGCCTACGAACTCGTCGCCTCTCTGTGAAATCAGAATATTTCTCCGGCTCTCCCGCAGAGTGCCGATTCGGCAAATTAAACCAGAGGAACAGTTTCTTTCTTTCTGTTTTTTTCTTTTTTTTTTTAAGGAGGGGGGGGTTGACGAGAGGAGGGAGGAAGGTTTCAAGAAAGAGTAATCTCCTGACAAAATAAGTGTTGTACTTATTTACCAACAGTTGCGGGCTTGAACAACTTAACAGAGACACTAAAAAGAAACACACAGACTCAAAGTACAATGTCTGTTTTGTTTTTTTTTTAAAGTGTAGCCGAGTTCCTGTCTTTCAAAATAAAGCTGCATGATGAAAGTGGAGGAAACGCTCTCTGAGGCCCAGTGGGCTGTTTCACAGGGCTCTGCCTCCCTCTAGTGGTAAACTGCAGTAACAGCAGCTTCTGATCATGGTTCAACACTTCCACACAGGTTTAAAAAACTAAAATTGTATGAACTTATTTAAGTAGAGGAATGAAGAATAAACAGAATAGAAGCCGGCAAAAGCTGATGCATAAATTACTGTATCACCACTCTTATTAGTAATTCTGAACAACTGTGGACTTCTCACCTCTATTATCAATAAGTCAGTTGTTGTTGGGGTTGTTTTTATTTGGAGAAACTGGGCTGCATGAGTGATATTTGTGTTGTTAAAGCAGCACAGGTGACAATGCACAGCTACAACTTTCTGCCCAAAACAAGCAATTTGAATAAATAAACTTTCAATGACTCCTCACAAAAAGTAAATAAGGAATCGAGAATCAATTTTTTGCTTTTACACAAAGGGGCTCTGTGGATGTTAGTAAGTGTTGTATGTTAGCGGACTCCATTTACTGATGTTTTTTAACTCGTGTTAGCTAGTGTTGCCCAAGGGTTGAGTCAGTAAACAGCAGCACTAGCCCCACAGCTAACTTGATAACGGTAGCTAGCTACATAGCAGTGAGCATCTGTCATCAACAAGTAAAACGTCCAAAATTTGAATATATTTATAAACGCTGACACCTTGAGGACAAGTCCAAATTGTAATATTGTGAGAAAATACCTTAAAAGAAGATTTTCTATTTTTGTTTTATCAAAATGACCAGAAACAGAAACAGAGGTCTCCTCTAAGTGACGGTGGTGACGTGCGTATCTGTGTGTGTGTGTGTGTGTGTGTGTGTGTGTGTGTGTGTGTGTGTGTGTGTGTGTGTACCTCTGTTGGAGAGCTTCTCCAGCAGCATCCTGAAGCGTTGCACCACAGATGGGGAGACATCATAGGTGTAAACCTCCTTCACTGGAACAGAGTGACACCTCCCAAACATACCATCTGTCGACACACACACACACACACACACACACACACACACGTTATATTTAGCATTCATCATGTTAAAAGGCTTCATATGATCAAGCAACACAAGTTACCACACAGATGGAAAATTGCATCAATGAGGAAAGAATACAAAGTGAATGCTCAGTTAAACTTGTGCTGTATATGCAGAGTTTTAGTGAATAAAAACCACCTGTTGAGGTTGGAGGAAGCTGTAATCGTTCAGGTGAAATATAAACACTGACTTTGTCCTTGACCTCGCACCTCGACGTGCTGTGACCCAGTTTCTCATTGATAACACAGCACGGTCTGGACTTCCCCTCACAGAGCAGTTGGCTCGAGGAGATCCTGAATCACACCGAACTTGCGAGGATTAGATTCTCACATGGATTTTCACTTTGTGCTAACTCCAGTAAATCCTCTGACAAACCCGGTAAGTCTTTATTGACCATCTGATCAGACTCGGAACCATCTCAGATTTGTATTCAAACGCTCACACACACACACACACAGCTGCACACAGTTGGGATACGAGCCTCTCGGACAACTATTTACTTTTTATACTTTAACTAGCTGCACACAGTACACAGAGCGATAACGACCTTGTGTCAGAGACAATATATTCCCCGGTGAACGTTGTGTGATTTGACCAACAACATAATGATGATCTGATTGGATCACAGCGATACAGTTCAGAGACAAATCGGCTACAAACGAGGTCTTTACAAAAGCTGTAACAAACGAGACGCTCTCCAGCCTCAGCAGACTCAGATCCATCTCTCCTCCTCCTCCTCCTCCTCCTCCGACTCTTTCATCACTTCTGTAGCGAACATAGGCCTCATGACACACAGTGTGACTTCTCACTCAGTCATTCTTCCTTTTAAAGAGCCACAATGTGGGCAGTGTTAATGCGAGCTGCAGGAAAAGGTTGTCGGGAAGCTGTCTCCTAAAAAAAAACAAAAACTGAAGCCGTGGGCGGTGAAAGTGTCTGGAAGGATGAGTCAAAGAACGGATTTAAACAGAGATGTTTTCAAGCAGCGCTCAACGCTACCTGTTGTAAAACCCACGAAGAAGAAGCGAGCCTGTGGTGCACTGAGCCTTTTGTGAGTAATAAACTCTGAACAGGATCGAATGTGACAGCTTACACACACTTCTGTCTTCGCATTTGATTTACTAACCCAGCGGATGGGATGCGATGATGTTAGTGTACGTTTCAATCTACAGTATCTGTCATATTATATTCAAACACGAGCTGAACTTCTCATCAGGAGGAATGTGACTGATGTGATTCTCTACTGAGTTCTCGTGTGATGACGGTGAAACTGTAAAACCTGCTGCACACTTTGGCCGACCAAACACCCTCCAGTCCTGCAACCTTTCGTCCTAAAGGGAACCTAAATATAGAATTCACATCACATCTGTCTGCAGCGTCGGACAGCTCGATCAATACCTGGAGTTGTTTTAGTTGTAGTGGCAGCAGTTATTGATCTACAGTAGCAGAGGAAAGCGTGAAACTCTCAGAGCTCTGATTGATGTTTAACGCTGAGAAATCACCACAAGTCTGTGAAAACATGCGGCGTCACAGGCGCAGACACACATTTCTTTGTGTCATTTCGAAACGGCGTCAGAGATAATTCAGCTCCGTCTCTACACGTCTGCATTGATTTCCTACGTGCATTTTGCCTGCATGCTTATTCCCAGAGCACAAACAAGAAAATACACATTTAACTTCAGCTCAGTAGAAACACTGCCTGTCTTTATGAAACCACTTTACTCGTAATAGCCATTTTACTAGTTATAATGAGCAGAGGGCTGTTTTTTTGGAGTAAACACTCATAACGTAGAAGCTAGAGTCGTATTACGTTTCATAAAGACGTCGTGTCCAACTCACTCTGGACTTAACATGTATTCATTTTAGTTTGCCAAACCAAAAGATTTTAAACAGGAGGTGCTGGGGAAAAACAAAAGAAAATAACAATACAATGATGATGATGCTCCCGTAATCTGGGGAGGAGTTTATGCTGGAGAACATCACACATGGAGGTAATAAATGTTGACGGGAGCGTTATCTGGTGCTGCTCGTACCTAAAATCAGTTTGATTTTGATTTTCGAGTTGACTGGTGCTGTAGTCACAAGGGTCTTTCACCTACACAGTCAAATTCATGCGGTAAATTTTTGGTGTAAAATATGCAAATGTTCTCTCAGTATTTGTGCTGTTTGTATATTGTATATTTGGTGTTTGCGTCTGCAGGTCTTTATGTTTGTGCCTCTCACTGTATATCTGCATGTGTACGTTCATGTATGCATGTTACATAACGGCACCGGTACATTGTAATTCAGGCCTGTGGTCTATAAATAGCCTCTTCCTCGCTGTGGCCATCTCAATCAAACCGCAAGCTCCATTTAACAGGCAGCTGACGGATGACCAGCGGCGGGCCTGCACGGCCCTAATCACTCCTAACTGTTTCACCGAGTGCGTTCTGCTGTTTACAGATGAGACAGAGGGAAAAAAAAAAAAAAAGACGTGCTGCGAGTAAGACTGAGGCAAGTGAGGACGAAGGAAAAGAAAAAAAAAAACTTGGAGGACACAGCTGGATATCTGCACATTCATAATGCCGTAATTTAGATCCAGGAATCTGTCACATTCACACAAACCTCAGAAAGTTGTTTTCCTGCTCGGAGCTACGATTTGTTGCGGAATAAATTATGTGTGAAATAAAGATAAATGGTTTGTCGTGATGTGATGAGACGCCTCATTAAACTACAACAACAGGTGGCGCCGGACTTCTGAAACGGAGAAACTGGATGTCTGTCTCCAGTGTTGCTTACAGAAGACCTGAGAGACAAGTGAGGACATTTTCATTTTCATTTTGTTGCTTGTTGTTGTTGTCATACTTCTGGTGGCCACAAGAGTCTGAAGTGCCTCTCTACTCTACTCTGTGTTATCAACAGTATCTTTAATTTTAGTTATTTCTATTTTTTTGCCTTGTGTCTCCCTTTTTTAAAACATTTGGGAACATCCAAACGTCCCATATCTTATGTAGGAAAATCATCAAAGGTCCAAGATAAAGATCATAATCAAATGTTAGTCATGTTTTCTTCCAGGCAGGTTTTAATTTCTCCATGCAGTCTACACACAAGGTACAGTACAAACATCAGGAAGCTATGTTACATTACTGTCATGTACAGAAGAAATCTCTTAGACAAAAGATTTATTTTGAATTCTAAAATTTGAAGAGTGTTGTTCTTTCCCTTTCTTTTCTCTCAGGGCATCTATATTCACATTAACGGTGCATCTGTTTGTTTCGTTTCAATTTTGCTTCATTTAAAGTTTGCTTAAAAATCTTTTCAGATTGAAATATCATGAGGGAGACAGACGGAGGCCAAGAAACGAATGTGTTCACAGAGCTGAGACTTCCAGGAACTAACATCTGAGTCATCCCTCATAATTAAACGCATCTAGAGCGACAGTATCACAGCCAAGAGTTAACTTTAATTATTCTGACACAGGGGAGCAGAGCGGAATAGACGTTCCTCAAACGGGACTTTCTTGCCTTTAAGCCTCGTGCTGCATCCTGCTGAAGTTCCTTTAAGCAGCGCCGCCAACAGTCGGGCTCGTGCCCCGGACGAGATAATCTCCAAAAGCCTCTCCCAGAGAATGATCTGCAGCGTTAGAGGGTCCTCGCCTCCAGTTGATCCATAACGTCAGAGTTAAGATGAAGCTGGAACCGACGCGGCAGAACTTTGAACTCCGAGAACAAGATTTTTAATCTGTGTTTCCTCGACGCGGACTAGAAAACTCGCACTGAAGTCTTTTTTACCCACAGGTGTCTCAGTTAACATGTAAAATATCATGTTATCAATAATATCGCAACAACAAACTAGACAGACTAGACGGTGAGTGAACTCCAGCACCACAGAGCTCTGATCTCATGTAACTGCATTTTCTGCGATTCCCAGAAGGAACATCTTGAATTATCTCTCATAATTACACTCATGCATATCCGAGGCTCTGCAATTTATCCCAGTTCACTACCAGAGGGCCATAATTCAGAGCCAGACATGTCTTCTTGTGATTTATGGTCCAGATTAGAGCAAAGTGAGGATTCACAGGGGCCTTTTTTTTTTTTTTGCTCAGACGCACAATGTGTATTAAGATGGAGGTGACGGACCAGCGATGCTAAGCAGATGTTCCTCACAGTCGCATCTTAAACACATCCATCAATTAATGAAATCAAATAAATGAACTTCTATGAAACTATTCTACAATTACTTTAAGAAATAGTCCTCTGCCACTCATTGTGTGTGTGTGTTTTTGTTTTTTTATTTCTGCTCTGAATAGCCGGGAGACGCTGGCTGAAGTTCAGTCCAGCCTAATGAACTGGATTAATATGTCTTAATGGATCTGTGGCCTCTGGGGACCTGCACCGGTCCGATCCCACAAGATCAATGACATCTGCCATCGCTTCGCAGGGTCTGGACTGTTCTGACTGGCTGGGACGTACAAGATTTCATGTCAACACCTGTCAACAACTGGCTCCTGCTCTCCTGGTTTTTTTTGAGCTAGCGATGCTCACGGATGATTAGCTGGACAGGCTGTGGACATCGTGCTCACTGTGTGTCGCTGAGATCCAAATGAAGGCCGAGTTCAAAGACGGGCGCGTCAAGAGACCGTCTCTGGTTTGTTCTGAAACTTTAAAAAACGAGTCAGAGAATGACTTTTGCAGCAGAAACTCAGCACCTGGCCGGGTTCACACTGAGTCAGTGGTTCTGATCAATAACCCGTCAGCTCCCTGCACGTACAGTGTGGTAATTCAACGAGATGTGGCAGTTTCCCTTTAGTGATTTGGAACAATCATGAGGCGGACTACTGTAAATTCAGGGGGGATGTCTATACTTTGATTCAGACTTTGGCTCCGTCATCTGCTGATCTGCTGCTGCCTGTCGTCACATCGTATTAATGAATGTCTGCCGCTTGTTGTCTTCGTGTTTTGAAAGTAGTTTCATTATAATGTGAGAGGAGAACAGTTACGGGATTCTCTCTCAAAGTGCCGCCAAACCGCCAAACACTTTTCTGATCAATAACCACCCACGCTCGCCAATCAGTCAGGTCCGACAGGCGAGGAGCGGACGCGATGATGATGGCGGAGGCGGTGTGAGAGTGTTCAGAGGTCACTCTCCATCCTGACCACAGCTCCCATTAGTCATGCACTTCGTTACAGCAGAAACTATCTTGTCCTGCAGTTTTATTTTAATATCATCTACGTCAGTTTGCCAAATGATATCATCTCATTCAGAGGTTCCTCGGAGTCACTGAGGCTCGGTCTCGTATGTCGGTGGTAAAGCTATATAAACTCATTTATATTGAACTGTTACAAGCCAGGAAATTAACAGGAATGAATACAGAAACAGTTCTGAATATGTTGCCAGGTATTAAATGTCTGTCAGTCGGTCTGTGGACAGATTTTGTCAGCGGGGTGTCGTCACAAAACTGTGGTGGTGGGATCAAAATGAGGGTTAAGTTTGAAAATGGGTGCAGCGCTCATGCAATACTGCAGTAATGACAACTGAGTGGTAACGGATCAGAACGTGACAGCATGGAGAAAATTATGTTGCATACGCCGAGGTCAATCTAATCAAAGATGGAGTCGCTCAACAACATTTTCAACCATACATCGTCGACGAACTTCAAAATGGTTGAAGCGCGACCGTTTCCAGCCCTCGCCGCGGTGTGTGTATCGTGACATGTCCACTGTTTTGCAATGTTGAAGGGAGACAAGACGCAACAGGGCGCAGATGGGTAATGGGCCGGTTCAGCCCTGCTCCTCTGGCTCCTGTTGCCATGGCGATTGCCATCGAGTGCCTTTCTGTACCTCGCAGCTAATCACGGGGAAGCAGCGAAGGCAGGGGGGGCTGAAACAGAGCACCCTCCTTTGTCACTGTGTGTGTGTGTGTGTGTGTGTGTGTGTGTGTGTTTGTGGTCAGGGATTGGCATGTGAATCCCCCAGCTTGGTTTGCAGGGAACAGTCGGGGGTGCGTTCAGGAGACAATGCAGGCAGATACTGGACATGTTGTCTGTGAAGCCTTCAATGACACATTCTCGACGGTAATTTAACATGAATTTGAGCAGTTCTATAGATTCATTGGTGCGGCAGCATGTTGAACATTAGCTGCAGATCAATATACGTATTCAGACTCAACATTAGAGGTTGTGTGGAGGAAGGTTTGGTTCTCACAGCCAACACAAGACGTTTCGGTCATCGGTCATCACGAGCATTGTGTACAACTAGCAAACCGCGACACATTGCTAGAAATACTTCATCATCATGTTAGCAGTAATTAACTTTTGGTAAAGGTTTGCTTCAGACAGTCTCTCTTGTTGAGGTCCAGTGTTTTGTTCAATTACACTGCCCTCTTCCCTGACTTCCTCTTTTGTTTCCTTCATTATCATTTCAGCCACTAGAGGGCAACATGTTATATCGTGGGGCGCTAAAACGACTGATGGTGTCTCGCACCTTGCGTCCACACATTCAAACCAGCCCAGAAGTCCAACTCACTGTCTTAATATTCACATTCAACCATCTGATTAAAAATCTCCTCTCATCCATTTTGTGATGTTGCTCTGCCTGCATTTTGATATAATGTTTAAAAAAACAAAAAAAAAACAGAGGGTCATTATGTTTTAAACAGTCTGTTCACAGGGCAGGAACGTTAAAACTCATCTCCAGCACACCACCCAGCTCAGCTCTCCTCTCGCTGAGTTAACTAATGCCAATTAAAGCATAACTGGAGGCTGTATTCTCTGCTGGAAATCAGCGTTTCCATGCTGAGCAAGCTTCTTCAAGATGAGCTCCATTACAGCTCTGACAATAAAGCCCAGGGAAGCAATCAACACCTTGGAGGGGGGGGGGGGCTCAGTGATGGAGCAGGAGATGGAGGACATGCCCCAACTCGACTGTTTCTACAACACAAAACAAGAAGATATTCACAGCTTTCTTTTTTTAACCTTGTGTCAGTGTCTGTCCTTGTAGCTCTTTTCTAATAATCTAATAATCGCTTCAGAGCTTCGTGCATAAAACCTCCAACAAGCAGTAAGACAGAGAGAGCGTGATGGGAACAAATTCACCAGACTCCCAAAAGACTGCCGATGCAAACAAAAGCAGAAAGCAAGATTGATTGAGCCTCCTCCACCTCGCCGGTCGTCTCCCCCCCCACCCGTCTGAAAATATTAGCAGAGCTCAGATAACCTCGGAGCCCCCCCCCCCCGACGCGACACTGCTGAGCAAACTTTACAGCGCAAATACGATCCATCACGTCGCAGCGCAGATCCAGTCATCGGGGTAAAACTCTGATTAATCTGTTGCGAGGATGAGCGATCGTCAGCAAACACGCAGAGTCGCACTGAAGATGAGTTTGTGCTAAATCAGGTCCATTTAAATCAAAGAGACAGGAAGTGGGACATTCCATCCAGCTGCTGTTAATGTTCAGTCCTCATGTACATGTGTATTAAATATGTATTTGTCATGGTTCTTAGCTGAACATGCATATATCATAACAGGTTTTTTAAAGCTATTTATAACAGATTTTGTGAAATTTACTTTAACATCATCGACGTATAAACACACAATCGAGGAAAATAACAAATTGAAGTAAAAATCGATGATGTTTGTGAAAGAATTACTCCGTGTTTTTGAGGAGCTGCAACAGAAATAAAGCAGCTCAAAGGTGACAGGTTGGATCACACCTACATGATGTAATACTGCGATAACCTACATTGCATTGAATTAAATTAGGGTATCGTAAAGCAAACAACTCGTTGATTCACACATCTGTCTCTGACACATGCTGAAGATATGTTATCGCATCGTCGCACCGCACCTTAAAACTTAAATCTGGGTTAAACAAATACAAATAACCTGATTTTCATAACGTGGTCCTTGGTGCACAGTTCTGTTTTCAAGGTCTAGTTTCTGCAGCTGTTGCCACCGATCTCGTCTCTCATCTGTGTGTGTTTCTGACTCGAACCACAAAACTTAAGACAACACACAGATCTGATCGGCTGAGTAACGTCACCTGAGCGATTAACAACGCAGGTCCATCGGTCTGCGAGTTTCTTGGGCCGGCGCTCCCTCAGCATGGAATCATTTTCAGTATTTTATCAGTTAGACGTCCTGGTTCTGGAGAGTCTCACCTCAGATCGCTTACTGAATACTGATGGATCTTCTCAGTCCAGTTTCGAGGATAAAGTGTTGCAGCAAGCGTTTCTGCAAACCGCTAAACATTTGTATGAGTCAAACACTGTGAAAACACTGGATATTTTTGACGAGGAACTCCAGTGTTTCACCAGTGGACGTTTATGAGGAGACAGATCATTTATGAACATGATCTGTTCATAACCCTAACCCAGTAGTTTTTGTGCCTAAACCCTAACAAAACAATAAGCTCAGCGTTGTCTCAACATCCAAGTTGAAAAATAAAAAAAGTAAAGAAATGTAGTTGCAACAAGAAATAAAGCTTAAACATACAACATTTATTTTTGGTCATTGGCTTGTGGATTTTCCAGACAAAAGAAAAACTTACAACTAATTTACAAAACGAATAACCAATTAATCAAGAGAACGATCTGCAGATTACCCGGCTGTTAAAATAATCGCTGGTTGCAGTCGTGGTTTAAAAACGTGTAAACACGTCGGAAAGCTTTAAGCCAGTTAAGTCTAAGTGACAGGCAGCCGTCCTTATCTGTCTCTGCAGACTGAGCTGCACGCTGGGGCTAAAAAATGAAAGTCAGCAGAGTCCAACTCTGCAAGAAAAACTGCCACACGGAAAGACAGCCATTTATAAAAATGCTTAAATCTTAAATTTAATTAGGTGGACTCGTCAACATACAAGACGTGACGTGACCTGCTATCACAACATTAACAGGAACTGTAGCTAATACAAGTCCAACTCCTCTATCGACCTCTCTGCTCGGAGGCTGAACGTGTTGTTATCAGGAGCACTTTCTGCAGGCGTATTAAAGCCGAACCCCTTTTATAAACGCTTCCATGCATCGGCGGTAGATGTGGCGTGGCTCTGTCTGCTGATATGACAGTCACAATGAAAATGTCAAGTCACTGATGGAGCAGCGTCTCTCCACGCAGCCGGCCTGCCCTTTCTCCCTTTGTACCCGGACATGTCGGGGGTGATACGGTTGAAAATAGCAAGAAGTCCACAGGGGAGGGTGGACAGCCTTATCGCCCGTCACTGAATCCTGGACTGCTGCGTCAATCCTGGGAACGTCACTTCATGAGGTTTTTTATGCTGGAGGTAAAACGGTCTGAGGGCGAGGATCACTGTGGTATCACGTTGATTTAAGGAGGTTTGCCTGCAGCTTATTTAAGATATGAAATACGTAATATTGCTCTCGTTGTCTGCCTGTTTAAATAACGGCTTTTGTCGTGCAAACATTTAAAGGAATATGACTTTTATTTTCAGGCTAAAGGTCGGTGGGTATGAAATGAAGGAGAAGGTATTATAAAGTGTTTCCTGTTTTTTTTACACGCTTCAGGGATGCATTAAAATCTCAGGGTAGTCCGGAGTACAAACATAATTCACTTGTAGGGTTGGGAAGCAAACAACAATAACAAGGCATCAACAAATTCATCTTTATGTAATTAATCGGCTGAATTGGAGTTAACTGAGCTTCATTCACTGTCTTGACTGACATTATCTATGTATCTTTACTAGCGTTTGCCTTTACTCAGCTCCCGGCTGCATCCCAAACTGCTTCCAAACATGCTGTACAGTGAATTAAAACAGTGTGCAAGAGTTTTCAGTATGTCTGAAAGCATACGATATGAACTGCACACTGTTTACGGGGATACATTACAGTTTGCAGCCCAACAAAAAAAGCTGCTGTTCCTTCTTCTTGGGATCAGTCAGATTAGAAACTGCAGTTAAACATTTCTGTCTTCTACTGCATATTATTTATGTTCCTTTTATTATATATATATATACTACTATATTTTGTAGTTACAGTGTAGTATAGTCGTTATAGAGTAGTCTTTGTGTTTGTATGTAGGTAATTAACTGTGACGGACAGCTGGTGCCGTCATCAGCTCGTGGATGTCCTGATGTGTTACGCTCATTTTGGTCGCAGCCTGAAGGGACCACAGTTAAAGTTTTCGACCCACAGAGAGCAGCAGACGTCGCTCTGCAGGCTCCAACGCTGCGTTTTATTCAGCGTTAACTTACTTTTTGAGCGACTGTTTAATTCCTCAGGCGGGGAAGTCACGGATCTTCACTCAGTAATATTGTCACAGCTGCTGTGTTCGTCCAGCAGTCGTGTTTGAATGACTTCAAGGTAAGAGAACGACTTGGTTTCCTCCGGGAATTGAGATATTTTTTCAGGTGTCGCTCTACTTCCCTTGTTGTTGGGAGACAAAACAAAATAGAAGAGAAATAGAGAGAATGTCCTCAGCCGAACAATACCAAACCTACTCATTGTTTTCTCTTTCCCCTGCCAAGAGATTATAGCGAGCTGAGGCAATCAGAGCTGCTGTGTGTCCTGATAGAGCCTGAGCTGCCAATCAGCAGAACAACAGCCTGGCACTGCCTGCGAGGGCCGCTTTGACAGCAGCTATTGAAGCAGGTCAGACACGCTTGCAGGAGAGAACAATGGCTGGAGGTGCAGCCGCCGCAGCTTTTCCACTGTGAGATCCAGCTGTCAGCGCAGCCTCACCTCACCTGACTCCACCCGGGGAGCTTTCCATCGCTCACTGAAACGTCAACTGAAAGAGTGGCCGAGCTGACGAGGGACCGAGTGAATCATTTTAACACTAATGTATCACGATGATTAGCTTTTGTTTACAATTGTGGTTTAGAGCAGCAGCATTTGTACGTGCAACACCCGACACTCCAGTCAGATCAAGTCAGACGAGTATTGGCCTTCTGCCGCCGGCCTCGTTCCTCGTTTCCTTCCTTGTCACCAGTCTCGTTCCTGATCGGATCACATGCTACATCACAGTAAACCACCGATACGTTCAAATATCTAAAAATCTAAATCACATGTCACATCACTATCACATTACACATAAATGAGCTTTACTTTTATGTGGTTTTGCTGCAGCTAGGAGAGACGACAGCCGAGACAGAGTCCACTGCTCGAGGCAGAATTACAATATTTGTTAGTGTGAAAACACTTCAGGACAATTTCAGCTGTGTTTAAAGCTACGAAACCTTTTCAATGAGAACACACCTCCGCACCAGCCACTGGATCATCCTCATGCTTGCAAACTTAGCCATCATAGTTTGAAATACGGTCTATCTATCTATCTATCTATCTATCTATCTATCTATCTATCTATCTATCTATCTATCTATCTATCTATGTTGCCTGCTCACAGTTTCTGTACCGTCACCATGATTATTACAACAGTAACACGATCAGAGATGCTGTGTGTGGGAGGACTTATCTAATTAGCACTGCTACATAAATAGCGGCGGATGTTTGTCAGACCGCCATCCAAAAAAAAAAAAGGGAAAAAAAAGGCCATCTCTCATTTTATAAACCTCACAAGCTGCAGACGTCAGTCTCACGCAGCGGGACTCGTCACTCTACTGAAGGTAGAAGACAAAAAGCGACGGCTGGAGTCGGAGCTGTTCCTCGCTGCAGCCGTGAGGGGAGCAGAGTCCTTCACAGCTGGGAAACAAGACATCACAACCCCTGAACAACCGTCCAGCTGAGGCGTTTCTAACCATCTATGAAGGAACAGAGACGAAGCAGTAAATTGTATTTGGTGGCTGAAGTCAGTGATGCAGAAAAACACCCGACAGAACTGCAAAACAGGTGAAAGTCCTCCTTTCCTCTCTAACTGCTGTCTGACAACCTGTCGGGAGCCATCATGACTACAAATTAAAGTCTGTTCTGATCGGACGGGTCGTTATTTCTCCTTCTTTAAGTAAACAGACTTCAGCTCTGGTTTTGCATCGGCTGCAGTTCTGGCAAACAGTTTTCAGACTTCCAATAAAAGTTCAGCTCAGTACTCTGTGAAATATGAAATTAAACTAAAATAGAAAAACATTCTTGTACAACATAGTTATGCTGCAGCCCCCGAGCATGTGGACCACCTTTACATGAAGATTTAATGCTCCACATGCCCAAGAAAATTAAAATATATCTTATTATATCTTATTAGGATTTGATATTTTCGTTTCAAGAAGAGAGTAATTCCAATAATGCTCCCACAACATGTAAATAAATATATGAGAATTCACCTCCTGCTTCTCATATTAAGTTGCCACGAAGAAAAGTTTGAGGCCATAACCTCGATGTCCTCATCAGCAGCGAGAACAGTCGATCAAAATAAAATGAATCCTTAATCGTTTTGATCATTTTTCAAAGATTGGCTGTTTCTGGGGAGGATTAACTGCTTTGCAGTGTTACTGGTTGGACAGAAGAATCAATCTGAAGACACACTGGGCTCAGAGAGATTTTCATAAGCGTTTTTAAAAATGTTTTGTCAGTTTCTAGACAACAATATCTGGGAGATAAAACAATAATGATAAGATCGCTGTAACCGTCGACATGTCAAGAAACAGCCCACAGGCAGTCGACGACAGAGATAATCCATAGAGTTATTATCATTCAACCTCAAATTCAAATGTTTTAGTCTGTTCTTTGAAAATCCTAAAAAAAGCTCATTAAAATGACCAATAATTATCGTTACTACTGCGATGGGCTCTTCAGCCATATCACCAGGATCAATGGCAGATTAATCTTCTTACTGTAGAAGAGAATAATTAAGGCATAACAGAAGCATGAGAGTTACCAGCAGAGAATGAAATGAAAACACAACAGACCAACTATCATGAAAAAAAACAAGCAGCTGACACCTTTTTTTTAATTCCTCATCGAAGCGAGAAAAGGTCACCTGAGGCAGTCACAACACAGACGGCGAGCCGGTCTGAGCTCGGGCTAAAAATAAAAACACTCACTGACGACATCACCATTCTCTCACAGAGCTGGATGTGTGGTTTTTTTGTTTGTTTGTTTTTTGTTTTTTTTTTGCATCCCCGCCTCCCGTGTCACAATCAGATTACGGGGGCACATTTCAAAAGGACGCCGCGCAGACAGGAAATGACCGAGCTAATGAATTCAGAACAAACACGCCTCGTCTGAAATAAACACACATCAGGAAGCGGGTCAGAGCCGCAGTCTGCACGGCCACCTGCACCTCCTCACAGAACCATTCACATGCTTAATGAGATCACACAAACAGATGATAGTGTTCTGTTATCGCTGCTGGCTCTCTGTCTTTGCCTCAAGTCCTGCAGAGATGTTGATAAAGTGAAGCCTGAGAGCTTCCTGGTAAACGGCTGAACGCTGCTGATCGGCTGATACGCAAAAACAAAAGGTTAGCTGGGAACAGATGTGGCTCGACCCTCCGGAGGGTAACCCAGTTATCATCCGGGCCGACCCGGTGGACTCACAGATAAAAACCGTTCTCCAACTCTCTCTCTCTCTCTCTCTAAATTCATGCAAATTATTTTTTTTCTGTGAACGACTTTCAAGTTTTGAGCTCCATTTTTCTGATTCTGGGTTGATTCACAGCAGGGGTTTCCTTCGCTATTGATGCCAGAGAGGCCGCGAGGGAAGAGCGCAGCAGACGGATTCATCTGGTCCAGCAGTCGATCCATAACGAGCGCAGAGGCAAAGCAGCAGTTCAGATTTCTGTGTTCGCATTAAATAACATCATTACCGCAGCAGAGAATGAAAAATGTTTAGGAAACTTTTGTTGGACGTCTTCCTGGTGAACTACACTTTATCTTTAACTCCTTCAGTGCAAATCCAAAAGCTATTCAAGCTGTGAGACGCTCAGTCTCCAGGACATAATGTTAGCTGTTAATGTTTCTCATCCATCAGTGGTTGACATTTGTACCAAACGTTCATGCTGGATGCTAATTAGCTGACAGTGACATGAGAAGGTGGAGGAGACGGTGGCAGCGTTACTACAAGGAGACCTGGAAACCAAACCAGGTCGGCTGTTACCAGATAAGTACTGACAACATCACCTCTTATAATTTCATCTGTCAAAAAAACACAACAGGACCTGGTTGCTAATATAGATGAACGGTGTGCTGGTGGCCTGGCTGTGCGTGATGCTAATGATGCTAATAGAGTAAAATACATGCGAATGCTTAAAGACATCGAGATGTGTGTGTTGGTGTTCGACATCTTACCGTTGACGCAGATCTCATACGGTGAACACAGCTCGCTCTCGAACAGACAACCTGTTGACACAGAAACAGAACGCAGGTCAGCAGGTCGACACGTAACTGAAGCACAATACGCAGTCTAATGCTGTTTTGTAACAGTATATTGCTTTATATCTAATATCTGTTACTGTATTTGTCAGGTAAACAGTTGCATGCGAGGGAGATCCGTCAAACTGGCTCCTCCAGTCCTCCTCTGAGAGAGGAGGGCAGGCAGCCATCTTTTATCTCCTGCTCTTACAGGAGATCTGGCAGCATATAAAACGTCCTCCACGACTTCTGAACACACACACAGTTAAACAGACAGTTCTGGACGGTTATTTGTTATTTGACGGTTACTTCCTGTTTGCAGACGGCAGGTAACAGTGTGGCTAGGTTACAATGCTCTCTCTGCTTTCACATGCACCGACACAAACAGGATTTATTTGATTAGCTACAGCAGGCAGCAGCTGCTCCTCCGGATCAGAACCGAACAGCCCCACCGTCAGTGCTTTAATCAGTGTGTCTGTGACAGGAGTTCAGGTGATACGCAGCCATTCTTCAAACCCTGAAGATGTTGAGGTCTATTTAGTCAAAGAAACATACCACGAATACTGCATTTACCAAACTACTAATTCTACTCCCTGTGTTTTCTCTCATATTCCTGGTGTTTTCTCTCATACTTGGGACGTGAATGATCCTCGGGTAAAAAAATGTCTGTGTAGCTAAAGTTGTGCTAATAATATGAACAGTCACAGTGTTTGCTCTCAGGTGAGTGTTCACTCACTCACACACACACACACACACACACACACACACACACACACACACACACACACACACACACACACACACACACACACACCATGATTAGAGAAACACTCCAGGGACTTTAACAGCAGCTCCGGCTGAAACCAGCCAATCCATGGGATGCTGTAACCATGGTAACACTTGCTCGCCTCTGAAGCCCTCTCTTCCTTCCAGGGATCAGAGTGTGGCAGCGAATGCCTCCCCTCTCTCTCTCTCTCTCTCTCTCTCTCTCTCTCTCTCTGTCTCTCTCTCTCTCTCTCTCTCTCTCTCTCTCTCTCTCTCTCCATCACCTCCCTACTTCACATTTACACTC
This sequence comes from Acanthopagrus latus, assembly GCF_904848185.1. Classification (NCBI taxonomy): domain Eukaryota; kingdom Metazoa; phylum Chordata; class Actinopteri; order Spariformes; family Sparidae; genus Acanthopagrus; species Acanthopagrus latus. The sequence goes on from NC_051059.1 coordinate 25,327,073, forward strand.
TGCGAGCTCCTGTTCTCATTTCATGGCTTCATATTTTCTTTCAACGAGAGTGAAAAAAAAATGTTTTTTTTTTTCCACAACAAGCAGCTCAATTGTGACAGAGACTCAACAGCACCTCAGCATCACGGTTTGAGTACATCAGCTCATTATTCGTCCACTTCTGCTGCACAGGTCCCTCCAGCCGATTACCTGTTCTACTACAAGCTGCAGCCGTGAGGACACGATCACACACAGTACTGCCTTCTTGTCTTTGGTGTGAACGACGCATGTTGTCTTTCTTGTACTGACACATAGAATCTGAGGGAGTTCCTTAAAAATCTCCTTGATCACCCGTTTTCAAACTAGGTTGAAGATTTTAGTGTTTTTATTCCAATTCTGTTTCTGCAATTCTGAGTTTTGCTTGTTTTAAAGAAGCCCTTTGCCGTTTTCCAATGAACAAAGTTTCTGTTTTCTGACCAAAACATATTGTACGTATCATTCATGAGTCTTTATCTTTACATGCTTTCCTGCGTTACCACTGCTCTTCTTGGCATTTCACCACTGTAAATGACTGGAATATTGTGGCTAACATTACTTAAATTGGGCGATGTGATGGAGGGAAGCAGAGATCAGCAGTGAAAAACAAAAGGTAGCATCTTAGCTGGGAAGCCCGAACAGGACGAGACACGCGCTGTGTGTAACTTCAGCCTCACAACAATTATGAACCAGATTAAAATGAATTCAAATTTATTTCTGACATGTGAAAACAAAACAACACCTGCCTCCACCAAAAGTCAACAGCAGCTACCTGATCTGCACTTTCCCACTTTGTGCAGCCTCATTTATTTTTTCCTCAAATGGAGACGTATCACAGTGAAGTCATTTGCTATAAGCTTGTGTCATCTTTGCTAGATATTCATTATGTTTCTGTTCTGCTGTAATTAAACGGGGGGGGGGGGGGTCACCCGAGGCTGTGTTTGTTTACGTCTCAGTTGGAAAAGGATCCAGTGATCACAGCAGCTTCCGGCAGGCGCAGTCTTGTTAAAAGCAGAAACATGTAAGACAGAAACGCTGTTTACAAAGAGTCAGAGCTTCATTACAGCAGCTCTGGGCGCCTTCACGCAGTGTTTGGACCATTTTTCTCTAAGACGGCATAATAAGAACAAAAATATACAAGAGGCTTCCAGCAGAAAGGGAATCATAATAATGTTTAAAAGCAAAATGCTGTATGCAAAAATATGTTTTCTGACATTCGATGTCAAAGCTTATAATTAAATTCAAGAAAGTAAAAATGTTATTTTTAGTGAAATGATCAAAAAAACAGATGAATTCTGTTAGATTACATCTGCAGGGGCTGAGTTACTATTTTTTAACACATCGGGTTATTAAATGATTCAAAGACTTTAATCTATGTCTTTAATATTATTCGATTTCATCATTACTTGTACTTACGTAATGGTTTATGGTTCATATATGCTATTTTTTAAAACAAGCAACCCCTTTTTGTGCAAAAAAGGAGTTAAAATGTTTAAAAAAAAAAAAAAAATTTACAAAAAAGAAGTCAGAATTAGTGTAGTAAAGAAGCATAAATACATGATTCTGTATTTTACACGGATGAGACTCTGGTAAAAGTAGAAGTTCTGATCCAGCTTGTTTCCTCCAGTACAGTAACAGAGTTCAGGCTCTGACATGGACTCAGAGTATCAGAGTAAAAAGTCTCCCTCTGAAGGACATTTGTGGTCAAAGCTAACTGAAGCTCACGTCATATTAATAGAATTCAACTGTTAAAGTTAAAGGTAGAATCAGTAGGATTTTGTCCCAGCTGTTCCTGAAGGCACCACAAAGACAGTTGATTGTTGAGTCTCATTCCCAGGACGTCACACAGACACATGTTGGGTTGGTAAAGTGTCATAAATAATAGATAATCAATAATAATTCGCCTAAAATGCACCAAATTAAAATTAGGAGCCTGTTTTGAAAACGTGAGGAGGAGAAAGTTTAGATATTTGTGTTCAGATATAAAAGTAAAAGTAGTAAAACTTCCTAATAAAACTTTACAGTGACACTGACATGATCTCAAGACGCTTTATAAAGACGACTTAAAGCTAGGGTCTACAATCCTGGAGAGCTAGCAAGCAAGCTAGCAAGATTTGAAAGTGGCCCCTCCTCTAAGTACCTCCACCCCCAATCCCGTCAGTGCTCCGTCCAAAGCCACGCCCCCACAAACTTGAACGCGCACCTGGCAGTGTGACTCAGCAGGGAGGAGGAGATGACGGAGCATGACGCAGCAAAATCAGCTGAATTTAGCACGGAGCAGACCGGAAGTAAAGTGCCGAAATAACGAACAACATCCGCTTACTTTTCAAAATAAAACACTCCGTGTTGACACCAGCACACGTCGTGAGGCCAGCTGTCTACAGTACTGCGCGGTGGCGGACTCAAACCGCAACAGGTGGGGACTGCCAGAAGGCGGAACAAAACCGGATCGGAGCCGCAACGCAGCAGACTTGTATCCAGTGGAAACTGGGCCGACTCATTAGCTATTCTCATGGCTAAAAACAACACACAAAGAAGCTAACGTTAGCATTGGGCTAATACGAGCTACAAACGTAGCCACGTTGGCAAACCTTACATATTTCACGAAAATAACAAATCCCACCGAAACAAAACACATCATTACCTGTCCAACAGAAAGAGAGCAACCTCTGCATCACTGTTCAGGCCCTCCACATGCCCCAGTTGTCTCCACAGCTCAAACACCGCACCAATGTTGACTCGGGTCTGATGTCTTTCTTTATCCAGAGCCTATTTCATCGCAGCCATTTCTGTCTCAGGCTTTCTTTTCCTTGCCTTTTTAGCGGGGTGAGCAGTTACAAATAAGGCTGGCTGCATTTTCTCTGCTATTGTAACCAAATGAACGTCTTCTCCTGCAACTCCGTATTTGTGCAGAGGAGTTAGCTGAACACTTCCGGTATCAGTGAAACGTGCGCATGCGCTGAGGGGGGCGCAGGCAGAAAGAGACATGAAGGCATCTGACCAATCAGAGCATCTGACCAATCCGTGCTATTCGGGCTGGAAAGCAGGGATTGGTCAGCTTTTTCTCAGACCTGCTGCTGTCACACAGGTCTGATTATTTTCGTTCCTTTTTCTGAATACATAATATATTGACTAACTCTCAGGATAGCAGGACCATTTCACCCAGTGTAACAAAATGTCTTTCTGAACAACATTACAGAGCCTAGCTTTAAAGAAAAATAAGAGATGAGTGAAGATGTAGGAAGATTTCTCTCCTTTTCATTTCCCTCCCAGATAAGAGTCAGTTAGAGGTGGAGGATATGGAAGATGGCCTCAGCGAGCTACTGTTGGACTTCTGCTGCCACCCTGAGTTTTTTTGCTGTCTGGTTTCATCACTCCACACCAGCAGAGTGTGAAATAGGTTGCAGTATTGCACTGTGGACCGGCGCCAAGCCCGGCGACGCGGGAGGAAGGGAATTTCAATCAGCTTCACCCTGTGAGCAAAGAGCAGCGTCCAGGCTGCAGCCCTTAATGCCTCCTGGCAGGGCCATTACAAGCTGCGCCCGCTGACACAAAAAAGGCACTGCATTTCCCAGGATGCCATCTGTCCGTTTGCATCCAACACCTGCCGGTTCCTGACGGGGGATGGGTGGAAGGCTATCGATTGAACAGAGAGCGGTCACCTTGACAAATACAGCCAATGATTTAATCAGCCGTGTAAAGTTTTGGGAACATTCGTCAATGTGGAGACAACAAAAAACAACAGAACGTGGTCACGTTCAAAATACAGTTTAACTTTGTGTGTTTACATGTGTTAAACATGTTTAAGATGCCAGAAAAATAAACAGTCAGAGGCTCGAGTTAGCTACTAATGCTACACTGGGCAGTAAGCTAGGCGTGCTAACGTAGCAGCACCAGATATGCTCGACAGGCTGTTTCCATTAGCGTGCTGAACTTTTTGCTTTTGTGCGTTTGGCCAGCGCCTCCAGCTCATTACTGCCGATGTTACCACAGGAGAGGAGAAGTGGCCTTCTGTCTCAGTTACAACAAATGACTTCCTCAGCATTCAGCTCCAACATCTCTCCTCCACACAATGTTATCTGCGTGGGTGTGTTTACATCTCGGGACAGCTGATAACAAGTCAGGGGAGCAGGCTTTCTGAAAGCTTTCCCTTTCTTTGTAGTTGTATTTTTAGTCCTCTCCACAGATCTGAAGTCTGGCTCACTCGCACTTAGTTTTTTTCTTCCCATGGCTGATCAAAAAGGACTTTCCTAATTGGCCGTCTACGTCCCGTCCATCTATATATGTGTGTGTGTGTGTGTGTGTGTGTGTGTGTGTGTGTGTGTGTGTAGGAGTCCTCTGGTTTAGTCGACCGTGACTTAAACGTTTCCTCTTTTTTAAGATGACAGTAATACAATTTGTTTTGGGCCTCAGCTCAGAGAGAGACGATCAATCAGGACAACGTGCCACCTGACAATTTAGAGGCACACAAAAAAAGTGAGGATTTAGAATCAGAGGGAGCGTTTCATCTTTTTTTTTTTTCTTTTTTTTTTCAATGTTGTCGCAGTCGAGCGGGGAAATCCATTTCTCAATTAGGAGGCGTGTGTGTGCGCGCAGCCCTGCTTAAATTGGCGGTAATCTCTCTTTGTCTTCCACTCTTCTGTCTCCTGCAGCGACAAAAACACCGCCGCCATCAACCTCCTCCCTCGTCCTTTCATCCTTTCTGCTCCCGTCCTCCTCTCTACTCCTCTTCTCCCGACTGTTCAAAGCCACGGCATTGATCCATCCATCTGGTTCGAACGGAGGAGCCGAGCTTTGTATTCGGGGCGCTCTTTTTAACCGTAGCTCTCTGATGCCGGCTGCCTTCGTTATGAGCTGTCGAGGTCGTGGATTCATAATTCTTCCAACAATTCAAGTCGTATTTTTTTAAGGCGCTCCAGTGCATTAGTGGCAGTTTTGTGTCGCCGTCATTTGCATGTGATAAACTGTGTCACCTCACTCTTCTACCTCATCACTTTCCCTTATGTTCTGAGCTTGGAAAGACACTTTAACTGGAGGTAAAACAGAAAGCTGGTCCACTCGAGACGCTCGTAATGCAGACACACAGCTATGTCGAGCTCCGGTTTCAAAGTTGCAGCGTTCACACTCCTTCAAACAGATTTAAAGTGTTATTTACATTGTTTATAGAAAGCAAAATACAGACTAAATCAGGGAAAGGTCAAATTAAATGTGAGGATTTAGAGATATGTCACTCGTCTCCTCTTAAGTATGATTATAAGCGACTAAATTGAACTTGCTGATACGTTTTGTAGTGAACGCAACTCATTTAAGAACCAAAGTTGTAATGAACCGGGAGTTTCAGGAGGCGAGACTTTATGTTTCTGATTCGACTATAATTATTTGGCAGTTGTTGACAGTTTAATGATCCGGTGTGAACCAGCTGAACACCATTTTGTCTCGGTCATGTCTGGATGGTGATCGTTTGGACCCAGAACATCATCTTTTCCTCATCCTAACCAAGAATCTTTGTGCCTAAACTGAACCAGAATCTTAACAAGCGCCTCATCAGATTATGAAATATTATTACTTCATACAAAAACCCCTCAGGATCTAGCACTGACCCCCTGTCTAATCTTCCCCTTCTGTATTTGAGTTTGTCCACTCTGGGCTCCTGTAGAAACACGGCTGACTCTGAAGACGACCTGCACCTGCTTCAGATATATACGGCTCATTTTAAGGTGACAAAAACACAACAAGTCTTAGTTTCTCAGTTTATTATACACTGATGGAAACATAAATATTATGTTCATGTTCCATTTCTGCCAACAGTGCCTCCTTAAATCCTGCACACTCTACTTCAAATACTTCAAACTGCACCATATATTTACGATCATACTGCGTGTATCTTAGAGTTTTCAATGAAAGGAAGATAAAAAATGTTCTATTTTATATATTAAATACAGTAAACTGTTAATGAGCATGAGCACCATGTGAATATATATTCTGATAGATGAGACAGACGAACTTGATGAGGTAACTTGTTTTCCAAATTCAGGTCACTGTAAACTTACAGCAACCCTCTAAAGACAATCTGTTAATACATGAGCGCAACTAACAGTGACTCAGGTGGATCGACGATCAATCGATCAGCTCTCAGTTAAAAACACAACTCGATCCAAACTGTTTAAAGCCACACATGTGCTGGAGCTGACTGGGATAAACCCTGCAGGGCCACTCAGACAGAAGCTCTGAGCAGATGTGTCGTCACCTGTACGAGGAGGAGACATCAGTCAGCACAGCCGGGAACAGCAGCGCTGCAGCAGGTACGAGCAGAGAGCGACAGGGAGTCCGTGCTCCAGAAACATCGATCCACGTCCAATCAATGCAGCTAAATGATCGATAAAACAAACAGCAATAAATAGAACAGCGGCTCGGCGACAGAGACGACGTCAGCTTCATAATCACCGTGTTTCTCACTAATCTTCAGCCTCTGAGCAGGAATCCTCACAGCAGGAGCACCTGGAAACATCGCCTCCGCTCTTTGTGCGAGTTCCATCATCATCGCAGCTAAATCCACCCAGATATGTCGAGCGTAATCCAAAAAGTGCTCCCTGAGGGGCGTTCCTTTGATTTTCATTTAGACACGTTTAGACACATTTAGCGTTTTTCAGTGACGTAACGACCCTCGTCACAAGAAAACAGGCGCAAAAACCTGTCGTCACCAAGAAAACTCAGGGACGGAGAACCTGAAGGAACACAAACACTTTGAGGGAACGTGGGAAATAATCTGGGAATATCATGGAAACAGATGCAGCTGATCAATCATGTGGCTCAAACGTTCGCTACGTCAGAAATTATTCAGGAAAGTGTGTTTTTTATATCTCTCATTAGGCACATTGTTAAAAAAAAGGTCAAGAATCCACCTGAAGTTAATGTACACACATTAAATTAAACATTAAATGTATAAGTTAATGTAAACACAGCTAATTACACAACCACAACAAGCCAATATTCTCTGGGATATATCCTCCAGATTAATATCATATATATATATATATAATACACAATATAAACACAAACTATCTCTGGTTAGAACAAAAGCTGCATTAAGCTGTTTCACTGCAGCTGAACTCAGTTTTCTGTCCACAGAGTCGCAGCACACTGACTGTAAACCAGCCGCTGAGAAGAGCCCGGCCCCACGACCCAGCCGACCAATCAGCATGAATTAAATGTTAATGAGCGTTGCCGTGGCTACGGTCCCACCAGGCGTAACCGAGCGCTGACCTTCTCCAGGTCCAGGTTAATGATTAGGAGATCTGAGCTGAGTGAAAAGGTCTGCGGCCACAAAATCTCAGGAGGTGAAATCCGTCTCACAGAGAGGTTTAACATCGAAAACACATTCAGCTGACGAGACCACACACACACACACACACACACACCATCATCATCCATCATCAGTGAGAAGGGCCAGTTTATACATTATAAGTGATTCCAGCTGCATGGAAACTGAAGCAGAGCACAGTAACGGACAGCTGGTGAATCAACACGTCATCAGTGATTCAAATTTAATGTGCAGAAAAAAGAAAACTGGACATTTATCTCCAGAAATGTGATGTCTCATGGAGAATATGATTAAAGTTCCCATGAAGTCAAACTTGCTGTTTGGGTGTGTTACTCTATATCTTACCTGTATCACCTTCAGGCCCAACAGTGACAGTAAAAGCTACTCTGAATATTATTTCAGAATTCACAACTTCCTGGAAAATATCATTAAACTGCTGACGACATCCTGCAATCTGACCTCACAGGTTACTGTAAAAAAACACAACTTTTTGAACGGGATCATGTTCTACAGATATAATATTTGCTGGTTTCTTTGCTGCTCCGTCTGTTCCTCCTCACTTGTTGCTAAAGTAACCGCTTACTGCTGCTAAATGTAACCTCAGCTGCTGTTAGCTCGGGGAGTGTTCCTGTTCGCTCACACGGCACCTGAAACGCCAGGAGCCAAAAAACACCTCTGTTCTTCATTCCCTGTCGGCATGCATCAACATGTGAAATTCAATCTAAACCAACCACAAACAGGCAAAAAATCCCATTAAACGACCTTCATGATATGACTCGCGGTGTCACCTGTTCGGCCGAGCCGTGACTCACCGCCAAAACACACAGCAGGACAGAAACTGTGATAGTGACTCGACTGGGCAGCGTTCCTCCTGCGGGCTGCAGCTCCCACTTCATCATCCGGCACAAACAACACAGAGTAAAACAAAAAGGCTAAAAGTGCGTAAGAGAAACGATTAGTGATAATGGACGATGTGTGGCCGGATAGGAGAGGTGGTTCTGCAGCACGGTGCTGCTGTTACTGCACCGCAAAGACGATCCACTGAACTTCCGTTCTTCAAACCCACGAGAAGACCGTTAACAGAAAACCTCATCGAGGATCTGTTGCTGTGCTGATGATGTTTCAGTCCTGCACCGGTTCAGCTAAATGCTTCATTCCATCCTGCCACCAGTAATCATTATAAGTTAATACGTCACTCTGTGAAAGTCATCAACCATGAAGTTTGCAGCTCTGCATGTCTGTAAACCCTTCAGTCCTTCAGGAGGCTGCAGGACCCCCAGAGGAAAAGCTTGGACAGGTCGAGCGTACAAACTGCTTATTGAGGCCAACATTCACGTTCACTTTCTCTTCAGGAGTCGGTGGAGACCAAAAAAAGAGCTAAAAGAGAGTAAATAAAGACAAACACGACTCCAAATGAGCGATAATGTTGCTTCTTAACTGATGGAAGGAGGCAACAGTTTGCTAACAAGCTTCCATATCAACTTAACAGATGGTGATATGTTAATGTTGTGGCCAAAAATTCAGTTACTGGAGGATTAAATACGATGTTGACATCTTCCTCGTCTTTGTTGCCATATTTTGTCGCAGCCACCATAAAATAGATCTGCGGAGAATCTGCGGCTGTTCTGTCCGTGTTCTGGATCATTCTCCGGCTCGATATTCAGTATTTTCTGACAGTACACCTGCAGGTACAGGTGATTTCTCTGTCAGACTGCCGATAAAATAAAACCAGATTAAAAATGTGCTAACCTGATGCAGCTTCCTCTCACACAATGTCCCGCCCAGGACAACTGACACTTGAATCGAGTTTCATTTTTACTGCTAAATGAATATCAGTCCCAGATGTTGGTTGTCAGTCTCCTTGATTTCTGATAATCGCCACACGTCTCGACCCCTCGTTCTAGATGAAGTTTGAACAGTCGCACAGCGCTGCAGACGTGACGTGATGGAGGAGAGCGGTTCAGTCCAGGTGTTCAAAATCTTTTCCTGAACCGAACCAAGCTGCGACTGAACGACAACAGTCCAGCACGCCTGCTGCTGGTACGCTGCAACTGTGGTGCCGTTTCTTATGGAGCTAATCTAAAGTACTAAATTAGGTCTAATGATGCTGTGTAGTTTAAGCTCCGCCCCCCACACACTGCCTCTTCCTGTTTACACTGAGCTGTAGCATCTTCAGGCTAAACAACACGCACTGTTTCATATCTGCAGTGCTGTAAAGACGCCGCTGAACAGCAGCAGACGTTGGAGCTTTAGACGGAAAAGTAGAACATTACAAGTAAAGACAGCGTTTCTATCGTGTGTATGGACAACTGTGAGGTTATTAGCATCATTAGATCACATATATCAATAACAGCACAGGTAGATAAGCTTATAATAAGATGAGTATGTGTATATGAGGAGGACGTATAGGAAACACTGGTGGCTTCTCTGTTGTGTTGCCGCTCGTCTCCTCAGCTGACTGCGTCCTGTGGCTGCCATACTGTCTGTGTGCTGGTTATGTAATCTGAAGGAGAGAGGAGGAGGAGGAGGAGGAGGAGGGTCTGGACACACACACACACACACACACACACACACACACCTCCCTCCCTCCGAGCACCAGCTTCTTCCTCCTCCTCCTCACCATCTTCTCCGACACATCTCTGCATCAGTCATCCTGCAGCCTCCCTGATCTCAGATCAGTGGAGGAATATTAGACACCAGCTATTTATAGAGTCTGTGCATGAGAGAAATGAATGTCGCACACACACACACACACACACACACACACACACACCTCCATATTTCCGATCAATAGCTGCCTCTGCGTCTGGAAACAGGAGCAGGCTCAGTGTTCATTACTTAGCGTTGATGTTATCACTGATGGTTGTTGCCTGTTCTTGTTTACAAGCGAGTGTACGGTGGCCCGGCAGCGCCACTCCTCATTCCATTTCATATGTTGTATCCTAATGTTGTATCGTTTCAAAATTAAAATTAATTTTGTCAACATGTTATTTATTTTATTGTTTAACATATATTATCTTGTTTATTTTGTTCCGTTTTTATATTTCTCGCTCTGATTTTATTAAATTATTGTGACATATTTTTATGGAGTGGTTGATTTTTATTATCATAATTTTAGAAAATATAACTTTTATTTTTTTATTTTAATATGTTATAAATCTGCTATTTTTTATTTTATCATATCAATATATTTACTTAGATTGCATGCTTTTTTAAAACGTATTTAAGTATGTTAAATAATCTTAATTATAGTTTTCCTTTATTTCCTGCTACTTTCCACCATTAATTCACATGTTCAATTAATATTTTACACATTTTATCGATCACATACGTTCATTTTTTATATTTTTGTGTTTGGATGACAGTCCTAACTAGCAGCTGGAGGCCCTCTTTAATAAATGACTGTGTGATTTCTGTGCCTGAGCTGCTTCCTGCTCCTCTCTGCTCTGATTTTATGATGATCTGTGTGTTCAGGGTTTATTTCTGCTCTGTTACAAGACGGCCGTGTTTGTTTTGCCTCGGCTCAGGTGAAGCTGCAGTGAAGCGGGCTGATATAATATTGACACAGAGCAGAAAAATAATAATAATAATAATAAAACAAGAGTCCTACTCCGGTTTGTCTGCAAAATGGCTCTGAGGAGCCTCCACTGCAGACAGATCAGATGAAGATAACAATCATCATCATCATCATCATCATCATGTTTTACTCACCGAACCTCCTGTCAGCAGAAGCGGGGACGCAGCTGAGGGAAGCGACGAGGAGGAGGAGGAGGTGGAGGAAGGAGAACGGATCCATGTCTCTCTTTCTGGGTAGAACCAAAAAAAAAAAACAATCTCTCCAGTGTTAAAATGCCATTTCTTCCGGGGAGGTTTGGTTGGTCTTGCTTCCCGCTCGGAGTGGCTCCTCCGCGGCTAGAGGAGCAGAGGAGAGCCGGAGAGGGTGGATGGATGTCGGAGGATGCAGGGCGTTTCTGCTGCTGCTGTCGGAGCTGGAGGCGCGAGCTGCCACCGTCAAGGTGAGAGCGGAGAGACGAGGTGCTTCCGCTGGGGATTTTCAAAATAAAAGTCTGGACCCTCTATAGGAGGCTGCAAATTAGATACAGAGACCTAAGAAGAAAACTCCAAGTGGATTCCATCTATTTATTTGTTTATTTGACTTTTCAGTGGACAAGTCAGTGATGATAAATAATAATAATGATATTTTTTCACAGCTGAGATTATTATAAAACCCTGTTGAAGAATCAAAGGTAATAAATATAAGACTGTGTAAGAAAATAATGCACTGACAAAGAAAAGGAAATCCAGAAGAAAATGAGACACATTTATTATAAAAGATAAAATAATTGAATATAAATATACACACATCAGACAGATGACACCTATTACGAGCTTATATAGCCACATTACACCTGACATTTTAAAAATCAGCCTCCATCCCACCAGATATTTACGAGATCATTTAACAATAAATGCTTTTAAGGTGAATTTTAAAAGTAGACCTTAAGCATAAAAGACATACAAAGATTTTAGGTCACTTATGTCAAATAATTCAAATGTGATTAATTTGTATGTGTATTGTAAATATTTCCTCTTTGTTTGTTTGTTTCTTTCCCCAGAAAATGTCGTTTTATATGTGGTACATTTCAAAATAAAAGTATGAACGGTGAGTCTGAAAGGAGAAAAGAGATTCATACACTGGAGAAGAAACATCCAAGTGGGTTCCAGCAGCAGATAAAGTTTATTCAGTCTGTATAAAACTCATCAGCGGCAATAACAACAATATCCTTGTCAGGTAAGTTGACCAAATAAAAGGAAAAGTAAAATCAGTCATACATTGTTTTTATATTGTTTATGTTAATAACATAATTTTAATGTTTTTTTTTCTTGTTTTTGTGTTTAATGATTTCCCAGAAAATGTTATTTCATAGACTATGTGGTAAATTTCTAAATAAAACCATTATTGACAAACGTACAGTGTATTACCAGTGAACCGATGAAATAAAACATTTTTAAGAAGATTTGTATTTTATCCAATCAGTGTGTTACATATTTTTCTTCTCTTCCTTATGTTTTTTTCTTTAAAATTGAAATGTCTGGTGGCTTGTGTTGCGAGTTCTTGTGGCAATACAAAAAAAACGTAAATGAATATATAGAAATTAACCTGTATTTATTTATTTGTTGTCAATAAATTCGTAATTTTGTTGCTTTAAATTATGATCAAACTGTGTTTTTTTGTCAGGGCTGAAGTTGAGTCGAGTCCAGTTCATAATCAAATGTGTCTTTTCATAAATATTCACGTTAAAAATATCATTTATCTCACAGAAAAGTGTTTGGGGGTTTTTTGCCCAATGAAACGTTTTTTTGTTTGTTTTTTTTTTTTACTCCACGCCCACTTTTCCTCAGACTTTTATTTTGAAGTTCATCTGAGCCGATATCCGGGATCACTCCGGTCCAGCTTGATGACAGAAGCTCCTCGCTCTGATTCAGCACTACTGCTGCTTTCAGGTGCTGTCGGAAATCCTTCAGGTTCTGAGTTGACGGCAGGTGAACTGGAGGAGTGACGTCATCCGGTGGCTGAGACACAGAACCGTCTGTTGAACTGAAGAAACTGAGACACAATATCTGATATCCGTCATCATGCAGACGACACCTGGATTTATCCAGAGAAATCACCGACTGTCGGCCCAGAAACAAACCCAGAACGCAGCCGGTGTCTCTGAGCAAAGGAAGGACGATTCAAAGTCGGCACTCAGCGTCATGATCACAAACCAGGACAGACAGACCTGTGACAACCAATCACCTGATCAATCATCAATGGAAAAGAAGATTTACATATATTGATATCATATAAAACAGTTATGAGGACTTTTTTCTCCTCTGAGCAGTTTTACTAAGTATTTTCCAGGTTATAATTTAATAGTTTTACTTACCTTTTTCTAAGGCAGGACTTTTAAAGTGTGTAAAGTATATAAAATTATATATAAATATGTTTTATTTATGTAAAGGATCTGAATACTTCCTCCATTTCCACATCAACAAGTTCATTCAGGGAGAAGTTCACTTTCTTTAAACTCTGTTTTTGGTCTCCACCAACTCCTGATGGAAGTATCTGGCACTTGCTAAATGCTAATCATGCTAACAGCCTGTTTAACAAACCACCTGACACACACACACACACACACACACACACACACACACACAGTAAAAAGACTCATCAGAGGACACACTGCGTACAGCTTCATGCTGCCGTCGCCAGCTAAAGCTCTTTATTTGTTTTTAAAGACATGTAGGAGACATTCGGAAAACAAACTGTTGGAGCATTTCGTTGGTTCTGTTACTCTGTTCGTACATGTAAATATTATCTCTGGGTCGTGTGAATTGTTAAGGCACAAGATAAATTAAGAAGACGGAGGAGACGGACCGCCTTTCTCGGAGGACAAACCCCAGAGAGACACAGCTCTCGTTTTCTGTAACGGCTGACAGACAATCGCTGTGATTCTTTACAAAGTAAAAAACACAGAAACAGGACAGAGAGGGTGACGGCTGGAGAACACAAATAAAAATAAAATTAAAAAAACCAAAACAGTAATGACATAAATGCAGAACGGCACAGTTCATGTACATGTATGTAAAGTACTTTCTTGATGTGTGATATGAACACGGAAAGGCAAAAAAGTCTGTTGTGTGTTTTGAAGGTCAAAGGTCACACCGTGCTCCTCCTCGTCATCACCGAGCTGCTGCTCTTTGGCTTCGTATGACCGCAAAGACAATATGTGCATTTATTCATCTTGTTAGATATTAAGAATTATGTATTCTGTGTATTTGTCTGTTTATATAAATCCCTTTCTGAGCGAGTGCTGTGAAGTGGAAGCGGTGTTTAATACGATGTGCGTGAAGACGGTGTGTGAACAGCTAACGAAGGAAAAAGATAAATGTCGTTCTCATCGCGGCGTCTCGCTGAGAACGACACTTCAGTTAAGACTTAACGTTGATTCATAAACAAAACGTGAGCGACTCAGAATGATTGTAGTGGAGTTTATCGTGACGCCCGCTGCGTGTGAACAATAAAACAAAAAACAAGCGATTTATACACAACGTCCCATTTCTTAGGAGAGGAAACGCCAAAATTATAATCCTCATTTCTAAAAGCCGCTGTGTGTAAAACAGAGCGACACTTGATGTAAAAAAACAAAAACAACAAACAGCTTTAAAAACTGACACTTTTTCTTTCTTGATGAATTTAGGTAATGTAAAAATGTTAAGTGAGAGTAAAGATGATCCCCGCGAGACAAAAAAATATGTGCAAATATTCAGTTTTACAAAAACACACTCGACGTGGCTTCATCTTCAGTGTAACAACAGGTGTTAAAGATCCGTGTTGGCAAACTGAACCGCATGAAATTTAAAAACAATATTCGTATCTTTAAAGATCTTTCCACTCGGCTAACAGGTGTTATTACAGAGAGACAAAGCCGCGTTACCAAAACCTGCGACAGAGTTAAATTCTTCTCGTCTCTTTGGTGGCGTCTTTCCCTGCGACCGTCGGCTCGGCTTCAGAAACTCCTTCCAGAATGTTTTTCATTTAAAAAAAAAAAAAATGTACTCAAATAAAATTACAAACAATCATTTGGCCAAGTAAAAAGAGACCACGCCTCTCTCTCTCTTCTCCGCTCTGCTCTCTAAAAAAATACCCCGTCTGTTTCGTCCAGCATCGTCGTTTCTATTTACAAACCTGTACATCGTCGCTCGTTACTGAAACTCCAGGCAGGAAACTTCTACAAAAAGCAAAAGAAATAGAAACTGTCGTCCTCTACAGCTGATATAAATATGGTATATAGACTTTCCACAGCAGAACATAATGATATATATATATATATATATTTATATATGTATAGTCTTCTACACGTTGTATACTCCCTTTATTCTATCAGCCTTTCACTTCTTAAAGGGGAGGTTTGCCTTGCGACTGACTGTGATTAAATGTCAAAAGCTGCTTTTTCTGGTTCAAGTTACAAGTAATGAAAATCAAAGAAAAAGAGCCACACTGGAAGTGGAAGTGTGTAAAGTGGAAGTGTGGTGATATGATGATGATGATGATGATGATATAGTAATGATAGTAATGATGATGATGGTTCCCGTCGTAGCCGTCTATAGTTGGTGAGGCTTCGCCAGGCCGTCTCCGCTCAGCTCGAACCTGCAGGAGGAGACAGAGGCTTTTAATTTGGCAGCTTGAAACGTCTTCCTCTTCCTCCGACTGGCTCCGACGTCGGTGTTTCATTAAAGGTCTCATATTGTAGAATGTGAGACGCTGATGTCTGAATGACTATAAAGCAGGTCTAGGAGTTATTAGCGCTGCATTCACGCCCTCTTCTGACTTCACTCTGAACAGGTTGACGGCTGATTCCAGTATTTATATGACAAGAAAAACCAAACGTGACGAGACAACGACTGATCAAAGTTTCTCAGCATCAGCTCAGTGTTTACTTTCATCCACCATGTTTCAACCCGACAACTCGTGGACCAAAACGTTCTCAGACTGTCCGAGTTGTCGCTCTAACTTAAGAGGTTGTTCACGTGAAATATATTTTTATATTAAATACCACAGACAGAGAAGTCTGACATTGTGCAGTCTGAGACCTTTAAACATCACACATGAACACTTTCACTTGATTCTTTAGACTCACCACTGTGTCCAGCCCTTACTGATGTCTTCATGGGTCAAATCCACCAGAACCTGATGAGAAAAGACAACAGACTTCACTTAAATGTCACAAATAAAGCCAGAAATTAAATGACTGCATAGATCTAAAATATAAAATGGCACTATTTAATTATGTCCAGACTATTCGACTATTAAAAAGAGGATTTATGTCCATGAAGGATCTAAAAGGAAGCAAGTCTTTCGCCCTGATATCTGCCCGTCGACTGAAGTCTGTACCTTTCCCAGAAGGCCTTTGTGTTTGGAGAGCAGACCTCCTCCGTTCTTCACCGCCACATCCAGAGTTCGCCTGTGGAGCTCCACAAGGGAAACGGTGAACTCAAACCTGACCAGGCAGAGAGAGAGAAAGAGGAGACGGTGTATTAACGACTCCTCATGTCGAGTGGAACTCATCAGCGGGAGACTGGGACTCACGTCTGGTCGTAAACTGGGTTGAGGTTTTTCTTGAAGGTGTGAGTTTTCCTCCTGCCCGACCTCCGTTTGTCAGGGAGCAGGTAGAGGCGGACGTACGGATCTGAGCCGTGGTCGGTGAACGCGATCAGGTTTCTGTGGAGAAAAAACAAACAGATGTTCGTTCAGAGCAGAAAAACACTGATTTTAAAGAGCTGTAAAGAAACGCGTCCCGGTCGTCGGTCTGTACCTGCAGGCGTGAACGACCACGATGAGTTTGTTCCTCTGGGAGCTGTGTCTGACTGTCAGCTGGACCTCGCCCAGGGGGAAGTGACTCGGGCCTGAACCACTACAGAGAGCGAGAAAGTGGAAACACTGAAAATAGTCCCCAACAAATGCACAATGCTTTTCTCAAAGTAATAATGTTTGATACAAACTACAGTGAGCAGCTGAAGTTACTTTTGCAGCTGCTGGATTCTCGTCTGCAGCTCCTGAGCAGCAAACGGGTTGGAGATGTCCGATGCGATGCTCGGCGTCGGTTCTTTGCCTCCAGCCAGATACTGTTGGGAGCCCGAGATGGCCAGGTTGGAGGTGCTCCTCCCGGTCTCCGCCAGACTGTGACCTCCTCCTACTCCTCCCACTTGCCCTAACTCCACGCTTCCTGGGGATCTAAAGGGATCATCGGACTCCTTCCGCCGGTTCAGCAGGTCCTGGGCGGACACGGAGGCAGAGCGGGGGATGTCCTGGCTGGAGGAGGGAGGCTTGGGGGAGTCGGAGGAGATGGAGGGCCGCGGGGTGGTGGAGGAGCTGGGCTTGCGGACCTGCACGGAGGATGGGGTGGTGTCTGAGGGCGAGGATGGGTCCTTATCCAAACACAACACCTGAAATTACACAAAGAGGAAAAATGTCATGACAAACACGGTCACTCAGAGAACTCCAGCTGCAGGTCGTCCTCCTACCCGCAGAGCCATCTTCATCTTGAGGGTGCAGCTCGGTCCGGAGTTCTTCATGGGGAAGCGCTGGTTCAGCATCATGTCCTTGGCCTCCAGCAGGCGGCTCAGAGGAAGCGTTAACGTCCCCAAAGAGCACTCGTGTTTCTCATCCTTCACCTACACAAAAATAAAGACATCAGCTGCTGACACATCCAAGAATTTACGATCGGTAGAGAGGAGAGCGGAGCAGCTATCAGATGATCCGTACCTCCACCTCCAGCTCCTGGGTTTTGGGGTTGTGGATGAGGAAGGTGAAGGCTTCCTCCCACACGGGTTCATTAGTCTTATATCTGACCTGGAAGAGGACACAAACAAAGAGGAGTGAGAAGGAAGGGAAACAGAGGGGCGAGACTACAAACACCTGCTAAACTGCAAAATTTATATGTAACTAAAGATATTTTAACAAACAAAATCTTGCGAAAACGGCACCGTGTCATCTGCAAACAAACAAATGAACAGAAAAATCAAGCAAATTGCAAAGATCCATCTCATCCTGGAAAAGAAAGCAAGTAACAGATTCCCAAAGTATAAGAGGATACACAGGATTCACAATAATTCATTATTATACTAACTTATTTAATGTTACTCTGGAGTCTCACCTTGCTCTCGAACGACTTGTGTCCCACTGTGAACTGGACGAACGGACTGGGATCACTGGTCACTTTTTTACCGGACTGCAGAAGAAGAAAGAACAGGTTTTTACAAACAAGAGAAAGTGACGGCGAGCAAAATTACAAATGTATTTTAGAAGTTAAATCACAGGAAAGTATTCTGAAACAAAAAAGATGCACTTATAAAGATTTAGCTTTAGATTTAGCATCTTTTTCATGTTATGTAAAATCATAAAAAACATGCAACTAATCATTCAAAATCTTCTATAATGTTTATTACACTGGGAAATGCTTTAACAAAAACATGAAATGTAGCGTTGCAGTTTGTGTTGAGCATTCAAAATTCACATTTTGAGCTCATACTGTGCGTTCTGGGTCGAAGGTATCAGAACTTTACCGTGATACCAAACAACCCACAGCTGCTTCACACATTTCAGCACGTGACGGCTAAAATGTGTTGATTTATATGTGAAAGTAAAGTTTATCAGTTAAATGTCTCTGAAACAGGAAGTCTGTAAAACAAACCAGATCAGTTTGGAGGAAAAAGGTTTTTTAGAATCAAAGAGTGTGAATGTGTTTTGGACAACAATGTTGTTATTTACAACACACATTGTTAAAGACAGGTGAACAGCTTTTAGTCAACAAATGTGATTAGTGGAGTTTGTTAATGATTTCACAGCAGCAGGTCAGTCAGCAGGTGCAGTTCCTGTCGCAGCAGCGCCCCCCGGTGGAGACCGTCGACAACAGAGCTCTGAATCATGGTCGTGTTTCAAAATGTTAACAGGTTTGTCGGTGGATCACTATTGAGTTTATCTATAATCTCTAATGTGAAAAGACCTCAAACTGATTACAAACATGACATTTTGTTTTAATGTTGTGTGTGCAGCCAGAGGAAGTTGAGAAATTGATAAACTTCCACACATCGGAATTCTGCACCAATGCAGCTTTTAAAAGACTTTTCCATGTTCGCATTCAAACTACAATGTTCACTGTGGCCAAAAGTATATAGCACTGTTGCTATTACAACATGACACCTCCCTGGTGTTGGAACCAGAAGAGTGGAGGCTGTTAGCTGTAGCAGCAGATCAATAACGTGTTGGCGTCCACATACTTTTGGCCACGCAGAGTGAACGTCTGTCTCTGTGCTCCTCAGTTTCCCTCCTCGGTATGTCGGTGCTTCGTTACCGTGTCGTTACCTTGATGGCCTTACTGACCGAGGCCTTCTTCAGCCCCGCTTGGTTGAACTCTAACGGATTGCGCTTTGATTTTTCCCCCGGGGATAAGGCAGGAGAGAGCATACCACACACACGCACAAACACACCCACACACACACACACACACACACACAAACACCAGCAGGTTATTAGGGGGAAGAGGGGCATGCAGGATGGAGGAGGATGATGAACACACACCAGGACCACCAACACCATCACCACCACCACCAAAACATGGGGACACAGACAGAGAGACAACATGGAGGATGATCACATGGTTAATATCAGTCACCAGTTAAACATGGACATGAGGTCACGACTAGAGTCCGACCGGTGCTGGAGTCACGACGCTGATGAAGCTGATGATCCTCAATAAATCAGTGTACAACAAACTGGTCGGACTCTAGTCAGAATACATGAGATCATGGTTGATATGGAGAAAGAGGGAATGACAAGAGATCGTTCTGGCTGAGAAGAAGCTCAGATGGTTTCATGTTGTGCTGATAATCCTACGACATATATAAATATTTGTGTATTTGTATAAATCTGTTGGTGTTAAAGCTCCTCCTCTTGCAGAAGGTCACACGCAACATATTTAAAGGGTAACTCCACCAGTTTTACACATTAAAGTGTGTATACACGTCAAAAATAGTAGCATGAAGCCTTTAATGGCTCCAGAGGAAACGGCATGTAATCAGAGGTGGATTGTGGGTAATGTAGGCAGCAGGTTTCCACTGCTGTATGGTCACTGGACTCATTATGGGCAGTTTAAAAAGATTAAAATCAACACAGCAGAAACAGAGATATCACCTTTTTTATTCCATGCATTCTTTTTAAAAACCTGGTGCCTACATTACCCACAATGCACTGCAGACAATTTATCAGATTACATGCAGCTTCCTTTATACGATGCAGGAGTGGTGGAGTTTTCTTTTAATTAACAATAAAACTATCTGGTGATGAGGTCACACTCCTGTTTTCATCATCACACTGGGACACATGATGTTAACGTATCTCAGGATGTGATCGAAACATCTAACTGAAGAGAAAAAAAGCACGACTTTACGGTCGTTAAAACGTTCAAAATGACACAACAAAACCGACTTCATCTTTAGTTCCTGATCTCACATGAATAATTTGGGTCAGTTCGCTTCATGTCAGATCAGCGGAGCGAGCAGAGAGTCCGATTTTTAAGCAACACACAGACTTGTTGACGAACGCTACAACGCTTCCTGTCAAAAAAGTCTGTGTATTCCCTTTAAAATGCATGAAGAAAGTAGCCATGTGCTGCCCCCTGCTGGCAGGACCGGGGAGAACCCACCACAGAGGGGGAGGCTGGAGGAGGAGGAAGGGGAGAGAAACTCTACTCACATACAATGACCTCACACAGGAAGGATGGAGGGAAAGCAATCCAGAGAATTCACCCTCCCTGCTCTCAGATAATCCGAACGATCAAAATGCATTCCTTCCCCTCAAAATAAATCACACGTAAAACACTAACAACCAATCCTTGAAAGCTGCGGGAGGCGGAGGACGTTTACGGCATCAATCTTATCTGGATGTTTGGAAACTTGGAACTTTTTCAACGTGAAAAATATGAAGTGTTTCAGCAACGAAACAGACAAAAAGCATCTCTACGTTTCTTGAGAATATTGTTGACAAAAAAAGAGTCTAGAAATAAAAATATCTTTATGTTTTCCAGGACTTTTTATCTCCGAATATTTGATGATAAAAACATACGATGTACTGAAGCCGTTTGCTCGGCGAGAGGAGGAAGGATGCTTTTGAACGTCTCACAGCGGCGTTGTTTCCTCATTTTTCGCTCTTATTTCCCGTCATGTTCCTCGTCTTTGTAATCAGTCAAACTCCAACAAGTAACATTCATGACCAATAACAATATTAATGAATTCAACTCATGCACTAGCGGGGGGGGATTCATGCTCGTCAGGCAAAACAGTTCAAACCTTTTTGAATAAAAACACGAGCATAAAGTAAGACAAAAGGAAGATGAGCTCTAGCAGAAGTAATCACACCTCGGCTTCGGTTAGAACTACACTAGGATGCAGAAAACAGCCAGCGGACTCACAAATAAGGTCCGATAGAGAGAGGCCGTGTTCTCGCAGAACACCAGGCCCGCCGCCCGCCTCTCTTTTAAGTAGCCAGAGCCCAAGTTCCCCTCGAAGACGCTCTTCAGAGGGGGAGGAGGGAGGAGGAGAAGAAGAAGAGGAGAAGAGGAGGCTGAAAAGAGGAAGGTGAAGGCGGCACGGCAGAAAGAAAGTTCTGCTGTGACGATCTCGTTACAACTGATTAGCAGCGTTGGAGGAAACCCAAGGAAACATTCTTATACTACACTGTGAAACTTACTCTTTTATTACCGATTAACCTGCTGATTTTCTTCTCCTTCTTCATTGATTGATTTCATTTGCAAAGAACAATCTTTTGCATGTTTACTATTTGAATCATTTGTGTTAACTTTGCTGAACCTTTAAGACGAGACGAAGTGAAGAACAGAACAGAACAGAACAGAAAAGAAGATAAAAGTGAGACTGTGGCGAGAACTCTGTCTGAATGTAGATCGACAGTTTGTTTTAATCCATCCAGAGCAACTTATATTCTGCAGCACATCTTTGACCTTTGACCACTGAAATCCAATCAGTTCTTCTTCAAGTTTGTGCCAGATTTAAAAGAAATTCCTCCCCGAGGTGTTACTGAGACATCAAGTTCACAAGAATGGGATGAACAAATAGAAAAAACACAATGCTGCCAGCTGCTGATGACCAAACAGAAACCCTTTAACAAAGATAAACAACAGCTCAACTGTATGTAAGAGAAAAAATATAGGAAAAAAGATATATAATAAAGAAGTATTTTGATACTTATCATTCCTATACGTAAATATTTCTTTGTTATGGTGCTGAAAATAAGCTCTCCTTGAAAGAAGAAGCATCAATAAATCACCATCTTGCATTTTTTCTTCACCACGTCTTAATAAATATCTACAGTCGTCATATTCGTTGACTCTCGGATGCTGCAGGTGCATGCTGGGAGTTTGGACCAGAGCTACTTACAGGCAGGTTTCTGGCCGAATCCAGGAAGATGACGAGCAGCGCAGACGACAGGCCGTCGTTGGCTTGACAGCGGTCGGCTTTGATGCTCGTCAGCGCCTGCGACCGAAAAAAATAAAGAAGTCAAGTTAGTTTTTGGTTCGATGGATCCCGCGAGGCTTCGTGTGAAGAAGAAGAAGACGGCAGGCGGTTTGTGGTTCTGTACCTGGTCCAGCTTCTCAGGTGTGGGCAGCAGAGATAACCACTCCAGTCTGAGGTGCAGCTTCCCTGTGGCCACATCTTGCATCACAAACCACTGAAGACAAACACGAGGTCACTGTTAATATCAAGATCTTGATCTTTTATACAGACTATTTCTGACCAATAGAGCAAAATTCTGTCTGACGAACAAAGAGACGGGAAGAGAAACAGAAGTCACAGATAACTGACTTTTCTCTACATCCTCAAAACTTTATTGCAAATGTATATCCAGAACAACTTTTGGTTTCTGAGTCTAAAAGCAGATTTAACGGCTGTAGATCAGACAGGAAGTGATGCAGATTTACCTCATCGACCTTCTGTTCCTTCTGGAGCTCGGCCAGGTCGATCAGCAGGCTGAAAAACAAGTCGCACACAACACAAAAACTTTTAACTGGAGGTTTGTGAACATATCAATTAAACGCCGCTGTGAGCTCCTCAGCGCCTCTGTCCTCCGATAAACGACGACCATCAGGTGTCAAGTCCTGATACGTACAAACTCTTTATGTCAAGTAAGATTTAAAAACACTTTTTTAGGAGCAAAAACAAGACGATGATTTGGAATCTTCAAGTCATAGACTAAACAAAATGTTTGAGGACGTTGTTTTGGGCTTTCAATGAAAGGTCCAGAAATTTCATGGAGCAAACAACTAACTGATCAATGGAGAAAATGATCCAAACTGTTTTGGCCTTTATGATCTGATAAAAAGTGATTTCACTCATGATAAACATGAAGACACAGCAGGTATGTGAAGTTATATCAGATGTTTTGTTGAGCCATCAGGAAATCGTACTTTCCAAGGAAGTCGTCTTTGTCGGTGTCTTCATCAAACAGCTCGATCTCCAGATTCTGTCCTGAGTGGTCGTATATTAAGGCCTGTAGAAACACAAAGACATGAGCGTCACACTCTGAACACAGGACTGATGTAGACCTGACAGAAACACACGGAGGTGTTAGAGGACAGAAACATGAGTCCGCTGACGCTGCAGGAAAACACAAATTCAGATGTACGATTTCAAATTCTGGCTCACCTCGTACACCTCGTTCCACTTCGGGTGGACGGTGTCGTGGATGACTTTGCTCTGGAAGAGCTGAGTCCCGACCTGGATGACTCCGTACGGGTCCGACTTGCCTTTGATGAGCCCTCCGAGGAACTTGTCTTTACCCAGCAGGTCCTGGGCCTCGATGAAGTGGATCCTCAGGATGCCCTGAGGAGACGAGCGGGTGACAAAGAGAGTTAGAAGAGGTTGGACCAGGAGAGGAGGGCGACAGATACATCATTCTATTTTATTTTA
This sequence comes from Acanthopagrus latus, assembly GCF_904848185.1. Classification (NCBI taxonomy): domain Eukaryota; kingdom Metazoa; phylum Chordata; class Actinopteri; order Spariformes; family Sparidae; genus Acanthopagrus; species Acanthopagrus latus. The sequence continues at coordinate 25,350,933 of NC_051059.1, forward strand.
TTTTACTGTTCATGGACCCTTTGACAAAAAAAGGACAACTTGCACCTTCAAGTCACGAGGAACAATCCTTAAAAAACAGCTAACTTAAGTTGCTTGAAAGAAAACCTGCGGTCAAATGAAAAGAGGAAACAGCTGAGGACTAAAATAGATTGGAGGAAGTTTGCTCACTCAAACAGAACAGAATGAGTAATTTACTCTAAAATAAGAAGCTGCTGGTGCAACGACGCCTACAGAGGAAATCTGAGCACTTCATTTCATCAGACAGGTTCAAAGACAACTGCACAGGTTCAGTTTAAGTGTGTGTGTGTGTGTGTGTGTGTGTGTGTGTGTGTGTGTGTGTGTGTGTGTGTGTGTGTGCGTGCGTGTGTGTGTGTGTGCGTGCGTGTGTGTGTGTGTTACCTTGGGCATGGGGAAGCGGAGCCGGGCCAGCTCAGCTTCTCCCACCAGAGGGATGGTCAGACGGTTGGGCAGGACCAGGAAGCTGTAGATGATGTCCTGGATGATGTTGTCACACAAACCACTGAGAAGGATGGACAGAGGAGGAGGAGGAGGAGGAAGAGGAAGAGGAGGAGGAAGAGGAGGAGGAGGAGGAGGAGGTAGAAGAGGAGGAGGAAGAGGAGGAGGAGGAAGAGGAAGAGGAAGAAGAGGAGGAGGAAGAGGAGGAGGTAGAAGAGGAGGAGGAAGAGGAGGAGGAGGAGGAGGAGGAGGTAGAAGAGGAGGAGGAGGAGGAGGAGGTAGAAGAGGAGGAGGAAGAGGAGGAGGAGGAGGAGGAGGAGGTAGAAGAGGAGGAGGAAGAGGAAGAAGAGGAGGAGGAAGAGGAAGAGGAAGAAGAGGAGGAGGAAGAGGAGGAGGTAGAAGAGGAGGAGGAAGAGGAGGAGAGAAAACATGGAAGTCAATGAAAGAAGTTCTGATGATTTGTTTTAGTGTGATTTAGGTGAACTGCCCCTTTAAATGCACACAAACTGCTGAGGCTGCAACATGAGGATAAATACAGCTCATTTTATTAGCTGAAGGCATTTAAATAATTGGAGCTGCGTCTCTCATTTCATTCTCAGCTCACACATGAATGTATGACTACAGACAACAATCCTGAGGTGTTTCACCTCATCTCCTCTAGAGGGCAGCAGCTACCTGCATAAACCTCAAACAGCTGATCCAGGGCCAGCTTCAGAGGAGAATTTGCAATGCAAAATTGATTTTAGTGTTGATGTGCTGGTCCCTGGTCTGCCTCACGCCCACTAAACACGTAATTAAATCCAGATAGATGTTGGATGCTGCACCACACACACACACACACACACACACACACACACACACACACACACACAGGTGAGGGTCACCTCAGGATTTTTCTGCAATTTCATCACTGAGAAAATTAAAAAAGTGCCCTCACGCTAACACACAGGAAGCGAGTGAGGAGGGTGTGGCGAGGGCAGATCTTCAAAGCAGACACACACACACACACACACACACACACACACACACACACACACACACACACACACACACACATACATGCACACACACAAACACACACAGAGTGGTATTTTCCTCCAACCCGTCGAACAAGGAGAGCTACATTTCTCAGGGCGGAGTCTTTTGGAAACCGCAGTGAGTCTGAGAGCAGAAAACAAACAGTACACCAGCTTCAGGCCCGGTTGTTCTGCTCGCATCTATAATCTGGACTGGGAGGATTCAAAACAATCGATGGAAGTGCAATTAAAAAAACAAGACAAACATCTAAATAATTCATGTAGCAGGTTTAACCATCGAAGGCAATGTCAGCTGAAACAGTCCAGACTGAAATAAACCCCTGTAAACTATTCGGTGGATCGCTTTAACAGCCTCTTTTCCACACAGCTTCACATTTGTAGTTTTGAGTGAAACGTGGTCACTTAAGAAGCATCTCGCAGCAGTTTGGAGCTCATTTAAAGAGGAAAAGCGACCGAAAACATCCACGACTTGGGGGAAACAACACCAGGTCTGGGAACTCTCCAAACTCTCCTAAAAAATGCCCTGAACTGCCTTTGTTGCAGCGATATTGTGTGATCTAACTTCTGGATCTGCACCTGATCTGGTTTAACCTCAGCTCTCTACAGGGGGCCTCAAAAACAATAAAAGCGTTTGTCTGAGTGTGTTTCTATGTTATATGTGAAGTGTGTTCTTGCTGCTGTGTCTTCCCTCCAAGTGGAGCCTGGAAATACTTTGAATCCAGCCCGACATCACATCTCTGTCTGCGGCCTCCTCTCCTTTTCACAATCACGTTGCTATAAATACCGTCACTTAGCGGAGGGAAAAATAAGGGTCATAATCCATTCTGTGATCCGGTGGTTAACGTAATGGTTTCAGCAGAAGAGCCTGAGCGGTAGACGGCTCCGGCTGCGTGTCCGCGGGGGGAAAGTCTCTTCAAAAGCGCCGACTTCATTTTGTCATTTTACAGATGGAGCAGGATGTTTGCTGATGTTACGCTCCAGAGAGCGCTGAGTGCTCCGCATGGTTTTTTAATTTCTCCTACAGTGAAGAGTCGACACGTGTCGTATCTTTCTGACAAGGACTAAAATAATTGCTTTTCCTGTATCATCCCAACAGCGACTCAACCTCCAGTTTTCTATTAAAAGGCTGAATTTAAGTGAAACGTTGGAGGGTTTCCTGACAAAACAAAGCAAAAAACTTTATTTCCAGCTCTCTGGTTGAAGCGTGAAGAAGAGGAACTATATTGTTACTATATTGTTATTATTTTTCACACTAGTCTGCTGTACAGTTGCAACTCGGACAGAGAAACAGAGAGGAAGGAGAATATTTAAACAAATTTCAGCTGTCCTGGAGAGAATAAATCCCGTATCTTGCACATGTTTCAAAGTGAAAGTCTGTGGAAGTCTGTGAGATCTGCCACGTCGACTTTTCTGTCAGTCACGAGGGGGTCGCATCCCTGTCGAGAGGCTGACAAACAAAAACTGATTGAATGAATAAAAAGTGATGAATATGACTTTGTGCCACAAATTTATGTACATTTATGCAAGAGGGAGAATTATTCTGTGTTATTTTCTGAAAGATTTGACCTAAAAATGCAGTTTCATTTGACTTATTTTGTCATTTTCATTCTTTAAATGTTGACACAGGTAAAAGAAGTCAGCCAGAAACCTGCTGTAGTTTCAAAGTCCTGATTATTTCCTTTTTATTATTTCCTAATTTTGAGGTTTCAAGGTTGGAAAGTATGATCGCAGCAAGCAGAGAAAGAATCAGGTCGTTCAATACTGCGGATCCATGAACGCCACAAATGTTTAATCAGGACTAGACAATGTGTTTTAACTTATCTACTGCTTTCTAAAAAAAAGCTTTTTCATCTTAATTATTTGCTTCCAAGTTGCAGACGACACAGGAGAGAAAAGACTTCTCACACAAAGATAAATATAGTTTCCAGGATCTGAGAAAGTTTTACAAGTAACCAATATCAATGGGCCTACAGTTCACTAAACAAAAGGTTATATAAGAGCTTGTAAGTTCATAATTCAAGGTTTCTCGTTTCACTCTTAACAGCGTTTTAGGGCTGCAGAAGGATTTGTGTTGCAGCCGGCCGCTCGGGCAAACTGGCAGCGAGCCTCGCTCTCCGTGCCAGCGATCGCTCTATTAAAGGTAACCTGTGGTGCTTCTGACCTCTAGCAGCGCCTCGGAGCACAAGTGGGTTCCTACCAACGGTGTCAAACTAATCCGCTGGTCTAACGGCAGGCGGTAATGTGCCAATAAACAAAAGCAAAGCACCGGATAAGTGCGGAGAGAAGACGACTTTCTGCTGTAAATAACTTGAATAATTTAAACTGAAACACAACGAAGAAAAACGTCTTTTACACAACAGAGACAGCAGTAAGAAAGCAGCTGCACCGTTCAGAAGAGGTATGTTAGAATGGATTCCTGTGGTTCAAAAAGAAAGTTATGTAATAAGGAGCGTCTGTGTTGTTGAATTCCTCTGATGACTGATTATTGTATCAACCAGCGAGTCACTAAAAGAAACTATACAGCACGTTTGAGGGCGAGTGCCAATCTGTGTCACCGTATGTCGGTTAAACAAGCTGCTCTCACGTCTTTTCTGTAGCCTCACGACGTTTGCATTCGAAAGCAGCTGTCAGTACGAGCCAGATGACATGACGCTGAACCATATATTTCCATCCAGTGTCATATGAGGTCAGTCATTCCCATAATGCATTGCCAGATGACAGGTAAGGAAGTAGACGTTGATGCAGCATTTAACCCCGGGGGTGTGCAGAGGGATCCAAACATAGGCTGTTGAGGGAGAGCGTTCTCATGGCGACGAAATAGTTATGACATCATGTCTCTCTCTCACACACACACACACACACACACACACACACACACACACACACACACACACACACACACACACACACACACAGTCATACACACACGCACACAGATTGCTTTGATAATCATGACCAGGTGTTTCACACACTTCCTCACACAGTTCCTCAGAGAGCTAGCTGGCTAATAGAGAGAGCAGCTGTGTGTGTGTGTGTGTGTGTGTGTGTGTGTGTGTGTGTGTGTGTGTGTGTGTGTGTGTGTGTGTGTGTGTGTGTGTGTGTGTGTGTGTGTGTGTGTGTGTGAGAGACCGTTCTGCTCTTAAAGTAAACTGATTTATTCTGATTAAAATCAATGGATGAACGGAGCAACACATGACACACACACATGCAAATGCAGATTTTAAAATAGAAACACACACACACACACACACACACACACACAAACACACAGTCATGACTCACACCATCATTAGACACAGTTACTTACTTGACACCAGGAATGTCCAGCATGTTTGTCAGTCCCGTCCAATTGATGTCCAGCAACTGAAATAAAGAAGAAACATGATTTAGATTTTCATAAAAAGATTTAATAAACTGACCACAAACTAACTTTATTATTCAGAGTCGCCTTTTGGTCCCACAGCAGCTCCTGTTCTAAAGGAGACCATCAGCTGTATTTAACCCACAAAATTCCTGCTGCAACTTAAATATAAAACAACACTGATAGTTTGAGATTTTGTGTTCATGTTTGGAGACAATTCTGAAATTTACTTCCTATTAAATGACTGAAATTTCTCCCAGACAGCAGCTTTTGTTTAATGTCACTTGTGATGAATGACGATGGAACTAAATATTAGTAATTAATCCGATTTGAAAGCCTGAGTCGGTCAAACTCTACACGTGAAACTTTGGATCTCAGGTTTTGGTCACTCTCTGTCACTCTGAAACTTTTTTGCTCTCCGAAGTTTCCCAGCGGCGAGGTCTTCTTCTAGACATTATCAGCTCGTCTCTGACAGCGTCATGAGTCAGCAGAGCAGCAACAGCAGGAGCCGAGGAGCCAAACTTTAGTTAAATCGACCCAATAATCAATACAGGGGAGCAGCCGGGGTTGAGCCTTCACACAGACAGGAAGTGTGTGACATTAACAACAAAAAAAAAAATCATTCATCGAAGACACATTCAAACTTTTCCAACTTCTCCTTCAGCTGCTTCTTTATACAAAGTTTAGTTATCAGACAACAGTTCAGCAATGCAGTTCAGCTCCCCGTCAGTAGTGAAGCAATGCAGTTTAGCTTCCAGACATTAGCTAAGCAATGTTTTCTCTGTAATTAGTGAAGTAACGAGGGTCCCAGACATTCATTTTCATCGTCCTTCAGCTGCTTCTTCCTACCAACCTAAGCCAGCAATGCAGTTTAGCTCCTAGATTAAATCATCATTTGGTATCCTTACACCAAATCTCCCTTTTTAAAACTTTTATCTGCTTATTAATACTTTTAGCAAAAGAAAAAATATATATATATATATTCAAACCCTAATGTTACACATCTTTCATACAATATGGGCATTATTCAACTGAAGTCGGCAATGCAGTTTAGCTCCCAGTTTACATCATATTGAGTATTCTTACACCAATCACCCATTTTTTTTAAAGTTTTATCTGCTTTTTAATACTTTTAGCAGAATAAATATATACATTTAAATCTAATGTCCCACATCATTTATATATTATGGGCATTATTCAACAAAGTCAGCAATGCAGTTTAACTCCTGGTTTACATTATACTGGGTATCCTTGCGCCCAATCCCACTTTTCTAACGTTTCATATTTCTTTCCTACACCTTTTCCTAACTTTTGTCTGCTTGTTCATACTTAGCAGTTAAGCAAGGCAGTTTAGATCCCTGTTATCAGTGAAGCAATGCAGTTCAGCCCACAGTTTTCAGTCAAGTAATGAGGGTCCCAGAAAGGCTTTATTCATACTTCTTCAGCCGTCATACTTCTTTTTACCGAGCTATGTCAGTAATGCAGTTTAGCTCCCAGCCACTGACAAAGTAATGCAGTTTAGCTCCTAGCTTACATTATTTTGTGTATCCTTACAACCAATCCCACTTTTCTTATGTTTCATATTCCTTTTCTACACCTTTTCCCAACGTGTATCTGCTTATTCGTACTTTATGTAAAATAAATGTATATATTTAAACCTAATGTTCCACATCTCTCATACAATGTCACCTCCTACCTTATAATCACCTAAATTAAGCAGTGGACACACAGCGAATAACCAGAACCGTGTGTTTTTTTTAAAAGATAAAGTTACACAAGGCTTGCTTTAGATTTCATTCAAAATAACTGACTGTCATACGTTCTTCATTCATCAAGAAATCTATAAACTCTTATTGCAACAACGAGTCCATGACCTGTTGGATTTGTCTTTGTTATCCATCCAACAGGCTTTCAGAGAGATTACAATAAAAAAATATTGAATCATGATGGAGCCTATAAAAGTACTTTTCACAATTTCATTCATCAAGATAAGATGTTATTATTACCCTTTCAACCCTCTGTGACTGAGCCTTTCAGCGAGTTCAAGTAGAGACAGGAAAAAAACAGTCTGGAGAGATGGAATGATAATCTGTACGAGACGTGCCGCCCTCCACAATGAGCTTGTTGTGCACTACAACTTACATAAAAAGATGTGCAAATCCGAGTTTGCGGAGATGAAGAAACCCAACACCGTAGGCAGGAACACGTCCGTTCACCACACTCAGGAACGTACATTTTACACATGTCAACCAGGGTTCTCATATTCAGAATGAGGGGGGGGGCTTAACACGGTTTTCTAACCCAGATATTAACACCTGAGCATGAAAGTGGGTTACCTGAGGAACCCTGCTTATAAGGAGAAGTCACATTTTGAATGTTATGTCATTACGTTTGTCAGACAGGAACCTCCAACAGTCCAACAGTCCAACAGCAGCATTGAGCAAGGCTGAATCACGGCACACACACCTGACACACCCTGACATCTACTGAATATAGTGATTAAAACTGGTATCAGTTCTTAGTACCAGCTAAGACGGGTACTACAATCTGCCTTACAGTACAGGCAGCAGAGATTACAGCAGTGGGAGTTGTATTACGACTGTGGTATCTGCATGTAACCCTTCTAGTTGCATTGTTGTGGAGGGAGTCCCTGTATTTAGTGAAGCAATACAGTTCATCCCACAGTTTTCAGTCAAGTTAAGGGTCCCAGACAGGCATTATTCATACTCCTTCAGCCGACATACTTCTTTTTACCGAGCTATGTCAGCAATGCAGTTTAGCTCCCAGCCACTGACAAAGTAATGCAGTTTAGCTCCTAGCTTACATTATTTTGTGTATCCTTACAACCAATCCCACTTTTCTTATATTTCATATTCCTTTTCTACATCTTTTCCCAACGTGTATCTGCTTATTCGTACTTTATACATCCCACAGTTTTCAGTCACGTTAAGGGTCCCAGACAGGCATTATTCATACTCCTTCAGCCGACTTTTTACCGAGCTATGTCAGCAACGCAGTTTCGCGCCCAGCCATTGGTCAAGTCATGCAGTTCAGCTCCTGCCTTACACAAAATTCTGTATCCTTAAGCTTTTCTAACTTTTCATATTCCTTCTTCACTCTTTCATGCAACTTTTATCTACTCATTCATACTTTTAGCAACACATGCAGAAGAGGACTCTCATCATGTAACTGTCCAATTTCCAAAATATGGTGAGGTCCAGATGGAGTTGGGGTGTGGCGGGCGAGCAGCGGCTACCAGGCCTGAGTGATGCAGGTTGAGACGGAGCCGGTCTTTATCCCGATGATCAGGATAAATTGATTTTCAGAGGGTAAACAGATCAATAGGACCCAAGAAACGCTATTATCTGTTTTACACTGTGAACCGGGCTGCAGTGTTCCTGCTGCAGATTTGGACCGACTGCTGGTCAGTGTTCAATCATCGTTACACAAACTGCAGCGTCAAGCTCACAAGACAATCACCAGACTCATGTTGGGAAGGCACTCAGCTCAAAATAACACCAGTCCACTGACCATGTAAGGAGCGCGAGCCGGGTGACGGCTGTCAAGGTTAACATACGTACACGTGGACGTGATGTCGGCGTTTAAAAACACGCCACTGTACGGTGTCAGAGAAAGGATTGTGTGTGCCCATATTTGCATGTGTGTGTGTGTGAGAGATTAAGAGTGACTGTTGAGTTGAAGAGGTTATGAAAGAGGCTTAAAATGTCAAATGCTGGAAGCCGTTATTACAACTGGAGCAAATGAAGAGCAATGCGGAAAACAGACACGTGAAATTGCTTATAAATAAAAATCATGCTTATTATAAGTTAGGAAGTCAAACCCAAGACTCGTGTTCAGTGATGGACGAGGGGCTCCAGTGAATAAAAAAAATGTAAAACGTCCTGCAGTCAAAACTGTATTCAAGTGCAATTCTTCTCAGTGGTTTTGTAAACAGGATACGGATGACAGTAGGAGACAGGTGGAGCTTCGGGCAGTCTGGTGTAAAATTATTCAAATGGTTACAGCATTCACGGGCTTCTAAATGTCTCTCACCGTTACGTTATCAGCTGTCACGTCCGCCTGCAGCTGATGATCTGTGTTGCCCTCTCTTAAGAAAGGTGAAGGAAATGCTGTATGTCAAGCAAACACACGAGAACTACTGCGCTCAGCAGGATGTTAAATGTTGAGAGCTACTTTTGTTTTTCACAGTCCGACCCTCCGATGTTTTGTTGTTGTGGTGCCGTGGCAGCTCCTCGCTCCCTGTGATTCAGCCTCCCAGACAGACTCCTTCTAATTTTCCCATCTGCAGTGTAGATATTCAGAGCAGCGGGACGGCTGCCTTTCATCGTCTGTGTGTGTGTGTGTGTGTGTGTGTGTATAAGACAGGGACGGCAGAAGGCGACATGGTCGGGTGTTCCTGTGTGAAAACGAGGCCATTAAGGCGATGGTGGCCAGCTGCTCCTTGTTTTTGAGTACTTAATTTTGTTTTATCTGCAGAAAAACAACAGAAACCAAGAGAGTTTTTCCTTCGACGGTCACATGTACAAGAAAACCGTGTTTTTCTTCCGAGGATGACAAAGGACTGAGCTGCTCTACGCCACCTCCGAGTCACAACAGCTCTTCAAAGTTCAAGACGCCTTCAGAAAGTTCATAGTTGACACATAATGTATTAACTGACTGATTTACAGCACTGGGCTGCTTGTATTCGCAGCTAACTTTGAGGAGCTTTTGAGGGGCTCTACTGTCCACCATCGCTTTAAAAAAACAAAACAGAAATGACACAACTCTCGTTAATCAAGGGCTCTGGATAAATATCTCAGCGTGAGCCAATCAGAGGGAGAGGAGGGTGAGTGAGGCCTTCATCATCCTGTCTGTACTATCTGTACTACAGAAAACAACTGGGGACATCTTGACTTTTAGATCTCAGCTCAGGGGAAGCTCCTAACACGCTGGATCCTCCTCTTCCCATAATGCAATTCATCTGATCCTTTGCACTAGTAAATATCCACGTTCTTCTCCACATATCTAGTTTGTTACAGCTGCTTTCTGTTATACAAGTCGAGCTACACAAGCAGTGTTGAGCTACGTAGCCACTGAGGACACAGTTCACTCTGATATGTGCCGCTTACTAACACCAGTAAACTGATCTAGATGTGTGAAACTGGTTTATCTTTAATCTTAACGCGAGACTTATTCTCTCTCATGACTCCGTGTTGATCTGCGTGGACGTGTGACACATTAAATGTACAGAGTATGAGCGCATGTGACCCACTGGCATGTGTTTGTGTGTTTGCGTGTGTGTGTGCAACACCACAAAGGTGGGCGGATAGCTTTTTGTGGCCTAGTTAGCGCTCTAGACCACAACGTTGCTCTGCCAGGCTGGCACAGGAAGAGAAGCAAGGTAGCGTGGGGAATTCACAGAATGAGTCATGTAAGAAAAGGATGACTGTCGCTCAGAAACGTGGTACTTAAGATACAATAATGCTTTTAAATTTGCTGTAATGCAAAATGATCTCCGAAGGCTCTTTGATTGTTCTATAACCTTTATAAACACAAACTGTCTGTAAACAAGTATATTTCATCTATTTTATCACCAAAACTGGTTTGAGGGTTTTGAGTTTTGCTGCTTGCTCTCCTTTTGAGACTGAAACCAAGAAAGCCACGACACGAGCTGTCTGGAGCTCATGTGTTTCTAATGCAATAGTCCAAATAACTGTAACATGTGTATGTTTGTATTAATTATAGGGTTTTACTTCCTTAAAGTTGATCCTTCACTTGTGATAGTTCCCTACATGTAGCACAATCTGACTGATTTTGCATTTAGTCTATAATAATCCAGTTTCTTTGCCAAGGTCACAGGAAAGACCGACATGCTATAGATGTTGTGTGTGCAGGAAAGACCAACACAGTAAATTACAGTATGGAGAATCAGGAGGACAACATTTCAGATGCCACATGTATAAATAAATACGAGTCTAGGAGGATACTGAACTCAGCTGTTCAGGCAACATGTCTGTCACAACACGACTGCGTGTTCAATAATGTGAACAAAAGAAAACTGGTTCTGAAAAAAGCCCCATGACGGTCCGTCACTGAACAAACGGTCCCGTGTCTGATGTGACAGTCGTCATGTCGGCTCCTTTGTGGTGCGCGATGGAAAGATGCAGCATCTAAGAACAACAACGCCTGAACGACTGCTTATCAGTCGACTCCACCCAGATGCAGAAGATATAAATAAACACATCTTCCTGAGTGCAAAAAAAAAACCAAAAACCTGATCCAGACTAAAATCCCTAAAATAGCTCTCTTCTCTTCTTGTATTTGTACTTGATCGTGTTTGCTCAATCTCAGCCTGAGATCTCAAACAAGCTCTTGCAAGTTGACAGAAGAAAAAGATCAAATCATTCTCAGATGCACAAACGTCTACGGCTACTCTGTCTTCTAACTTCAGAATGAAAATACCTTTTTTTAGAGGAGAGCAGAAAATTTCTCATTTCTGTTTGAGGCTTTTGATGCTGCTTCCTTTTCTTAAAAAAAAGTGGGTACCAGTATCAAATGCCTGAATCTGGAAGATAAAATGTGCTGAGGCACAGGAAGGAAGACGGCAGTCAGAGAGGAGGAATGCTCTGATAAATGAAGACTGCTGATGGGAAAATGTTCAGGAAGACTGAAGTGGAAAATGCTGTTGTTTGGCAGAACACACATAGCTGCATAATCCGGAAAACACATACAGTATGTTAACACTCAAGAAATGGATGTCCAAAGATATTAAAGGACACTGTCAGCCAGAGTGTTGTAGGTTTTGTAGGCTTGTTTGAACTCTGCAAACTGTTGAGAGGTTTTCGAGGATTTCAGTAGACACACTCTGCCTGTGCGTGTCATGACAGAGTCAGAGGAAGAGGTCAAAGGTCGGGATACTCACTGGTTTCTTGAGGAAAAAGACGGACAGGGCTCCGATCAGAGGCATGTCCCCCAGCAGAGGCTCCATCACCACTCTCATCGTTCCATGGAGCTGGACAGAGGACAAGAAACATTATGAATCGGCGATGTGGACGCTGTGTATCTCATCTATAACGCAGAGATTAGACTTCATGAAAGGTCACAGATGACGTGATTACTAGCTGCCTTTTGTTTCTCGCTGTGAGTCGACCCAAGAGATAAATAAGTCATTGTTTGTGGTCTTTCACAACCTGGCAAGTAAAATCCAGAGACTCACCTCTGTACTAAAAACCTTTCACTTGTTATATCAAAACAAGCCACATAGTTGAAACACTAGCAGACATATCATATATTTTCTATTACAAAATAGTCTGAGATCGGACTTAAATCAGGCAAACTAAAATAACACCACTGCTAAATTTGCTTGCTTGTCTTTAACTCTGTGCTAAGAGTTGGTACAAAAACAGCATTGAAGTTAATTAACCCTATTTAATATGGTCATGTGGACATTTTCACTATAACTGAATTGAATGTCTCCCGAAGACACATGCTGCAGTGAAGGGCTTTATGGGTAGCCTTGAATAAAACAACTACACTTCCCAAATATCAGCAAAGCGTTGATGAGCCCTGATGGAGCGCAGAGTACGACACGTTGCTGTTTTCAGTTTTAATAGCAGCGCCTTGGTTATATTTAGAAGTGTGAGAGAGTTTCTACCACAAACACTCACGGTTTTCAATTTTCAACAAAGCGTTGTGTTAACCTGAGCGTCCGGCAACTGATTATTTAATTGGCTGGCTGATGCTAATGAACAAAAATGTAAAAAAAAAAAAAACAACCACGAAATTGCCTCCTAATCACCCTGGTGCATGTGTCCAATTGTTGCTTGTGTTGGATCGCTCTTCTGCTGCCATTTGTCTTTATTTTAAAGGTGTAATCTGTAAAAAATGGCCAGAATTCGAAGGCAACGAGTAAACATAGAGGGCAGCATATCACCAGAGTAACCATCGACTGCTGCTCTTATAGCTGTGGCTAGCTACCGTTAGCTAATTAGCTTATGGCCCAGTTTAGCTGAGGAGCCAGGGTTTAACAGCCTGAGAGTGAGCAAGGCTGGACACCAGACTGGGACTGAAGACGAGACCGGCAGAGATCCGTTTGAAGACAGGGGAAAGAGTATGGAGGTGATTTACAGAGAGTCGGACATCAGCAGCATCCTCCTCTTTGTGTTTTTTACGAGGAGCTTGTCTTTTCACGGTCAAAGTGAGGACCTTAAATCCAGAAAGTGTGAATTTGTATTTGTCTGTTCGATTCAGAAAATAGATGCAAGTGTATTTTTAGTTTAATTAGTCGATTTAAGGGACTAAAAGCTGGGAGAGCTCTAGAAACATAGGTATAGATCTACAAGGAGGCATAACGTCACACTTTATCCTCACCTCTCTGTTTTGTAACTTCACCCTCATTTTATGACGTCATCTGGAGCCCAAACTCTTCTCCTGACATTCGGCTGTCTCCATGTTTATCAGACCGTGAAATGCCGGCATTATAAAACTCGAGCCGGTGGACTCGAGAGAGACGATCTGGGCTTAAATCAGTCACCGAACTCTCAAAAGAAAAAGTGGAGATTAAAGCCGAGGCAAAGCTTCTTTCACGTCGAGCTGAAATTACAGACACGGCTGATAATTCTTAAGAAAAGCGAATGTTTCCTCTCTGAGCTTTTCATTATTAGGGACGCTGCTTTCTCAGCGGCTGCAGTGACTCAAACCTCAGATATGCAGTCTGACCGCCTGCATCACCAAATTTGGTCTTTGCTCACTCTGAGTAATCAAATACCAACATTTTGCTCATCAAAATGGGTGCAGTGGAAAGATTGGAGATAGCCTCGTGTTTATCCCCCGTCGCCCTCCTGCAGCTTAATCCCGCCTGACTGAAGATGCTTTATAAATCATGTGCAGCAGATAACAACTGTGTCAGGATCCATTTATCACGGAGAAGAAGAAACTTGATGTAGTTTGACATTTAAAGGGGAAGAAAACTCAGGAAAACCTCCCTCCTGAATGACTCATCGCTGCTGATGAGCTCTAAGTTAACATCTTTAGTGTCTGAGCTGCTTATTTCTTCAGCGGCGGATGAAAAAAGCTCACACACATCCCGCCGCTGACGGCAGCTAGAAGGATTTAAACAACACACAAAGGGGCCAATATTGACTCTGTCTTATACAAGCGGCTGTTTCTCCCTGTAAACCTTTCAAACTCTTTCCCTCCACTCACTTTCTCTGATCTCTGAACAGCAAATATGGCCTGATCCTCTCGCTAACAGCCGAGCAGATAACATCTCCTTTATCAGCCCTGCGTCAACACATTATGTAAAAGTGTCTCCGGAGAGGTCGCGGGTCATTACAGCGGTCACGGTCGAAGGAATGAGGGCGACCGCCTTTAAATGTCCACATCTGACCCAAAGTCTCTTTGTATGTCAGTGAATATTAATATTCTTGTTCAAGCTCCATCGACGTTAGCTGAGATTTCATGTGGTTCAAGAGTTAAATCTGGAAAACGACACTGTACATCCACACACTGCTGCGGTCGTACCTGTATACTTTTGATTCCAGCTCTGCAGTAGTATTTCTTGATGTCCACGTCGATCTCTGTGTTCCCGACGAAGCTGTAAGGACGACCGAGACAAAATGCAACGAGAGGATTAATGTTGTATCGTGAATCAGAGCAGGCGACCACAGGAACACTTTGCAGCAGCGTTTAGAAATATTCTGTTCATGTTTCTTATTCTAATATAGCACAGCATTGCTTAGAGACTTGCTTAACCTTTTAGTTCAGGTTGTATAGATTTCAGGGATATGAAGCATCTGAACATACATCCCAAAAAGGAAAAATACCAATGCAGGCACTGGATTACCATTATTTGCAGAGTTCAAAGGGTTAAAAAGGGTCAGAAATGTCTTGAAACAGCTGTTAACTACAGTCTTTAACCTGTTAGATTAGGTTTGCTGCGTACCTGATCTGCAGGTCCATGATCACCTGCCTCTTGTCCACATTCTCTGTGTAAACTTTCACCCCGTTCACTCTCAGAGGCTGCAGAAAAACAGAGGGGTACAAATGAGCCAGCCTTTCTTTCAATCTCTCGATTAAAACCTTTCAGATCTGCTGTTTGTTGTCGACACGTGATGCTGTACTCTGAAATGTGAGCACAGTCTGGCTCAGCGTGAGGACAGTCTGGAGCTAACAGAGAAGGAGAGAACACTTCACTTCGCTGCTTTTGTCTTCCCGCAGACATCGTCCTATAATGGAGGCCGGGTATAAAATTCAGTTCACTGGAAGTTCAACGGCAGCAGAGCAGATTCAAATAGAAACACTCCAATGAAAGATCCAAAAACCTGCACTTCAAACAGTAACTTTCCATGGTTAGGCCCCCTCGGTACAAGTAACCACATCTTTAAAGTCCAGCAGCATTTCATTCTGAATGTGTTTTACTTTTTCGTTCAGTTAATTCAAACTAACAGATCCACCAACAAGACATCTGCCGTCACAGTCTCTTCCTCCCGTGTGTCATCTCATCACCTTGTCCCCCATGTCGATCTTGGTGAAGCAGAAGGAGCTGAGATGAGGGTTGGCGCCCTTCACGGCCGGCTCGATGGTCTCCCTGAACAGCTTGTCCACGAACTGGCAGATGAACGGCCACATCTGCTTCACCGTCTGAGGGAAGGACAGAGAGGCAGAGGGAGTCAGACACAGTGTCCAGAGCCCAGGTGGTTTCCAGCAGGTTGGAGCTAAAACTCGTATCGGATGACTCGCCACAATCTCTGTGATATTATTAGTTGTTGTGCAAAGGAAAAGTCTGTTTTTAGGTATTCTTAAAAAGGTATATTTGAGTTTGTGATTTCCTGGAAACTGCAAAGCAACATTGATGACTCATCCTGGGTCGGACATCATGAATGAATGTACAAAAACACAATTTAATCCACCGTTTAAGGCGAAATATGTCATATTTTATGTAGAAAAGTATTCTGGTTTGTCTTCCAGCTTCCCCCAACTCTGTACAGACAGCTTAACTTGTTAAACGGCTGATAACCAGTGAAAACCTCTGAATAACATTTCTGTATGACTGCTAGCTGCTGCTACATGTAGCCTGTTGGTGCAGTTAGCCATACAAGGAGCAGTCGTATTAGCTGACTCAGCTCCGGGATGCCAGGAGCCAAATCTGGCAAAGACAATCCCCTCGTTACATTCAGCGCTGATTAATGCCAGTTGATTACCGTGACACATCCCTCCTCCGTAGCTTGTTTTTACAGGAAATACCTAAATATGCCAGAACAAATAGCACTCCAACTAACTTTTTACTCGTGGGAAAGATCTGGCATCTCACGGATTTATGTTGCTCGAATGAGAAACACTGCAGACAGACGAATGAATTCACGTTGGAAAACTTCTGCAATACAGTCGATTAAGTTAAGAGCTAATGAAGATACGGTTCATAAATGCATAAAGAGGGACTGAACTAATAGAAATGGCTAATGTGTGCATTTGTATATGAGGTGAACTGAACCTTCAAAAACATCCTGCCGCCGCCTCAAACTGCCTCAAATGTACAATTTATACATCTGGAAATCAATTTAAATGGATTATTATTGATGTTCTGTGCTTAAATCAGACGCTCTGTACCTGCAAAAGACAAATACGAGCACGACTGTAAACATGAATACCGCGACTGCATCAGGTGTGGATATCAAAACGCTCTTTTCCTGCTCGTCTGCATCCATTAACTTCTTACTGGAAATCCACCTGAACATTTTACAGTAAGTGATGCTCTTCCAATCCCACTCTCTCTCTCTCCTGCTTTACTTCTCTTTAGATAAATCTCGATCACTCTCTCCACCTCCCTCTGTCTCTCACTCTCACTCCCACTCTCGGTCTCTCTCGGGGGAGCTGGTAGCACTGGGTCAGGGTCTCACAGAGCTCCAGATTCAGATCCTATTTATATACACTACCTGTCTGTCTGCCTCTGTTAGCTCACAGGCTAACAGAGCGCCTGATGTAGAGCAAAGCAGTGGGCGAGAGAAGAGAGGTGTGTGTGTGTGTGTGTGTGTGTGTGTGTGTGTGTGTGTGTGTGTGTGTGTACCTTATTCAGCCACTCCACTCTCTCCACATCTGGATAATGGACCTACAATAACAGACAGAAAGGGAACAGTTAGAATCATTATTCAAATGTGACACAGTTGGTGTTCGCTCCAGCTCATCTAACTTCACACAGACAAGAACCAGAAACGAAGGAAGACTTTAACTAAATGAAAATAAATGTTGTGTTCTTGCTGAGCGTCCCATCAGCCCAGTTGTCTGGATATAAATGTTGGCAATTAACGTTCCTGCAAACCACAGACACGTCCAAGGTGACATTTGTTGATAGTGGTGCTGTTATTATAAGACAAACAGCCGAACACAGTTACATTCATGCCACTGGATATTTATTTAATGCTGGGTGTTTTTAAAAGGAGACCTGCGTAAATTTCCAATCATTGTTGTGGAGACAAAACTGGCCTTAATTCACAGGAAGTCGGACCATCTCCGCAGCGACCAAAACAAGTATTTGTATTAGTTTTTGTTGACCTTAACCAATTGGTTCATGTGCAAGAAAAAATTCAACCTACAGAAGTTATCTGTGTTTTTGCAGACATCTATCCTGCTGGCTGAGTTGTTCCCAAGATGACCAACTTTGGCAGAAACGTCATCAAGTTCCCAGACAAATGTTTCACACGTTCAGCTGTCATTGAGGGCGAGTTATCAAGGCAGACTTCTGCACAGAGATCAGTAAGTGGGTCAAAAGTCAGAGCCAAAGCTGGCAGATAAAGTATGATTAGAAACTGAGAAAGTTTATCAGAAATTATAACAGCTAAGTCCACGTTAAGCCCTCAACGCCCTGCTGTCATGAAACATTTTAGCTTGTTGAGGTGTTACTTCTGACTCACTGTGTGCACTCTTTATAACGTTTTGTCATATCAATGACGCAAAATATTTGCACGCCCAAACACAAGTCAAATGCAGAAAAAACAGGGAGATAGTGTCTGAAACTTCAGTTAAAAGGGAAACTGCTGCTCTGTGATTACAACAAAGAACGCACGATAAACACGCTGCATCCTCGTTGTTTTGATACAGAATTATCTTGTTCTGTTAGGCCGCTATCCGTGCCAGTTCACGCTGGCAGAGCACAGACTTACCACCGACTTCCAACAGCCTGCAGCATGCAGAACATGCAGAACGAAAGGTCACTCAGTGTCACAGAAACACGGCTCGAGTGACACATGAAGCCATGCAGGGAATACATACTGCACAGTCCACGTGGACACATAAACAAAACAAGCTCACACGGTGTTTTTCTTTGGGTTAAAATTCCAACTACTACTTATACAAGCTGCCAACAAAGTCTTTTTCTGGACTCTGACAGCGTTGATTGGATTTCATGAGGCGTGTTGATGTTTGGGGGCCCAGTTATCTGTTGAGTGTCACGTAGTCGAAGCATGTACATGTGTGTTTACTTCAAAAGTGCACTTGATTTCTCACCGGTCCTACATCCCCAGCTTCATTTTACTTTTTTAGACATCAATACTTCCTCAGACAATAGACGATACGACTACAAACTACCAGAGGTATCTATGACATGCAGCAGCGGGGCCAGCAGCAGGGTAGCAGGAGTCATATTTCACTTGTAATGTGACCAGAGTAAGGAAAGCTCAAACGATGGCTGAGGATTTACTGCCAAAGCTCAAAAGCAAATAAACAAATGCTGGACAGGACCGACACTTTGCTCCATAGACAGTGCATCATAACTAGCACACGAGTCAGCCACACTTGCTCACTTAGGGAAAAGTTGCTGAAGCTGCTCTCCTCAGAGCTAACAGCAGCCACGGTTACATTTACCAGCAGTTAGCATTTAGTTTAGCAACAAAGCTGCCAGTATCTGTCTAGCAGGAAACTCCACGAATCATCTCGGTACTCTATATTCATTTAGAAGCTGCTGGTTGTCAGTTTGCGAGCAACACACTCGTCCGGTGACGCTCTTCAGTCGTAAAAGCATCATCAAATATAGAAGGCGTTTACTGAAGGACAGATGAACATGTCGAGGGCGGGACAAGCCATCAAACATTTCTAATGAGTTTCCAGAAAGTTACAAACTCTAAAATATCATTTTATCCATTTTTTTTGCCTGTATTGGGCCTGATCCAGCTATAAAGGTGAGCTATGGAGCAAAACAGCCATTTTTCATTTATAAATGAGGTTATTTGGGTTAAGCTAAGACTTTATTTGACTCCTTTTACAGTTCCTCGTTCTACCGGTCTCACATTACTGAATCAGAGGAAGTCTGTTCTACCAGCTGCCGCGCCGCAACATCTGGGAAACACTCACCGATAGTGTGATGATGTCATGGGAACTCGTACGTGAAGCGCAGCAAATAACAAAATAACAAAGGAATCAAGTTACATCAGTTATTGTCAGTCAGCGTGGACAACTTAAGGACAGAGAAACCAGAGTTACTGGAATGTCGCCGAGCATTTAACTGGAGCACAAACTGTCTGAACTCAGCAAGTTGGATTCGTCCCAGCTCCGTCCTTTAAGAACCTGCACTAATCACAGCAGTCAGCGAGACCAGCGGGTTTGCAACTTGACAGATCCCAAACAAAAAAAAAAACACAACACAAAGAAGCTGGAACCCATCAGAGCCAGAGGAGGAAAGAATGAGTCATCTGTGTAATAAAACAGGCAGCGCCGGTAGCACAATCTACTCGCTCCTCTTTCAGGGCAAACAACAGAGAATGAAACAGAATATGGATCTGAAAAAAAGAAGCTCTCAGACCAAAGAAGTTCAGCAGTTACACCTTGTTCACTAATGAAGTAAACAGGAAATAACACTCGTACTGTCGCAGCCAATGTGACTCAGCTTCAGACACAAAACTGATGATTAAAAACTCAGAATCTAAGATGAAAGAAGAGGACAGACTCTGCTGAAATGTGAACAACAAAGCCACTAAAGGCTCCTGGATAAGCAAGAGAAAAGACAATAAATGCAGTGCTGGACTCTCCAGCCGACAGGGTGACAAAACAAGGAGACTGATTCATTTCCTCAAACAAAAATGGAGCACCTGTCTTTTACAGCAACAATGAAGGGGGACAAAGGTTTTTTTAAGGTCATTCCTTCCTTCCTTCTGCTCTGTTCACACCCGGAGAACACCCTTACCCAGCAGATTCACTATCCAAACCCACCCAAAGCCAAAAAAACCCCCAAAGAATCAGCGTGGACGTCTCCTCGGTCGTGCACTCGCAGAGGTCTCAATCTAAATTTGGTAACTTAATAAAAGGCAAAAAAGTTGAATCATCTGGAGTGTAAAGTGTTGAGGAATGTCTAACAGGCCTGTAAACTTCACCCAACAGCACCACATCTCTGCTGCCTGTAGAAACACGTCCACACCGGCTCAAACACTCGCATTTCGTAATACGCAGTCTTCTCTATGTGAAGCTGGGAGCTTTCTGTCAAACTGTTTTGAATCAGGAGCTTTTGACGTGTTAGTCACGACAAAATAATGGACAATATGATGATGCCGTTAATGGAGGGGACACCAGAGAGCTCAGGCTGTATAAAGACGAGGTCTCTTCATGATCAATCACGTCTTAACAGTGATTAATATGTTTCTCTCATCGTTATCTGTTGAAGCTCGGCTTTTAAGTTTCACGCCATTGTTCTCGCTGCTGACAAGCCTACTGCCTGCTAGCGAGTCGTGTTCCCGGTGTTTCATTGTGTTCAGGCATACACCACTTATTTATTTATTTATTTTATTGACAGGACAGATTGAGATATGACAGGAAACAGGATGAGAGAGAGAGAGAGGGGGAGTGACACGCAACAAAGGCTCCCAGGTCGAGACTCGAACCCGGAACAAAGCCTCTGTACACGGGCTGCTCGCTCTACTAACCGGGTCAAATGTTGAGCCTTACTTTTAAGGAGGCTACAACTGCAAACTGCAATAGACATCTATTACATACAGCAGCAGGGAAGCAGGAGTCACTTGAAGAGTAAAGAAAGTTGGCTGAGGATTTTACTGTCAAAGCGAAAGGCAATTAAACAAATGCCAGAAAAGACAATCGTTCTGTTTCACCAGTTGGAGGCTGCAGCTGCAGGACAGGTTTGGTTTGCATTAGCTACAAATCAAAACAAAACTCTACAGATAGCGAGCGTCTTTCCTCGCTTTCCTTCCGAAACTAGCCTATTAGTTGGCGGGAACATTTAGTCAGCTGACCCCTGACTCTGCCGCCACATCCACATACTGCCAGTCAGCTGGAAGTGTGTCTGAGAACGTGGTGGTGAACCATCAGAACCAGCAGCCCATCCCACATGGCACATGTTGAAGCGTCCCTTTTTGCTTACGCATGAGTGTTTCTCTGTGTCGAACAGAGTCAAGTGGGTGCGACTCACAGTTCAACTATGTAACAGCTGTTTGGAAATCCTCACCCTCTGCAGCCACACCCACCCCCACATACAATGCATGTGAGCGAGAGGTGTGGAGAGCATGAGCGATCCTGCAGAGTGCTGTGAAACTGCAACTGACATGACAAAAAATGCCTCCACCATCACTGCTGATGAGAGCTCGGTGGCTCACCTCTACAAGGTGACAACAAAATCAACACGGGAAGCTGCTAGATCGGCTCCGCCTCCGACTGCAGACGGCGTTGAAAGGTGCAGAAACAGGAAACCTACATGACGAGACGGTTGCTCCACTCTGACGTCTATATTTAGGCTCAGAGGGGGAGACGAGCTGTCGAGGATGTGAGGAGGTTCGACTGCACGGAGGGACCAGTCGAGGAAAACTGAGCGCTCTGTTGTGCTGCTGAGGTCCAAGACAAAACTGGATTTTGATGTTTAGTAGAATTTGGTTACAGAACCTGCAATAGTGAGTCTGTAGTCAGCTACAACTTCTCCCTGCACCATTTCATTAAATGTGGCCTTATATATGTTATTGATAGCCTCGTTTTAGTTGGAACAAATTACACAAAACAGCCTGAATATTTTTACGCTTTTAAGCTACTGGCAAAAGTCACAATACGGAACACGATTATCGTGGCCAAACAAATTCACACTAACAATATGATCTTGATATGGATCAAATCTATCTTTAACTTTGTTTACTGTGTGTTTTGTCTCTTTTATGGCGAATAAATTACCCTCAAAATACAGTCACACTCAATAAGCGTGCTTCCATAAAGCAAAGAAACAAAGAATATCGCACGAAATATTATATGAAAACGGCAAAATTAGTGAATAAAACGTCCTCTAATGTTTATTGAGGATTTCCACGATATTTCAGGCTGTTCAAGAATGTTTTTGGAGTGTTTTTTTCTCTGTAAAACCTTTGACAGGCAAAACTTTTCTCAGGGGAAAATATACTTTGAATACATTTGAATGGAAACTGGATATTGGACAGGAAACTTCCCTGGTCCCCAAAAACTGAATGTCAGCGGCCAAGAAATCCCTTAAAAAATGACTATGAATCCGACTTTAAGCCCTTTAAGAGTTTTTAGGGGTGTTAACATCAACACTAACTTGTGGCGTGTGTGGACGTGTTTGTCATTGGAGGGTGTGGAGTCGGCTCAACAGATGTAAACACTTTCTAACAGAGATAAAAGTCCCTTTAACCAGTCCTGACTTTGGAGAACAGACTGGAGGTTAAAGTAGGACAGAGAAGCTCACAGCCTCTCTGTTCCTCCACACTGTGTCCACCCTGTGCTGTGGAGCTCAGCTCCGCCCTTTGGCACATGAAAACGAGGAGGGAATCCCCACCCATGCCAGACGAAGAGAAGGCGGAGCGACACAGAAACAGGCGCAGAGGGAAACAGTTACTCTGCGGTCACGACAACTTTCCATATCTGTCTTCTGACGGGCTGACGATGAAGTCAGACCGTTTGGAACCACGTTGTTTTAACATTTCACCGTCAAAGGAAAAAAAAGTTATCAGCTGAGCGAGCCGGAGCTTTTCCTGCACCACCCAACACATCCTCACCTACAGTTCCCACTTTCTCTCCTCTGACTCGAACACTGACACAGTTCATCAGGGCGCAAGCGATGAAATAATCCAGAAACTGCTCTGTTTCGTATTTCCACCGATAGTTTGCTGTTCCTAAGCTTTCAGTCGCACCTCAGATAATTCAGCAGCGGATTAAACTAATTCCAATCTCAGAAAAGAGCTAAAATGATTGCGGTGCTGACCTCTCCTGTCTAATGCAGACCTACTCAAGTCACTGTTTTGTAAAAGCGTTGAAGTGCACCTGGTTCAGTATGTTTATCTGCTGCTGTGGAGTCAGAACCATGAGTATAATTCCTGGTCCGATTCTCTCCGGGGACACTTTCCCTTCATTCTCTCCAATGTAAAAGGAAAAAGCCAAATGCAGGAAAGAAAATGTGGAGACATTTTTTTTTTTTTTTTAGCTCCGTCGTAAGCCAGGAAAAAATCCTCTAAACCCTGAAACACATGTGTAGTATTACTGCACACTGACCACACAAGTAAGTCCTTTGTGCTCCTGTAACAGAGGTTCTGTAGGAAGGCATGACACACTTTAACGTTCAGTAATCACAGGTGTTTGGTTTCACGACACAAACCTGCGTCCTGCATGTGTAAAACCTCCAGACTACCAGTCCACTGACCTCATTCCTTCTCTGCACTGACTGCTGCTGTTGTTGCTGCAGACATTTCAACATACCTCCGACCCCACGTTCATCACGTCCCGACAACCGGCAGCCAGCTGGGAGGAATTTTGTTGCCCGAAGCCCCAAATTACTCTCAAACTTCTGCACGTCTGCAGTCGACAATCCAGTTCAGACCGTCGATATGCAGATGAACAAACGCACTGAGATGACTTGTGTTTGAGCGGGCAGACACGACGCTTTGACAACTAAAATTCATTTGTAGCATCTTAATCTCGCGCTCAGTGATCCGAAAAAGGCTTATGGAGAAAACAGAAACGTATGAACACTGAACAGTATCAGTCCAGCAGCTGGTGGCTGCAGCCCAGGAAACGAAAAAGATAAATCAATTATATTTCACGTCATGCTCTGCTAATCACATTAACCTTTATACGATTCTTATCTCCGCTCTCTTCGTCATAAACCTTTTCCTGCTTATATGGATGGATGGATCAACACGGAGATCGAGTCATCAGGACCGGACGTACAGAGTTACAGACTGAGGCTGAAGCACAAAATCACAAACGACTTTGAGAGCTGTTTGATGTCAGATTGGTGTTTCATGACGTAAATGTCAGAAAGGGATGAAATTAGAATGAACTGGACATAAATGATTAAATGATTAAAGTCCTTCTCTTGCAGTGAATTTGTTATTTTGCACAATCAAAGCGGCCAGAATCATGATCCACACTGCCTGAACATTTTGTTCTCCAGAAGTAAGAAAACATGTTTTTTTTGGTGAAGATCCAAACAAATGTCACATCACGAGAACTGTGATGCAGAAACGATCACAGCCAATCACCAAATCTGTCACAATAACTGCATTTTTAGCATATTTTAAGTCAGAAGTCGCTTCATCACGCTCTCATTTTCGACTCCGTGAACTCAGATCCGGTTTTCTCTTGACTTGAATCTGACGTCCACGAGGGAGGGAACCTGTAGGATGAGAACAAGCCTCTGTAGAAGCCTGGTTTTGTGTTTCGAGGCAGTCGTACGGAGCAGTTTGTCTCCACTAAGATAAAACTGTACCATTACCTCGGGCATTCTTGGCCTGTTAACTACGAGCTGCTGCCCACGCTGCCTATCAAGCCTCATTCTAGGCATATTTTCTGAGCGAGTGAGCCAAGACGACGGGCTCTGCACCAAAACCCACATTTCAGCGATGAACACGGTTGGTTTACTGAGCGCCACTATGCTGCAGATGTGACTGTACATACAGACATACAGAGTGTTTGTGTCTGTCGCTGTGCAACGAAGGTGAAAAGTTCGTTAATTTGGCCTTTTTTTTTTTCTCCCCTTTTTAGGATGATGAAATTAACAGAAACCATCAGATAAAAATCCACCTGTTGCTTCACGATTTTGCAAAGTGAGACATTTGAATTGGCTCCAATTCAGAGACAGGTAAAACAAACATGATGCATCTTTTAAAGAAAAACCGAGAATAGTCAATTAAAGACGATTCTGCAGCAGAATGATAATTCATCAGGCAAATAAACATGTCGCTCGTTCCAGATTCTCAAATGTGAGATTAAGCCTTTTCTCTGTTTTTATATGGATTATGCAAATTTGTGATTAGATTTTCTGGGATCTAACTGACGACATAATTAATCAACAAATGAACAAAAGACCCCACACACTTAATTTGTATTTAATGTTACAAGCAAATGTCACATAGTCTCTACATACTTAACTGAATAATCTTTGATCAGTACAGTGAACTGGTCTATCGTTAGGACAGATTACCAAAGTATTAACAATAGAGCTGTAAAGATGAGCAAATGAAGTGATTAGTTTTTGATAAATGATCAATCTGTTTCTTTTCTTTAGAAAAAAGAGTAGAAATTCTATGACTCCAGCTTCTTTAATGTGAATATTTTCTGACAGAAATATTTTGACAGAAAACTGAATAACTTTGAGTTCTGGATAAAACAAAGCTTTTCAGAAACATGTATCCACATTTTTCACAATTTCTGACATTTTATAGACCAAAAAAATAACTGATTCATCGGGAAATCAATTGTCAGATTAATCAATAATGAAATATAACAATAATCATCACTTGCAGCCCTGAAGAAGTGAATTTTGCCTTTAACCTGCTGCTGAAATAGATTTCTTTTGCTCTTTTCTTAGACAGATTTGGCAGCTTTTGTTCGAGACAGTGTTTCATTATTGTAATTGTGACACCACTGGATATTTTCTATGAGACTGAGTATTTCCAGCCTGTGTTTGTGATGACAGTACCGGGTATTTTAGGCCAAAACAATATGTTTTCCTAAAGCTAACTGAGTAGATTTGATGCCTTAACCTAACCAAACCTTAACCACAGCGTTGTCATGATATAACAAATAAAAACTGAGCCTAAAGAATCGGTGTCTTTTCGCTCTATGAGCGTCTTATCATTGAGCTTTGAGGTCAGTGTGACAGAGGTAAAACAGATGTAGAGTGGGAACAGACTGACAGCGTCTGAGTGTCGTTCAGGGGTCAAAGTTCACCTCTGATTGTTTGTTATCAGGACGCGTTAATCCTGTGACATCCTTCACCGGTATTCTTTCAGTTTCCCTTTAATCAAGCCAACAATGACTTGATCAGCATTGTTCATTCAAACGCCACGTTGATGTGGGTGAAAACATCTGTGACATGTACTTGGTCGAACGTGCGACATAAAGACGAGAGATAAGCTTGCTGACTCACAACACAACAAACACGCCAGCTGCTCGACACCACTCCGTCTCTGCTTACGGCGAAGCTTTGTGCCTCGGGGTTGTTGCTGAGCGTTGTGTTTTCTCAAGGTCTGTGTGATGGCGGGTGTGTTGATGGGATGCTCTGTGAGGGGAGGAGGCAGCGCTCGGGGTCTGGCTGGCGTGCTGCCATCCGCTGAGCTTCTCACAGTTTTTTTCTTCTGGCATCATCATTGATAACAGAACGATGTTATTGCGGAATCGAAGCCTCTTTATTACCGAGGCGGCAAATCCCTCAAGTCTGGGAAAAAGGCTTAGTGATGAATCGTGTGAAATGCTTCATAATTACATAAAAGGTCCCGAAAATTCACACGGACGCACGGTTAAGACCCAAATATATATCGCATGCCACGGATCAAATGTCAGCTCTTTTTCTCCCTCTGTGAATAATACTCCGAAGCTATTGAAATAATTGGTGCGGCCTGAAGAACTGAACTCTGCAATCCCAAGTCAACAGGCCTCGCCCCGACTAATGAACGAGCTAAAACATTGTGAAATGTTCCTCCACACTCAGCGGGAGTGTGTTTTAAAGTGCCAGTTTTACAAAGTCCACACACACACACACACACACACACACACGCACACACACAGCAGGACGCCTGCACAATCTAACACAACTGTTTTGCTAAGAAGTCGACCTTCACGGTGCTGATATTGTTTTTAATGTATGTAAACAGAGGGGACAAAATGTTAGAAACACCTCTCGGCATGAAGTAGTCGCCATATTTGAACATGTTAGGCAGTACATCACAAAACACAACATATATATGGGTCCATGCTTCCCAGTTTATGTCATGAAATATGTTGAAACATCTATAAAATTCATGGGACCTTGCAAACTCCTACAGCTTTTTTCTCTAAATCCTTTTAAAATTGTGAATTTTTAAAGTTTGGCCCTCAGAGCTAAATTGCAGCATTACAAGCAATCGCTTATTTTTCACTGTATTGGGTTTAAATGTGTCCTAAACATCCAAGAGCCTCTATAGAGACGCTTGAAAACCTTAAAATAATCCATAAGCCAAACATTAACATCAAATGATTTCAGCTTCCACGAGCTGTAATATTACATCCAGTCATTTTATTCTAACGGTAGATATTTGACTTTAAACCCTCCTCATATATCATGTTTGTGGAAATTATAAATCATACATTACTGAAGCTTTCCGTCCATTTCCCTGCTGTTGGGATATGACACAGTGCTCTTATGGATCTCTGTCAACAAGGGGTCAAAGATCCCCATCAGCAGGGTTCGCCCTGACAAGCTAATGTTACTGGTTTGCTGTGTGTGTGTGTGTCCACACCCGATAGCGAGCTCCATTCCCTGCATGCTGGCGACTGGTAACTCAGACCGGATCAACTTGCCACATGTCAAAACCAGAGAATGACGAGGCAGCGAGAGAATGACAGCTATGTGACGGCGCGAGGCCGGTCGGCATCCTCTTCCTTCACACTTGTTCATTATTGCGGCAGGTGAGGCCGACTGCACATCGACGGGCAGCGAAGAGATGACGACAGAAAGTGAAAATCAGAACAGGCCTAATGACTCTCCTGCTATAACAGCGCCTGCTCTGGGAGCCCCGCAGACTCACAGGCCATGTGTGAATTATTCATCCAGGACTCCAGCTCCTTCAGGTGGCTAACGGAGATCGAAATGATTAAAAAAAAAAAGGCTCCTGGGACTGACGGGGGGGACGGGGAGCTCGTGTGACCTTTCTGATGGCTATTTGTGACAAGCTGCACAGTTTGTTTTGTCCTGGTGGATTTAAAATGGAAGTGTCAGAGTGTCAAGTGTCCGAGATGATGAATCTGTTTGTGCCCGGTCGCTCTGAATGTCAACACATTGATCCTTCGACTGTATATAAAACACCCACCGAAGCATCTGAGGTAAGAGCCGAAGCTGCAGCGATTCATCGATTAGAGGACTGGTTGTCAACGATTCAATTAAACGGCAACTGTACAAAAACAGTGCAAATGATCAGATTGCAGGTTGAATCAAATGTGAATATTTTCTTTACTTTTACTTTACAGTAAAATTAAATCCTTCATTTGTGGAAGAACAAGACGTTTGAGGACCTCATGTTGGGCTTTGGAAACACATTTTTCATGATTTTCTGACAAACAACTAGTCAGTTAATCAAGAAATTAATCGACATGTATTGAATAATACACAAGAAATGAAGTTAAATCAAGTTGCTGTCCATCTTTGAGTATCTAACTGCCAATAAGTTTCTCTCTTTGTTGCCTAAAAGCAGCTTTTTCCACCAATAAATGATCTCAGTGTCCTTACTTGAGAGATATTGGGTGTTTTACAAGCATAGTTTGAACTCCTCACACTCAAGAGTTTGAAGGATTAACCACTAAACCCAAACCAGGTTATTACAGGAAACTGATCCGATCCTTTGATTTGATTGGCTGAGACTCAAAAGGGTGTGAGTGATGTTCTGTCTGCGCTGTTTTGGGTAACGCTAATCCCCAGTTTCCCTCAGAGAAAGAAAAGTAAATATATTTTTGAGCGAATAAACTGAATAAAGTGAAACCGCTGTTACATTTTGGCCGTGGCAGCGAATCAAGTTATCCCAATCAGCCAGTCTGGCAGGCAAACCCTCACTGTTGACATCCTATACTGAATGTTGGCTGGAGGAAACTCCCGGGGGAAGTGTGACGCTTGGAGCAGAGTCAATACAAAGCAAGAATGACAAGATATTGATGATACCATACCATAACACTATAAAGTGCAGCTGGAGGACTTACCCATGGTGGAAGCTCCGCAGTGGACACACTTTGCTTCACTGCTTTCTCCTCATGCTCCAGGAATGCTAAAGCACGGTTTATCCTGTAGTCCCTGCCGCCGTAGTTCTTTCTCCAGTAGAACAACGCGGCGAGTCCGATCAGAACCCAGCTAAAGCTGAACTCAAAGTATCCCAAGATGTAGATCGGGAAGATGATGGCAAAAGTCTTGCCGAAGTTAATCCACATTTGGGTGACGTCTGTCAGAGACGACTGCGGTTCATCGCCCATCTCCTCTGGGGGCACAGGTGGGCCAATACCGGAGCCCACCGGGCTGCTGGGCGGTGCGATGGGTCCGTTCGCCCGGGACCCTGGACCCTCCGAACCCTCCATCCTGTTACTCATTTCCACACTGGAAAGACATTTTTGACAGCAACTGTTAGTGTCTTGTCAAACACGGCAGCTAATAACGTTGCAACTGATTCATCACTGGAAAGCAGAGGCCTCATGTTGCAAGATGTTTTATCTCCACTGGTCAAAGTTCAAACAACTGTATCACAGAAATGCAGTATTAGAGATTAAAACAACATTAAGCATGATGAAGCATCAACAAGATAACTATTGAGCCTCACAAATGTACAACTGAGATCCTAAATACTAGTTTATATGATTCATTCCACTACCAAAAGGAATTATAATGACAGCACATACATTTTGGAAAGAATGAAGGAACATTTCCTTTCTTCTGAGCCCAACTTCCCTTAAAAACCATCTATGATCTGAAAAATTTGATAACATTATAATTTAATTTGTGAGGAAGCAACCCAAGTATGCATCAGTAAACATCTTAGAATTTGGATTCATTTAAAATATTGAATGTGTAGTAACAGGCCTACTACAGAGGATTCATCTGACTGTAATTTTCCTTCAACAAGTTGGCAGTAAAACTTGGCAGTCTCGCATGCAAATGACAGCACAAACATGCTCCACTCCACCCACACACGGATCCACACAAGACCAAACATTTTATTAGCATTTTATTATCTGTATACTACATAAAAATACAGTTCACCGAGTCTACAAAATATTTTACAGCCTTTACTGCCTATCCAGACAGGCTCCTGCCTGAACTGTCATTCCACAGTCTACCAAAAAGACGTCATACGAGACTCCCTTGGAAAAATGTCCACTTTTGATTTTGTCTGCCTCTGTCGAAACTGAAATCAGTGCGAACTTAAAATACTTAATTTTGAGGAAATATTATAAAGTGCTCTACAATTCGGCATGCATCAAATACGCATTAACACTATATTTTAGTAATACATCAACTTTGAGTAGCGCCTCAACCGCTGTCGCCGCAATCAAAACACACCGCCGCGGACGGCAACGAGAAGTGTGAAGCGGTTAGCAGATTATGTATTCTACTGAATTATGTTTGGTTTGTTTTGGTTTTATATACGCCGAACGAAAGAGCATCGATTACTTAATCCAAAGGTGACTTCAGATATTCGTTAGGACATGGACAAGTTCACCGTCAAGCACGCCAATTCTCAACTACCAGATTTTCTGAATGGAGTCCGTCGTGACGTTCTCTCCATAAAGTGACACGTATCAGGGCTAGGACTGCGTTAAACCAAACACCAGCGAAAAAACACCAACTTCTTCTTCTCCGCTCACCGCAGCGCGAGCCAGAGAGCGGCCGACACACTCACCGGTATCCGCCTGCGACATCCACTCCCCGGCTTGAACAGACGAGCTACTGTACCGGCCCGGTCCACTGCATGACGGCCAGCGAAACTTATCGGTAACCCTGGTTCTCCTTCACTGGCACATCTTGCTGTGAGGGCGGCCAAGTCCGTCTCAGCTCAGCCCGCAGGAAGCCGTCATCGCGGGAACAAGGTCAGCCTCCGACAGGGAGGGAGCTTCGAAACACGGACCCAGCGGCGGACCCAGGCGCCATCTTGTGGCGGGGAACGTCAGTGATGGAGAGTCTCGGCTGAAGTTACTACTCATGAAATACTCCTCTTAATAAAGAAGGTTAGGTTTTAAATTGTATTCAGGGTTTTGCTATGATATCTAGTTATTATTATTTTTATTATTTATGTTTTCTATTTATTGATATGTCAATTGCAGGGGTGCCGAAAAATGGTGGTTTAATGGTTTAAACTTAGAGCAAACATATGGAAGAACTTCTCCAATTGAAGAAAATAAATTATTGAAAACTTGTGGCACATTTTAATTTCATAAATATGATTTTTATCTCAATTTTGGTCTTTTTATGTCACAGTTCTGACTTTTTTTTTAAAATCTCATCTTTCTGATTTATCATGGGAACATTTCACATTCATCAAGCTCAGTTTTCATCTTTTTAGAAATCATGCCTGAAATGGGATTCCTATTATAAATTATATTAATAAGATACAAATAGGTCCTAGGATGCAAATTTTGACTGAATCTATTACGAAAAGGTTTTTTTAAAATTTTTATTAAGGATCGTTCATATTCAGAGTGCATTTTATCTCATAAAAATAAAACAAAACAAACAATATTACAATATATAAATGTTTTTTTTCTTTCACTCACAACAAATTGGGCCAAACTGAACCATGTGGTGGGTCAGGTTTAACCAGCAGACCCTACTTTAGGCAGCCCTCAGCTACTAGATGATAGATAGATATATATAGATAAATCAAGTCTGACAATAGGCTACTGGAATCAGCTTCTATATAGTCTGGATTGGCCTCTAAATAAGCCTAAATTCCTCCTAAAAATCAGCATTAATATGGCCGACAGGGTGTCACAATCACCCAGAAATTACCGGAAATACAGAAAACCTTTAATATGTAAAAACCAAATAGAACATCATGAAATCAAGATCATCTAGCAGCATAAAGACGGTCACTGCTCGGTGGATATCAGAGTTTGCACAGAGGGCTTTTCCCCACTAGATGTCACGGGCGTGTCTGTAAAGCATCTTTACAGAATCAGAATGTGAAAGCAGCTCCTGCATCACCGTGTCTGGTCGAAGCCTGACAAGAAGCATTAAAAGAAAAACCCTTTTCTATCTGTGTGACGTGGTCTGTAAAACCCCTCCTGAACAGTTTGGCGATGAACTGGACGTGACGATGCAGAAAGAGTGGGCGGTTATTCAGACTTTCTTCATTACTTAGAGGCTGATATATTTACACTCCTGATTTAAAGCTCCATTAAAAATAGATCACGTGTGAAGTATAACTCCTGCAGTGAGCTCTTATTCTTTAACATCGCAGGTGTTTCACAAAGTCAGATTTTTTTTTTGAGTGGTTCAGTTTAAAGTTGGTGGGTTTTTTTTTAATCATCCATCGCATCTTTACTCACAATTAGTGATTAATCATCACAGGTGAACCAGGCTCTGATTGGCTAACCTGAAGAATTACTCCAGTCCATCCAGAGCAGGTTTTCCACTGAGCAGATTTACTTTCATTTGCATTAGATGATCTGCAGGTTGGTAAGAAAAGTGCTTATGAACAAAATGTAAATTATGACACCAGGTCAACCTTCTATATATTTTTACAGGTACGTAATGTTTTCTATAAGACTAATATACTGATTTTGAGCAGTTTAAAAGGAGATCTATGATGTTTTTGGGGTTCTTTGTCCTGCCTTTCAGTGTTACATGGGTTCTTATGCACATAAAAGATCTTGAAAGTTAATTGTTTTTGTCAGAAGCTCCTGAAACGCCTTGTCACCTCACATTGTTGTTGTCAGTGTTGTTGGCTCAGGCATGTGAGAGTTGACCAATCAGAGGACGCTGGGTATTCAGGTGGGGGTCTTAAAGAGACAGTGTTGCAGGACTGGACAGTCTGAGAAAATTAATGTGTGCTTTGAGTACTGAAGTATGGAAATCTCTTCTAGAAGAAAGCCAAAATACAATTATGAACTTGAAATGAAGCTATTTTGATTGGATTTGGTATTTTCCCCACATTAATATGTTATTCAAAAAACATAGAAGTATTTATTTTGAAAACGATCTGCTGGAAAGGTCATGACAGGGTTTTCCTCAGGTGATGGAGTTGCCCAGTTGTAAATTATATCATGATTAAAGATCAAATTTCCATTTTGTCGGAGAAGTTTCATCTTTCTGGTCCATACAGACTGTAAAATGGTTTAGATTGAAAGTTGATCCTCGATCTTTGAGACAGTAAGTGGAACACACTCCTTCATGTGGTGCTGCATTCATTTTATTTCTGCCTCGAATTTTCCAGATTGAGCAGAATAAAATTTACATGTTTTTCCTTAAAAAAAAAAAAAAAAATCTGAATTACAAATGTCCTCAGCGAGCCGCAGACCTGCACACCATGTTCTGCACACTGACCTGCGGTGGGTTTTTCTTCTTTTTTAACTGAAAAATAATTTTTACCTTATTGAACAACTCTCACCCTCGAGTCACCTCGTGTAGAAAACATCGACACAAACTGGGACGAGGATGGAGGAAAATTTAGGATGAAAGATGAATTAAGAAACAAACAGTAGCTCAGCTCTGACTTTATCAGATCAAGACTGTTTTAACCAAATATTTCACGATTCTAAAAAAAACAAGGAAAACTGTAAAAGACTCATTTAAAAAGCTTCAGTTGATTGTTATCATATCCACCGAGGCTTCCAGATGTTCTTCATGTAAACAAGATTATTCTTCACGACTACGTGGCGTGAAAAACAATTCATTTATAGAAAATAAGAACATAAGAACGAGATGATACTTTCTCCCCTCATCTGGATCAGGATTGGTCTGTTCTGTTTAATAGTGAGCTCACAGCACCACACTGTTTAAATTAGGCTTTATACACAGGCCATAAAGCACCTGAGAGCGACTGCTTTACGTTTGCTGTCTTCACGTTTTAACATCGTGTGGATACTCTGCGGGCCAGCCGACGCTCTCCGTCTTTGTGTAAATATGTGCCACTTCATCCTCGCTCTGCCGTCCTGAGTTTACTGCAGACAGAAAGCATGTACACATCCCTCCGTTTATAACGACGACGGCTTCAGTGGGGGAGTTTCATGCTCAACTGCTCCTCACTCACTCATCAAGCAGCTTTAAATCTCGGAGGGGGTTTTCGAAGTGACATTTCTGCTGATGAGCTGACGTGTTTCTCCATCAGGCAGTTCACTGACCTTTACTTGACATTCAAAGACACTTTCTAGGATTTCAAACTGCGGCTGAAAATCTGAAAGCAGATTCAAAACGAAGAAACCAGAGTTATTATAGTCCTGTGTATCTCAGCCGACTGAAAGTTTCTCATGTCTAGTTCTAGTTTCTCGCTTGGCTCTTGGCACTGACGTCTACCTACCAATTATGTCTCTTCACAAAAAAAAAAGGAAAAGGGATTTAAATTATGGTTATTTTCCTGCACTGATTGACCGCTCTGAAGAAATTTCAGGGGGGCATTAATTTTGGGTTCCGTTGATGTTTCCGTCTGGTCACCAGGATGAAATATTCGCACTTAATGTTCCTGCAAACCAGACGTTCACCCGAGGTCGGCATTTATACCAAAACGTCGCATATCAGGTGTTTTTGTGATGACCAAAACCGGCAATTTTACGCAGGAAGTGAGAGTACGTTCATGCATGATTGTGACTGCTAGAGGTTAGCGATGATGAGCGTGGACATCCCAGCATGCAGAAAAGTTCTGCTGTCTTTGGGTTCACCAGTTCTTTGTCCCGATGGGATAAACTGGGCAGGGATCCCAGAAAGGAGAGGGTGGATGTGAGTTACTGACCAAACACTCTGACCCAACCAGAGCATAAGCACAACACTGTGAACCTGAAAATTGAACCTAAACAACCTTAAAGCAACGTAAAGATTCCCAGGAGGTTCTAACTTTTGTGGGTTTTGCAGAATGGTACTTTTCCAACATCTGATGAATCCAATCACGGGAATAAAACTTAAATATGCCCCAAACTGGATTTATCATCATGCACAGTCGCTGCAGGATCAATGTAGTTTACAACACGTTTCTTGTTTTACATTCATTCGAATATGCTTCAGATACATTTTCTGTTTAATCACTGTGGAAGTTCTTGTGATTGGGGAGCCTCAGTGGCGGGTCGTTCCGTGAGTGTTTGGACTCAGAGTTCACAGTGTGTGCCACACAAACAAACCCTGGTTTTGACCCGGCGCCCCTGTTGTGCTGCTCAGCCTTCGTCTATTGTGGGAGAAACATGTCACGCAGGGCCTCTGTGTCGCTCCGACCGTCCGCACAGAATGGGGCCATTAAAAACCGGGCTGGATCGCAGCCATCGTAGTAATTAAAGAAGTGGATACAGTGCAAACTGCAGATGTTGAGCGCCGTGGGCCAGCAGCTACCAGCGTCAACAAAAAGCAATTATGGCTTTTGCAAAGTATTTTTTTCAGAAATATTGTTCAAGTGTCTTTTTTTAACTCTGTCTCTGTCTTGTAGATCACGTCATGACGATATGTTGGCCTCTAGACTCACAGAAACAAGCTGTAAACAACGCAGACATCAGGTTTTTATGATTTGAATTGATGTGACAAACTTATTTATCTGCATGGAGTCTCATGGTCACATCTCAGGTTTGCAGCTGTGGAGGGACAAAATAATGTGACCCTGTTTTTATCTTTACACACCAAACAATCAATTGATTAATCACAAACATTTCAGAATTGTTAATTGCAGATAGATCAAAACAAGCTCCACCTCAGCCGACTGAAACAGTAAAATCCTGCTTTAATATCATAATAATCTATATTACAAAGATAGTCACAGGGGACGTTTTTATGCAATTGGTCTCTTTTATTTTTAATACTAAGTAATTAAGTACAATTTCCTGATTATACTGTTCTTAAATACTTGAATACAGGACTTTTACTTTGAAGGTTCCAAGTTGTGAAACACTGACTTACAGCCGATCAGCAGGATTATAGACCTGAGCACAGCGGTGTGATTAAAAATGCCCCAAAGTCATACTTGATTGAAGGTAAACATGTTGTGTTAAAGTCTTAAAGTATCTGATTTGACATGTACTTAATTATAAAAAGGAATTTTTTGGTGATAAATGTACTGAAACATACACTATGTGTTGTTGAACTGTAGTTTTGGTGTTGACTTGGCCACCTGGCCAATTATCAGATCTGATATTCAAGTAATCTGCAAAGTAACTAGTAACTAAAATAATCAAATCAATGTAGTGGAGTAAAACTCATAATATTTGCCTTCCAAATGTAACTGAGTGGAAGTATAAAGTGGCAAAAAAATGGAAATATTCAAGTACAAATACCATAAAAATGTACAGACACTCATAGCTGTGTAAAGCAATAAAGTAATACTAGTAATAAACATTAAAACTAATTTCTAAAAGACACAGGAAGTCAATGCATTTTATTTTGTAAAGCTGAAACTGTGTACTTCCTTAATTTAAAGAAGTGATGCTTTTTTTGCTTGTTACACTGTTTTATTTTGAAATGCAGCACAGGAAGTGTGTGTGCTGGTCGCTGCTGACTTCACAGCTGAAGGCAGCTGCTGGAAACTGATCTGTGAGCACATTCAGCTGTGTGGAGGTGACCAGAGTGGATACAAGGCATCACCGGCTCTGACTTCTGCTTCTTCTTCTTCTTTTCACTTTTAATGGATTTAAAGAATCACTCTGAGCCCGTTAACAGGACGAAGAAGTCTCACGTGGAGTTTAAATGAATCGTGGAGTGGAGTCCTGTCACAGATTGAGTTTCTCCTGTTGGGACATCAGAGGTTTTCTTCTACCTGAGGAGTAAAAAAGATGAAAGTTTGGCTCTTTGTCACCTTGTGTTTCTCTGCGTGTGGGCTCACGGTGAGTCTCTTTTACACTGATATACCAAAGACAACATGGTAATAAACTGTTATTGTAAAGACCAGCAGTGAAGGATTTTCATCATGTATATTTCTTATAATATTCCAGTTATATGGATGATTGTGAGGTTTTAATAGCATCATTTCCTGCCTTTTTTATGTTAATATTTCTGGAATCTGTTTTTTTTTTTTTTTTTTAGACCTGTAATGGTGATGAGGTGGCAACCAATTATCTCTCATTATCTTCTCCATTAAATACATAATGGATCGGTCTGTTAAATATCAGGTATCAGTGAATAATCAGTCTCCTGAGAGCACAAACTGATATTTGAATAACTGTGTTCGCCTGGTGTCTATTTGCATGTGTGCTGTTTTTTTTTCCACAGTGTTATATCACATTTCACTGAATGGGATTGTTGTTGAGAGATCATTCCCAGGAGTCAGCAGATGGACATGGAGAAGAAATGAAAATTACATATTTTTAGACTATGAATAGTTTTTCTGAGCTCAGTCTGCAGGACGTGATGTGAGCAGTCAACGTTTCTGCGAACCACAAGGTTGATATTTGTACCACACATGGAACATCATGTTCACATCATGTATGTATTAGCCACCTGACATTAGGAGGTGGAGGTGGAGGGATGGTGGTGCTGTTCAAGTCCTCACTACTTGATGATTTTTAAGGAAGCCTGCAGACATTTCCAGGACGTTCCTTCAAGGAGACCTGGGAAGATTTCCAGCTGTTTTTGTTGCATGAAAGCCAGATGTTTTTAGAAGACCTCGGGACATTTACAGTCGTTTTATTGGTGACATAAAATGACTTTATTAAATGTTGGACAACCTCTAAAAGCCAAACCATGTTTTACTGAGAGGAACTGGGTGTTTTTTTGCGTCTGCACCTGAACTGTGACGAGAGAGAAACAGAAAATTCAACCAACAGAGGTGAAAGAGTTCAGCTTGAGCTCATCTGTGTTTTTTTGCAGAAACGTTTCTCTGCTAACATTTATTCTGGTGACTGGGTTGGTTTTTAGATGTAATGGTGATGTCATTTTCCTGAAACATAAACTTTATTGAGTGTGTTTGTGGGAGTCAAAGTGTGTGTAGGTCATGATGACCAACCTGGACTTTTTAGGGGTGAACTGACAGTTTATGGGACACCAGCGGGAATATATCAGCTTGGGCTGTGGAAAAATGCTATTTAGTTGTCTTTTTTGATCAATTAATACGATTAATCATTAATGAAAACAATCATTAGCTGCTGACGTAGTTGCACGTTTAAACCAGCTCTCGAAAGAACCCAGAGACTCCAGTAAACCACCAAATACTCATATTTTCAGCGTCTTTGCTTTAAATGATTAACTGATGATGAAGTATTATTGAGCTTACTGTAATTTGAGGTGCAATCAGTCACAGAGCTGTGATTATATGAG
Source organism: Acanthopagrus latus (assembly GCF_904848185.1). Lineage (NCBI taxonomy): Eukaryota > Metazoa > Chordata > Actinopteri > Spariformes > Sparidae > Acanthopagrus > Acanthopagrus latus. The sequence goes on from NC_051059.1 coordinate 25,389,169, forward strand.
CAGAAGTTTAATTAGCGTGTGTTCTGATAGTTAATTAGTCATTTTTAACTCATTTATTCAAGTGAAAATACTGAAACATTCCTCTCTTCTCGCATCTCAACTGTGAACATCTTCTCATTTTTATCGCCTCCTTTAGCTCTGGAAAAAAATGCTTACCATTATCCTCTGAAAACACAGCAGAGAAAGATAAAACAAAACAAAAAAAAAGGCATATTAATAGATAATGGAAATATGTGTGTGTGTGTCAGGGAGCTTGAGGTTTGCCTGAAAGCATTTCTCTTTTCATTAATTAAGATCATTTGTGGACATAATCTCCAAACGTCCTGCAGCTGTTGTCCCACTTCTGTTTCCAGTCTCGCTCACTTTATCTGCCCTTTTACTGTGATAAACACTGCTGTGTGTGTGTGTGTGTGTGTGTGCGTGCGTGTGTGTGTGTGTGTGTGTGCCTCCTATGACTAAAAGCAGACCATGCTGTCAAAAATGGTGTCGTCACCCAGAGCAAATGTGAGGGTCTAATTATCTAACAGATGAACGCCGCCACCCCAGAGTACACGGAAATCTTTTCACATAACGCTCAGCGTCTTCTGCTGCCTGCTTACGTTCGGGCTCTCTCTTGCTCAAGGGCACTCCAGAAGGAAGGATGCCGAACACGGATGCTCGGTTGCCTGAAGGAAGCTAATCCCACGTGTCATATTAACTGCTTGTATATCAGTCTGGAGGTGGAGAGGACGGCTGAGCCAGAGACCACCGTTCGAGCCTGCGTTTCAACATTTGTAAGCGTGACACCACTGGACGTTTTTAACAGGATGATTCCAGACGTGGCATCCAGATGTTTCTGCTGTGACTTCAGGATTATGTGGCGACAACAGTGGGTGCTTTTAGTCAAAACGTCTTTTCCAAAGTGTTTTTTTTTTAATCATAAGCATAGCGTCATAAAAATAAGATTGAAAATAGAACCTGAAGTAATTTAAAGTTTCACCACATCTGTGTTATACAGAAACATTAATTGTCATCGTTCATTATGCCGATTTGGTTCAACTGGGACTTCAGTTGTTCCTTTTTTCCTTTATTTTTCCAGTAAATTCCAAAGAAAGTCAGTGGAGTTTGGTGTGAGTGTTGTATTGATCATCACATGGACATGTTGGTCTACAGCGCTGCTCTTACAGGAGATGTGGTGACACATGACATGATCAGAGACATCTTCATCTTCCCGTCCCCGGACGGAGAACCACTGGGTTGAGCTAATATTTGCTGCTGCACTGAACCGTCCTGTGTTTGTTAATTCCCCCCGTGTGTGTCCCAGTTTGTGCCTATCATCTGCAGCCTCGTCGCACCAGAGGCCAGCAGGGACTCAGGTGTGAGCAGGCTCCCCGGGCCACAGCGGTGTGCTCAGCTCGTGTGTCTGAGCAGCCCAGGCCCGACTCAGCGCAGCGAGCTTTAAACAGAATCCCAGTAACGTGAAATGAGAAGCAGGGGAAAGCTCTTGTTGACAAAGTGGTGGCGGATGTCTGAGTTTTACATCGCCAACACATCTGCTAAACAATCTCACCTCACACCTTTATACAACTCTTTAAATGATCAACTTTCAAACCATGAAACTTGACTAAATCCTTTCAAATGCAGAAGGTCGCTCTGTTGTATCATCCAGCTCTGTTACATCTATTATCTATAGCTAGATCTATAGCTATCTATCTATAGCTAGAAAACAAACACGCTGCGAACAGTTTCACACGCTCTGTGAGCAAACAGGAGCCGAAAGGAATGAAGACGTCACGTTTCATCCTCGCCAAAAAGGAAACGAACCGATCAAAGAGAATGTAAAATTAACTACACGGCTCCTGTTGACAAGAACTCGCCGCGCTGTTTAATCAACATGTCGATACGGAGGCGTTGCGTTCGCTCACTCCCTCCCTGACGCCCGAGTGTGATGATCGGTGTGCGCCCAGCTGCTGATTCACGGCAGAAAACAGTTTTAAAGAGCAAAACAGGGCGGGAGAGGGAGAGCTGCATTTAGAAAATAAGCCTTCCAACTGTTTTGGATAATAATAGATCCAAGCGCCAAAAAATCAATAACGAAACAATGCTCGGCTCTCTCGTCTTTTTTTTTTTATACATACATACATTCAGCCCATCGGCTCGATCGATTCTAATCGTACGTGTTCCAGACTAAAGTGTTTGAGAGCTCGTCGATTTTCAGCGAGGAGAGATAAAATGGCACACGGTGCTGTAATGAGGAAGGGGGAAGAGCTGGAGATGTTTCCCTCACCAGAGGTTGAACACTTGATGGAGAGGTCAAACTGTTTGTACAGGAGCGGCAGAAGGCTGATGACAATAACCACCTGTCAAGTCTGTCTGTGGGTCAGCCGGGTCCAGGATCTGCAGCGGGCTGCTATGACAACAGCCCATTACCTCTGAGAACACCAGTCACACAGAGTCATTATTTACCCGACCGCAAGAGGACATTTATCAGAGAACGGTAAAAATAGGCAGCAGCTTCTTTTTTTTTCCTTGGTAGTTGGATAAGAGAGACAAAGGGTGTTTTTTTTTTCCTATATCATGTGAGAAAAGTTTGATGGAAATAGCGAAACTGCAAAGCGAAATTCCTTCATGTGGCACAGAAGTTTTCCCGCTCACGTGAGATGGTGTAGCTGCACGTCGTCGGAGATGGAAACACCTTTTCTTCAGCATTTAATTCACGACTCGTCAGATGTTTCCAGTCCGAGACAGTAACAACTCATTAAAAGTTCCAGGGGAGTTTTAGAAATGCTCAGCAGTCGCCTGCCCAAACACACTGATGTTCAGATCGCAGCCGTACGTCTGTTCCTGCTACAGAAACGAGATGAAAAACAGCAGCAGATCAGAAACAGTCTCGTCATCGTTCCACCCAAACCAAACAGGAATGTCACATTTCTGATGTTTGAGGTTTCACTGGATGATGAGTCAGCTCATGAAGGTTTCCCAGTCCAAGGTTCATTCATTGGACTTTCAGTTTTGGTGCCTTTATTTTGAAGGTTGCACTTGTGTTGTGCTTTGTGTTGTGACACCTGATAGTTTTCTGTTTTCCTCCTCCACCAACGAGAGAGGGCAAAAAAAAAAACTCCAGTCAGCCTTCATTTTCCTCAGATTCAGTCAGAAAAGCATTCTTAAAATGTTAATATTTAGGGAATCGAAGATACGTAATAATGTAGAAATTAGTTTAACCAGGTGTGTGTTCAGGTATGACATCACCAGTACTGTCCAATTAAAGACCTGCTAGATTGAGGACCAGATCCCTCGAGTTTTTGTAGACGTTCATGTCATCGGGTGGAATTTGTTGCCTTTTTTTCCAAACCACCAGATGTGTTGTTTGCATCTCCTGTGGTATTAAATGATTAAGAGCGTCTACATAAAGAACAGCAGGGCTGATGGAGGACTGCAGGGGGGGATTAGCGCAGGTATTTCCACCTCCGGAAGGATCAACAAGAAGCCTCAGCGTCCACAAAAAGCCTACACCGCAGTCGGGCATTGTCTCTTCCAATTATGAAGCAAAGGGCCCACTGCGAATTTAACATCGCCTTTAAACAACGAGGCATCGGGGAATCTGTACAAAATCTCTACTCCCACTTTAGCAAACGATCAAAGCCACACACACCTTCAGTAACGGTGGGGGGGGAAACAACGGAACGGGGAAGAGCTCCAAAGCGAGCCGAGCCTCCGAGCCGACAATCAATTCTCCAAAGATTTAAGCATCACTTTGAAGTTTGATCACCGTAACAACTCATTAAAAGTTCCAGCGGCTTTTAGAAATGCTCAGCAGTCGCCGGGCCAAACGCACTGATGTTCAGATCGCGGCCGTTCGTCTCTTCCTGCTATAAAACCGCCGCAGTTTGCCGACGGAGAACATTAATTTAAAGCTGTATAAACAAAGCTGGATGCATCAAACAACACGAGGGGCTTAGATCTGAGGGAAGCACTGATGGATATATTTTTACGCTTTTTGTCCAAAGAAACAAAAAAAAAAAAAAGCCGGTGAGTCGAGCCCACAGGCTTCACCTCCATTAGTGGTTCCAGGTGATACCTGCGGTGCCTGTTGGTATTTTCAAGGAAACAGATTGGATGAGTCACCTGAGCCTCACGCAGGGCTGCAGCCTCTCTCTCATATGGTAATGTATTGATTTGTCACTGCCAGGCTCCTGTAGCCAGTTCACCGCTGTGTACAGAAGTGGAACATGTTTCTCTTTACTGGAAGGAAATCAGCAGTGTTCTTTTATTTTCTACCACCTCTGGAGCCTTTTAAGTGCTGCACGGTGCTGGAGATAAATATAAAGCTGCACGTGCTCGGGTTGATGAATAGCGACTTTGCCGAAGGTCAACGCAAGTGTGACACGTGATCTGTGAGAAACGTTGTTTTTAAGATTTGCAGCAACACGTTGAGACTTTCTCTTGACTAGCAACAGCTCAGTTCAGTGTTTACGTTCTCGTTAGACTTTCAAAATAAAGCTTCCTGACAAGTGGTGCACACATTACGACTCTGTGGACTGTTACGATGATGTGAAACAGTTTGGTTAGGTTCAGGAAAATAATATAAACGGTTAAAATCACGACATTCAGTCATGTAATTCATGTAAGGGAAGCTGAAAAGAAACTTTTTCTTGTGTTTGGCGATATGTAAGTTACGTAACGTCTTGTGGAGTGGCGTTACAGCTGCCAAGCCAGAAACCACTGTTCCAGACTGTGTTTCAACATTTGTAAGCGTGACACCAACTGAGCATTTCTGACCAGATGTTGTGACGTTTTCCAGCCGTGTTTGTTGCAGGTAAAATCCAGATGTTGTGAGCTAAAACAAGACTGATTTCTGAACCCTGACAGAGTGTTTTTTTTTACTTGTGACGCTCCCGACTCGTTCTCGCTCTTTATACTTCCGCATCGGAGCTTGTTTGCTGAGGTAAGAGCTGAAGATTAAACTCACAGACGTGTTGATTTACGTAGAGAAGTTAAAAGTTCGTCTCATATTGGAGTCAGGAAATCTGCTGACGTGGACCTGAGAGAAGAGGAGCAACTGAGGTCCAGCAGGAGCTTTTACATCAATAATTCAGAGTTCATCCATCGAGCTCATAGTTAAACTCAGCTGATATATGTTAGAGGAAGTCTTTTGAAAGGGAGAGACATAAAATAAGGACTTTCCACATATTAATAATTGATCGTTGGCAAATTTAGACAAACTCTCCGATTGTGTAGAAGCCACTCCTCCGTTACCTGACACACTGACACTGTAACATCCTGAAGGGTAAAAAATATTCTTTTCAAAATAAAAACACCTGAATTCTGGAGCAAATTTGAATTTCTTTACTACTTTATATACTGCTGAGTATCTAAATCTTTAAGCAGCAAATGATGAGTGGATTTATGTTTTATATCAGTGATCTAAAATCTGCTACTTAACTAAAGCTTTGAATTCATGAAGTGAAGTAAAAAATAAAAAAAATAAAAAAAAGGAGAGAGAAAGAAACTGTTAAGAACAAGAAAATCAAAATTGTACTTGAGTAAATAAACTTAGTTACACTCCACCACTGAATGTTTCTGAGTAAATGAGGTGTGAAAAAAGAGGAGTGAGTGTAAATAAATCAGCTTTAATGCTCCGTATCATTCGGCGTCATTACTCACTATTATGATGTATAAATTTCACCGTTCTCTCCTTGTTGTCCCATCAGAAGTAAATCCCTTTGTCATTACAGGCGCTGAAGGAGTCCCCACATGTGTTTTGTGAGGGTGACGGTTTTCTGCAGCTTCTCATTTCGGAGAGCTGTTTGTTGTCGTTGTATTTAGGCCACGGAAAGCAGCGAGGCAGAACTCATTATGATTAAAGCGCAGAGCTGCGATTCCTCGTGTGGACTTGCTCACCAACAGTTGCTTTTGTGCCGGCAGCACGAACACTAACACAATGAGAAGAAGCGCTCGCTTCCATTATACGCAGCCAGCGCACAACAGAGCAGAAGATAATAGAGGTACTAAAAATATTAACAGCTCTCTGTGGTGTTGGTGTCTTCTAAGTCCTCATAATCCGCTCCACTGAAAGGCTCTTTGTGCTGTAAATCACTCTGGAGCGCAACAGCATCAGATAAATAACACAAAATGGGATCGACACTGCTTATTGTCCCGAAGTCTGGCTTTGTCTACAGAGATCCCATGAAAAGACAAAAAAAAACCACATCATTCTTACAGATTATGTAAAATCCTTTTCAACAGAACAGAAACATTTAATCACAGTTTTAATCACAGAAAAAAAAAGAGGCTCATTCATTTCCCAAAACATTCGGATACTTTACTTTTTATTTTTTTGCAGAAATAACTCAAACAGGAAGAGCTGGTGGTATTTTGAGGGGGACTTATTTCAGTGACGGACTAAAACCCAGTTGTTGCTCCGGTGAGTGTTTCCGTGTCTCAGTTCAGAGTTTGCATCCTCTGAAGGACTCGGACTTTGTGGTCTTTGAAGGCGAGTCCTTCAGAGAGACCTTGTTAACCTCGTCAGCTGTTGTTAAATGTGACAGTCTCGCCTTTGGAGCATTTACTGGCTGCGTCACCAGCTGTTTTACCCTTATGACACGATTTCTGCGAAAGTGACGATCTACGCTACGCAATGTCGCCGTTTTCTCTCTTTTATTTCTTCTTTTTCGGGCGCGCAAAGAATCTTGGGATATGTGAGGCCACGAAGGATCATAGCGGTGCATCCTCCGAAAACAGGGAGAAGAAGGAGCATCTGGAGGAGCCTTCAGATTTGGACATAATTTGCTTTCAGATGCTCCTCTGAAGGATGCAGACCCTGAACTGAGGATGGTGGATGTAAACTACAGTAGTGAAGGAACCACGAGCGCAGCTCTGTCACAACACAAAAATCCAACCTAAAGAAATGTAGCGTTGCAACGTGTCTGCGGTTTCCGTCGAAAATGTCGACAGTGATCCTGGTTTGTGTTGTTAATGTGGTGACAGTGTACGAGAAGGTTTTGGTGAGTCTGACCTCTTTGAGTGAAACCCTGAAGCAGATGGAGAAGCCGGCACGGAGTCGCACCTCAGGGCTCGACTCTGAGGTCAGCAGTCATATCTGCGGATCCTCACCGAGGCTCGTTTTATTCATATGACTTAAATTTAGGGCAGCAGGCGCCTGCAGGTCACAATAGCAGGCTTGTTACCCAAAGGACCAGCTGGAGAAATGAATGAGCAGCGGCCTCCCCTCCCCTCCTGCTAACCGGCTCTGCACAGCGCCCTTGAGCAAGGCGCTGAACCTAAAACAGGCCCTGTGTGAATATCTCAGGACGGAAAAAGTATTTTTCCGAGATCGCAGATGCAGAAAAGTGACATAAAACTCAAGTTACAAAGTCAGACGTGGAGCAAGAAAATGAGCAAGTTGAAGAAAACTGAGCTTCATGGTGCTCTGAGTCGCCCCTGCAGCGTGATCACCGCGATAAAACAAATCAGGAAACCGCGTTTTTCCTCCGTGTGTGTAATCTGATCGACTGTAGAGGCTTCGCTGCCCGCAAACACATCTCTGATAAACACTCTTTGTATCAGTCTGTGGGGATCAGATGCACGACTACAGCTGCTCATTTGTTCATGTCTGATGCCACGCTTGACTCTCGAGGCGGTTTCGCTGAGGCTGTGATTCAACAGCGCGTTGGGGATTTATTTATTTTTCACAGCGTTCAAAAGAAGTGCTTGTTCGCTCCGACCTGGCGGTTCAGCCGTGGATTTATTAGGGTCTGACATACATTTAAATTCTACACTGACGAGGGAAATTAAAATCTTTCCTCGACTGAAGCTGTCCTGATGAGGCATTTTGATCAGTTGCCCCGAGATTTCTGAGCAAGTGTATATGAGAGGAGCTGCCGGGCTGCAGGACACACTGGGAACAAGGCAGGCCGGACGAGGCTGACGACACTGACGTGTAATCCGTCGACGGTGCTGCTTCATCAGACGCTGCTTCAAGTCACGATGAGAAACCAGTCAACTCAGATTCAAAGGTCCGAGGCGAAACTTCTCATGCATGAAATACTAGAACTGGCCGAAACACAAACACTAGCTGTGAGACAGGTTTGGTAGTGAGGCCTGTGAAATGTCTTCAGACACCACAGAGGAAGAGAAGCAGGGAGCAGAATGAAGAAGCAGCGTCTGATGGATGCGCGAAGAAAAAGAGCGAGCCACGCTGTATTTCCATCCCGCCGTAAAATAAATAACGCTCCATGTTCACATGTAAATACACTTCAGAGCCGCCGGCTGCTGTATTACACCGGTGATTCAGGCCCTGGTGTGTATCCACTTTGTTAAAGTTTTTTTATTCCGTGAGCTAAACAGTCACTGTCAGGAGAAACACTCGAGTGAAAAAGAGGCAGAAACATTTTACAGCTTTTTCTGGTTGGTCTGGGAGTCAGAAGAAGAAAAGCGGAGTCGTTTTTCTGGCGCCAAAGCTTGTATTTCAAACCAAAATCTAACCAAGTGGCTAAACCTAACCGGACCAGAAGTGCAGTGATTCAAACACAGTTGCCACATAAAGACACGTTAAGTTTCAACATACGTGTAAAAATAAAATGTGTGTGGTCAACATTTGTTCTGGTGTTGAGTCCAACAACAACAAAAAAAAACACCCTGAAAAACTGAAAACTATATTTCAGGGACATTTTACAGTTTCACAGTTCTGGTTCTGATCCACCTCTTGCATGTCTGCAGCCACACCTGTACGAGTCTTTATGATTGGAAGATGAAGGAACTTCTGGTGGTCCCTGTGAACTTTGCTCTAGTATCTTGATTTGCCACCAGACTTCAGCGTCCAGCGTTCAGGAGCAGCTGGTGAGAATCCTCCAAACATGTTCCAGCTCCTCTCCGTCCCTGCAGGGAATCAGATGATTTCGACTTCAGTTTGTCGAAGCGTTAATCCAGATGGAAGCAGCTGAAGCCACGCTGGTGTTTACATGTTGCTCCGGCTCTCCGTGTGCCAGCGACATCGGAATATTCCTCCTGTATCAACAACCGTGATGTAACCAGGCGGCACTGTTTATACGAGTCTGTGCTTCTGCCAAGACCACATCACAGGCTTATTCCTGTTCAACACACACACACACACACACACACACACACACACACAGCGCTTGTGCAACTTCTGCAAAGTTACGGAAACACACACGTGTACGCTGACGATATCAGACGGTTTGTTGCGTGCCAGAGTTTGTTTTTTTTTCTGCACACACACATTGATAAAGAGGGAATGTCGGTTTAAGCAGCTTATCTCGACCCTGAATTAAATCTGTCAAACACAACCACGACTTTCCACCAGTCACCACCCAGATAAACACAAACTAAAATATGGACGAGTAAAATCAGGACTTAATAAATGACACGGGTGATTTTATCTGCAGATATCAGAATCAGAATCATAACTACTTTTATTGCCAACTAGGTTTGCAAATATGAAAATTTTGCAGGTGGAAAACAAGAAACAATAATAAAAGTACTTAAAAGACAAAATGAATCTGTCTAAAATGATATAAATAGAGTGTGACTGATTTTAAGGTTCACCTTAAAATGACTAAAACTTAATTATCAAAGGAGACAGATGCTAAAATTCAAGATTCCCCACAAAGAAATAGAGAGTTGACTCTAGTATTTAATCCAGAACGTTAGCAATTCAGAACATGGTGTTGATTTTAATGAAAATAAGAAGAACATTAATTCAGTTCCACAGTTTTCTTCTGTGAAATGGAGGTTTGTTCCCTCTGGTTGGGGACTGAGAGGAGCTCCAGTCTCGTTCGTGAGGGTCGAATGGAGCCTGAGATTAACAGGTGGAGCGGTTTGGCTTTCAGAAAGTAATGAAGGTGTTGTAGCAGGTGGCCGTGGTGAAGAGGGAGCTGAGCCAGAAGGCAAAGCTTTCAATTTACCACTCGATCGAAGTTTTCCACCCTCACCTGCGATCCCGGAGCTTCGGGTAGAGTCACTGAAAGAACGAGAAGGCTTCCCTCTGTGTGGAGTCTGATCAGGATGGAGCCGCTGCATCTTCATTTAGAGGTTTTCTGGCCTGTAGTTCAAGTGTTAGGAGACCCTGGAGGACACACAGACACACACTGGGGAGATTATTTATCTACTCTAGCCTGGAGCAACCTGCGATTCTCCAGGAACAGCTGAAAAATATCTCCGGGGGAGCGACGTCTGGACTGGCTGCCTCCAGCGTCAGAAAGAAGGATGGATGATGATCTTTAAATAGATTCAATCTGTGCGTTTCTCATCGTTAAGGGGTTTCATTTACTGAGTGAAATGACCAGAAAAAATGTCGTTTTTCTGTGTTAAAGAAAAAGAATACATCTCGATATTTAAAAGTTTTCACGGCGTGACACTCGGCTGATTGTTTCACTTCACTTCCTCCGCAGGTTGATGGGCGGCATCCAACCTGTAACTTCCTGCTGGAGGTGGAGAGAGACCAGGCGGAGTGTCTGCGGAGGCTGCGGGAGGAGGAGGAGGAGGCTGCCGACGGCAATAAAGGTCACAATCACTCAGCCGAGCTGCAGTTAGAAACTTCACATTTTAGTCGAGAAACTTCAAACTAAAACTTTGCGGCGCTGAAGTGAGAGAGCTGGAGCAGAAGTCGAGTCCGTGGACCGAATGAGCTCTCACACATGCTGGGCTGTACATTTATTCAAGCGTCTGCTGTGAGACGACGTGAGCGGCTTTAATATTAACTTAAATCACATTTCTGTATTCTGATGTGGTTTCTTCTCCTCTAACTGAAAAAAAAAACCCCAGTAGATTCCAGTCCAGATTCGTTTCTCTCTCTCTCTCTGTGTCTCTGGGCAGATACAAGCAGGTGACTGTAGATCCTGTGTGACGCGGCTGAGAATGAAATCACAGCTGATCTGCTCGGACTCCTTCAGAGCTGAGATTACTTCTAAAGCACGCGCACACTTCCTGTCTGCGTTCGATAAACAGCCTGCTCTCTTCTCTCAGTCATTCATTTTTCAGCCTGCAGACTCAAAATCTCTGAGAAACTGCACGTTTATTTTCATCCCAGCCTCAGATCAGAGATCAGCTCCTGAATAATCTGTGTGTGCGACGTGTTTTTAAGAAAAACTGTAAATAAAGTGTGTTGACTAGTTTATAATCTGATGTATTACTATATTTCAAACCAGCTTATAATCTAACCCTGATTTCAGTCACATCGTCTGTCGCTCGTCCACATCTTATTGACTGCATGGACAGAAAAACAAACCCGACACTTCGTGCATAATAAACGACTGTTTTCTGTATTTCTGTGCTGATTCTTTCTCTCAGGTTGTCAGATATGTTCCGATATGACCCGACGTGTTTATTGTTTTTTGTCTTTCAGAAGCAGCAATCAGATAAAACCACATTCACAGCACAGAAATACATGAAAAATAAGTCGTTGCCAAAATGTTTGAATTGCTTTTCATCGACAATAAAACAAAAGGAAAGCAGATTAAACAGATTAAAAGGAAGTTCTGCATCTTGTGTGTTGGAACGCAACAATAATCCTTAACTCCAATAATCCAGTAATGACTGTTACTGTCTGAAGTCTTATGATGAACTTCTGAACAGTGTTTAGAAAAGTTTGGAAGGGAAACTTGTGTCGATGAAGATGAAACGTGCTGCTTCTGTTTTCCCTCCGAGGAAACGCTCGCGTCTGATGTAACCTACTTCTCACTTCATTATCACGGCGCCGAAGTGGCTCGAAATTTATAAAACAAGACCGACTGTCGGTCTCATTATCAGCTGCTTATTATGTGATCTCGTTAGTTTGAACTGAGAGAATCAACCTTGACGTTTGTTTTTACCTCCGCGTGTCGTCTGCATATCTACACCGTTAAAAAGACGCTCGCGTGACGGCGTCGGTGACACGCGGTCTGATATCTCAGCACACTGAGGAGAAGACTTCTGGTTCTGGTTCTGGTTCTGTTTTGTGCAAAATGAGAAAAAAAGTTCTGTTTGATTCTTCCGGAAAAAAAAAATGGGGGGAAATAGTCGACTCTGACGGCGACTCAGGGACTTTATTGTTGTGGCTAAATCATTTAAAGCATTCATTCAAAAAAATAAAAAATAAAAGCCACAGGCAGCTGGACGCTTTCAAAATGAGCCGAGGGACAAAAAAACAAAAAAAAACAGGTGAAACAAATTGAAGTTAATGAAGCGGTAATGAAGTTTCCTCTTGTTTTGGTGCTGAGCAGAGCCTGGACTGCCACAGCTGGTGGTCTCGTCTCTCAGGTGAAAGTCACACCGCTTCTTCTTTTATCTGCCGCAGACTGAAAGTAGAGTCGCGTTTGCCCGAGTGTTCCCGCGGTGTTAACGAGCCTGACTTTCCTCTCCAGTGATGTGAATCCTCCCCGTCGCGTTAATTAAAACTCAGCTACACGAAGTAGAGCAAAAATAATAACGCGGCTTTCGTTCTCTCTCGGGGGAGAGAGCAGCTTCCTCGCAGCGGCGTGTCATTCAATCTGTCCGACTTCCTCTGAGATGAAGTTCACACTGAGATCGCTCGACCGCCAGCGGGAATCAAACCCTCAACCTCAGGTTTATTTAGTAATGAAGTCTACCGCCGCCAGCTGGTTTCAGAAAGTTCAAGTCAGGACTCAGGTTGAGCTTTAAAAGCTCCAGAGGTGCAACAGAATCAGTCTGGAGGGAAGATCGTTTGTTAACGAAGCTCAGGAAGGAAACTTTGTCTTTATCAGGTTTTTAAAGGCACAGTTAGTCATTTCTGCTGTGTGGGATCATGGGAGTTATTGTGATTGTTGAACAAGCGCCTGATCAGGCAGGAGCGCTCGAGGTGACAAGGTGAACGTTTTATTCATGTTACGTTTAGTTCAGTTCACTTGCCGAATTCCCTCCTCACTCTCAGACTCTCTCTGAGTTTACAGCAACAGACGACCAAATCAAACTCACCTGTACCTGAACATGCAGCATCAACTCAGTCATCAAGACGTACAGCTAAAGAAATCCCACTTAACACATTCTTTTTAATTGGATATCATCGAATATCGCTATAGATGCTTTTTTTTCTCCTCACAATATTGTATATTTAACAGCTATTTCAGCATCTTTGGGCTTTTACTTTGAAAAGAACATGCACGCTGAGCTGTTGTGCCAACAGAGGCAACGTTCAACAATATGCACACAAACATGGAGGACGGCGTTATTTATGGTTTAAAGTGGCAGCAGATGGCGAGCTGAGGGACTGGAAAGAGATAATATCGTCTCTCACGATGTTTGAGTGGGATAATATGGTGATCTAAAATTTTAGATATTGCCCAACTTCTATTTTTACTTGTTTTTTAACATAGAAATGTTAGACTTTAATGTTTTCTGCTCCAGTCTTGTGGACATTTAGTCATAAACTGAAGTAAAATAAGACGGCGGTGACAAAAAGTCAGTCGATCATCAGAAGTTCTAATGTTCATCGTGTTTGGGACTAAATCCCAGGGCAGTTAATCCAGTAACCGTCTGTAGGATTTCATCTTTCTATGGAACGCAGCTTTACAAACCTTCATGGCGATACTGAAGTCTGATCTCTGATATTCCCTGAGCTTCCTCTCACCTGGCGGGAGGATCAGAGTGCAGGAGATTCACCACCAGATCTCGTCCTCGTCTCTGCTGAAGGTCGCGATCCGTCACTCGATATATGAAATCTGGGATGATGCACAAAATGAAAAAGGAGTTTCCCTTCAGAACGTGCATTCAGACATTTGATTAAAAGGTCTGCGGTCGGAGGAGGTTAATGGATTCCCGTCATACAGGTCGGATAAAAGAGGTCGGTCTGTTTAACTAACTGCGTGAAATTGAATTAGGGCAACACAGCGCTCAGTGGGCCGTCACTGTCTGGTGAATAAAGAATAAAAAGAACATAAAGCAGATAGAGAGAGAGAAGAGACTTCCCTGCAGATGTGTGTTGTGCATTTGCTGTGTGGTTTCTTAAAGATGGCGGTCCGGAGTGTTTCTGTGAAAGTGCACGGAGAAAAGAACGGGTCACTTAGCGGGTAGATGCAGTTCTCCTCACGCACTGATGAGTTTGGATTTGTGTCGGAGACGTTTTTACCCCAAAGACATCTGTTCCCTCCCTCGTGTTCGCTCCTCTCTGAAACCTTCTCAGCCGTCTGATGAACTGAGTTTCACATTTTTTTGCAAGGTTTAGATGAGACGTCACGAGTCAACGGCCAGGAGGAAGGGCAGATCAGAACAAAGCACAAAGGACTGGATGGAGAGAACAATGACAGGAAAATAAAATAAACACTGTGAGGGAAGAAGAAGAAGGAGAGAGAGAGAAAACAATAAGTATAAGAGAGAGAAAAGCAGGTAGGATGGACGGAACGAGATAATGAATGAAGGATAGTCATCATCCGTTATCTCGCTCCTTCCTGGGACGAGGAGGAAAAGGAAAATGAAAAATGTGAATCAAACAAAGTGAGTTGTAAAACTAGAGCGAGTTAAAAAGCCGGAAGTCTTTAACAACCGGAAACTGTTTCAGGCGTTCGCGGCGAGCAGGACGGAGGTGGTTTGTGGTGACGCTGATGCACTTTTGTCGTTTGAAGGAGGAAGCAGATTGTTTCGTTTGCAAAAAGCTGAATGTAAGATGTGAGAGGAGATGCTGATGAAGAGCTCCGCCGGCGCCGAGTCGTCCTCTGCAGCTCTCAAAGTCAAAGTCACGACTTTTGATCGTCGGCTGAACTTGAACTGTGAGACTTTAATTGATCTTCACCCAGTTCTCACTGTACAAAACAACGCCGCAAACAGGAAAAAAAAAATGGAGTCCCTGGTTTGTTTTAGCTTCTCGTCCCTCCGGCTGTGTTTTCTGTTTCTTCTTCTAACGACTCGACACTAATCGGTTTCTTTTCCTCGCAGTGTTTCGTTCTCCGTTACGGTCTGATGCTCCAGTTGCTGCCCGTGTTTCTCTAGCGAGGCTACGTTTTTTTTTTTTACACCACACACACACACACACACACACACCGTCTCCGCTCATCCATCGCTAAAAAGCCTGTCGACTGTTCAGTTTGCCGTCAGCACTTTTTGCACCCATTAAGACTCGTGTCGAAGAGCCGGGGGAGCTATTTTAAGAAGCAGCTTGTTTGTTTAGTGTCTGGACGCTCATTTCTTTATATTCCGCTCCTGATCTAAAAAGGTTGTGTTCAGAAATCAACAGTGCTTCACGAGGATGTAGTTTCCTCAAGGTTCCTACTTCAACACATGAGCTTGTTTCTGTGACTCTTTATTTGGTGTTTCTGTGTGAAAATGTGCTCATGAAGCCACATTTTGTTTTTTTTTTTCGACAGTGTCCGGATGCAGAGGAGCCTGGGACAGCATAGCATGCTGGGAGCCGGCCGAAGTCGGCGAGGTCGTCACCATCGCGTGTCCGAGAGTCCTCAGGACCGTGTTCGGCAGAACTGGTAGGAAATGTTTTCATTCACAGCTGATGATGAGTTACTGAGAAAAAACAAAACAAAATAAAAACCCAACGTATTTATTTCCCAGACGCAGAGGTGAGCCGACCGCGTACGAATACATCAGACTTCATCAAATAAGACGAGTTGTTTCCAATGAGACCAATAAGAGAAAATGATAAATACAGAAGATGTTTTCTGTGTAAAGTTCCTGCTGTGAAAGAAAACATGAGGTTCAAAAAAAAGCCACGATCCCGTCAACCATCACTTGGTTGGACTGCTGCGTTAAAGTTTGGCGTCACGGTCGTTTGCCATCTCGTTTTTTTTTTTTTTTTTTTTCGAGCCAGAGGTGTTCGGATTCAGACGAGGCGGCGGAGCTGCGGTTGATATCCTGATCGGATCTGACTGGGAACTCGAGGAATCACCCGGAGCTCCGTGAGTAGAGCGAGTCGCGTCGTCTCGGTTTAGACTCCTGGAAGATCTTGAGAAACCTTCATGATCTCTCGTCTTACATACAGTCGCACACAGAAAATGAGACGTTCAGGATACTGTACGATCAGATCACTGCGTTACAACTTAACCTGGCTCTCCGTCAGCTCACCCTCAGTTATCTCGTCCCTGTTATTCCCAGCTGATCCCACTTCCAGCCAGCGACCAGATGGCAGCTTTGGACTTTCCACTCTGAGAAATGTTCTGATGTAGACTGATGACTAAACATTACGTAAGCACCCAGCGGCATGTTCCAGAGCCGCCGGCTGCTGGGTCAAGCTCCGGCCGAGGCTTCCCTGGTCTGGGACCGATCCAACCCCCCCGAAAAGTCACAACATTAGAAACTGTAAGAATAAGATGAACATCGTCTTCAGGGAGTCATCAGACGTGTTTATTTAGTTTGAAAGTGCAGAGAAAACAAAAATCAATGAGGATTATTTTCCAAAGGGGATGAAAAATCAACATCTGGCACCAATTCATGTTTCTGGGATCAATAAAAAAGCATTTTAAAGTTTTCCTCCGTGTCTTTACTGTAATGAGACTTTGTTTCCGCTGCACTCAGCAATATTTTTATCCTCATTAACAGTAAATAAAGTTAAATGTGATGGGAATGAGAATGAGGTTCTCCCAGCGCTGCTCCCTGTGGGGTTTTCCGCGGACGTCGCGGCGGCGAAAACAACATCTCATCGTGTTAATATCTCTACCTACGTGTGACTCACTGTTACCCGTTAAAAAGCTTCGCTCGGCCTCGGCTGTGTTTACCCTGCTGGGACACTGTGAAGAGGGTTTGTTGAGAGGGTAGTGAGGCAGAAGTGTGCTGACGTTACTTACAGTCAGTGAGCAGCAGAGACACTCCATGCTTTCTTTACAGTGCATTCTGGGAAAGATGAACTTCCAGCGCATCGCAGCCGTTCTGGCATCGAGGACACCCAGAAAAAAAAAATGTCTCTCAGGAGCGTCACCGCCTCCCGGACGCACGGCTCATTTCAAACAAGCCGAGTTGAACCAGGTTTCACTTGAACGTGTTTTGGTGCTTCATCTCATTCTGATTTCTGAGATGTTGCTGCTGTTTGAGATGCTCGAGCTGATGAGATTCCACCTGCACGAGCCGCAAACTCACTGAAGTCGAAGGCCAAACTGAACGAACACAACAAAGGCCACTGTGACCGTACCATGATTTTTTTTTTTTTACAGGGCATCAAGGCTAAAGTGCAGGGCCGCCGTGAAACTCCCACCCTGGTTGTGTGTCCGCTGGCTCTTCATTGTCAACATATTTAAAACGGGCGCTGACCAGAGAACAAGAGTGCAAATTACAATTCCGAAATGAACCCAAACTGTGGGAGTCTGCAGGCCAGAATGAACAAAAAGTAATCTGAGGCCCAGAACTTCAACCCCGAGGCAGAAAACACTTTATAAACTAACAAACAAACCCACAAAAACAGGACGACCAGACCTCCATCCTCAGAAGACAACAAAAAAAAACAACTGAGGACAAAGACGGAGACGATCTGGAATCAGTCGGTGGTCCTAAGACGAGCACAAAACCTCCCTCATCCAAAAATAAAGCACCCAAAGGCCCAGAAACCACTTGGTTAGGGTCAAGAAAACATCGTGATGTGGTCGCCACGATCACAGACGAGTTTGATGGAAATATCTCCATTGACGACGTTTTCCAAAATTCACACTCCACCACCCGCAGAACACTAACACACAGTTTCCAAAGCTGTTAAAATGCTGACTGTCTGAAGGGTTTTTAAAAAGGTAGCATCATTGTTAGCTCATGCTTCGACGTCACTGGTTGACTCTCAGCTGGTGCGGAGATGATTTTACTGTGGCTCCTCCTCCCTCGCAGGTAACATCAGCAGGAACTGCACGTCGGCAGGATGGTCGGACGTCTTCCCCAACATCAACAGCGCGTGCGGGTCGGACATCGTCCAGGACAAGGTACAGTGAACTACGCTGCTGTGTCGTCTCGTCGCTGCTGTAAATGTCAGAGCGGCGCTTCGCCTGAACACTGATGAATTCTGACCGCAGCAGGAGACGCTGCTGCAACATTACACAGACCATTAGCAGCCTGTAAATGACGACGCCTGCGGGGTCGGATGTTAATTAACACTGGTTAGTGTTGAAGGGGTTGGATCTTTAAAAGGTCAATATGTCCGACAGAAGTGTGATACGTGTTTAAATGTCAGCAGTTGTGTGTGTTTTGCGTCACTGAGTGAAAAACCCCCTCATGGAAACACCATTACACCGCTGACTGATTCACTTTCCTCCCTGCTGGACACTTTCAATCAGACGTTTAATAAAATCCTGCTCACAGTTGAGTTCTTAAAAAATGTTTTTTAATCTTACTAAAGCTCTGTTCAGACGAGGATACATGAAGTTCCTGCTGTTCTTTACTGCGACAAACATACGTAATTATTGTTACATGAAGAAAGAACTTAATGTGTAACACTTGCCGAATTTACGAGACCGTCCAAATAATTATGAATAACTAAAAGACCTTTTCACAAAGTTTATAAAGTTTCTGTGAACTCAACGACTCACAAAATCGCTCCATTTCTCCATGTCTCATGATGAAGCGCTCACGTTCCTCCTACATCGATACTGAACTCTCGTCTCCTGTTTGTTCTTTCAAACATCTTCTGTTTCGTCGTGTTTAGTCACCGCTGCTGAAAACACGTTTCCTGTAATGCTGCTTCATAATAAAAGCTTTTAAATGACTGTGTTATTGGGGGGGCTTTTATTGTGAAGTGTTACTGAATTAGCGGAGCCACTTTGTTTGCTGTGATTCTTCGATGATACCACGAGGTGTTGGGACGAGTGTGATGTTGGTTTAAAACTCAGGTTTTAGGAGCAGGTGACCCAGTTGGGGTGGGAGTGTAAAATCCGGCCTCGCTCGACTTCTTCCCTCCTCCAAACACCTGAGAAGTCGTCGTCAGATAAAACCCTTACTGTCCTGCGACTGGTGACAAATAGTCATCATTACGGTTTGCTGCTGAAATGGAAGACGTAGACTAACGATGGTGCCGACTGAGGTGAATCATTTCCATAAAACACACCAAAGGTGTTTCGAGGACAAACTTTGCGAGTTTGTTTTGCTGTTGATTGGATCGTGCTGTGATTCACGCTGCAGCCAAACGGTTCGCAGCAGCAGAACGTGCGCTCGACCTCGCCGGCGATAATTGCAGCTCCCGTCCTCTTTCACCGCCGAGGTTCAGCTCTGGTCACGACCGGTCTTATTCTGAATCGCCCATTGTGTTTGTTCAATTAACTGTCCGACCGTTTGTCACTCCTCCACTTTCCTCTCAAACCATCCTTTTTACTAGTTTGCTGTCTCGCTGCCTCTGCAACATAATCCACCCAAAACATCTTGAGCGACATTTCACGCCGGTCGGATCAAACCTGCTTCACCTTCAGCTGCTGCGGGACAAAAGACGCATTTATGTTTCTTGTTATGTTTTACCGCAATACTTCAGTATCTGCATGAAAAGGATTCAGAGGTGCAGGAAGCCGAGAATTCTGTGAGAACATGAATGAACTTCAGCTTTTATGATACAGGAAAGAAAAAAAAAGAGACATTTCAAACTTTCTGAAACTGTCAGAACCACACAGACGCCGTGCTTCTCTTTTGTGACGTGGATTACTCGACCTGAAATCAAAAGCAGCTTCACGCGCTGAAGGAATATAAACTCCCCTCTGTTTGGTTTTTCTGCAAATTGCCAGCTTTCATCTGCGAGCAGCAGACGTCTGTTTGGATCGTCTGCGACGACGTCTTGACCAGGAGACAGAATAAAAGTAATTAGTTTATTGGTCACATCACAGAACGAGAAGACAACAAAACATAATCTGAAAGAAACCAAAAGTGTTCTGCTAATTAACCTAAAGACAACTTGTTCCTGTACGTGAACACGTAATTCTCAAGTTTGAAGAATCACACGGTTGTTTAAACACAAGCCGTGTTTCCATGCAGCGTTTTGAAGAACTTCAGAAAAAAGTCTGAGGTGTTTTTAGAATCAGTTGTGTGCAAAATGTTTGAAATGTTTGAAACAGATCTGCAGAATAAACTCTGACGTGCCGAACAGTCAAACATTAGTTCCGTGTGTGGACAACTTTCTTTGGACAATGATCGGCACAAACATGTCTCCTTGGTAATATGAATGAAACTCCATCTCAAACATCGGCCTCTGCTATCCGCTCCTCCTCCGGACATGAAGCTCAGCTTTGTGGAAATGTGAATATCATACGTACGTGCGCACGTTCGAACGTCTCCATCGTAGCGGAGCAGAAATGTTTAATACCAACATTTTGTTCTGGCGACAGTCGGAGAAAACAAACAACACTGTTGTTTCTTCTTTACTGCATGAAAATTATACCTCAGAATAAATTTAATGAAGAAGGAAGAAGATAAAAAACAAGTTTCCTCAAACTCTTTGCAGATAATCAAACCTGATAATTGATTATTCTTCCCACACGCTCAGTCACAATGAGAAGACAAAGTGTTGTTCACTTGCTAATGATGATAATAATTAGTAGGCTGTACATGGAAGAGCCTCACAGACTTCTGCCACATTCAAAATTTACTTTCCAAACTTTCATTTAGAAAAAGAAGAGAGTGTAAAACTGCTGCAGACTGGAGAGCATGGAGCGAAATCTTTAATGAATGTCTGAGAGGTGCTGAGACGACGTCGAGAGCGAGACGTGTTGAATGTGACGGTGATTTATGCATGAGGCATATCTCACACACACACACACACACACACACACACACACACACACAGGCGGTCGGACTCGTCCATTTGAACAGAACACAAATCTGACGTCACATCTGTTTTAGCTTCTCATCAAACAAGCCGACCTGGATGTTCTCATAAAAACAGACTCAGGAGAGGAACTCAAACATATAACACCTTGTTCTGAGGAAGCAAGATAACAGGACACACACACACACACACACACACACACACACACACACAAACACACACACACACACAAACACACACACACACACACACACACACACACACACAAACACACACACACACACACACACAAACACACACACACACACACACACACACACACACAGACAAACACACACACACAAACACACACACACACACACACACAGACAAACACACAGAATTTAATCAACCTCCGTTTCTGTTTTCCAGCAGGACACAATCTGATCGGGAAGTTTTCTCATCAACAAACAACATTTTATCTTTTCCCTCCTCTGACACTTACAGTGTAATAAACCCTCAGATCTGATGCAAAGCTTCATCCACAGCACCAGAGTCTCGTTGCATCACAGCTATTTAAAAAAAAAAACACACAAGAGACTTCACATCCTGATGAAACCTCTGCGAGGAAAACTCCAGAACAATCTGGTCCTTCGTCGTTTCATGTTTTATGCATTTATTTTACTTCGGCAATATTTTGACATCTGCTTTGTTGGACGTCAGCGACACATTCAGACCAACAATACAAAGAAGAAAAACAACTGAAGGGCTTCTGATTCAATCCATAATTAATCATCGACGTGTTGACCGCCGTGTTTTTGGAAAGTTTGTGTCAGAACGACAAAGAAATCAGGAAACATTTGGTTGTTTTAGAATCAGAATTCCTTTATTCGTCAAACAATCGGGGACATTTCTCTGTCACAGCAGCCAAAGGACAGTAATACTGCAATACACAAGAATAATGGTAAAAACATATTGATGCATAAGAGCAGAGACGGACAGTCGGAGGCCTCGTGTGTGATTTTATCTGGTCAAGTCACAGATTTTCTCTTTTGTTGGTATTTTTGTTGTATTTCTGTCTTCTTTGTGATAATTCTGTTTTTCTTTTTGTCTGTGAAAATCAAAACAACAAACATGAAACCTGCTTTTTACTGAAAGTTGATCTTTTTTTACTGAAGAGTCACTCGGATGCATTTTTTTCTTCCAGTAAAATGAAAAATAACAAATAACATGATCGGAAAAACTCTTCAGACTGCAAAGCGTTTATTTTCCCCGTTCAGTTTCCCTTTCTCCTTCCTTCTTTTTTTCACCCCTGACAACCATCTTTACATATTTTAATGTAAATCAGTAACAGGTACAAACAGTTTTGGACTTGGTTCAGTGTTTGGATCCAAAGTAAACCCTTCAAAAAACACCAGAGTCTCAGAAGACGACAAACAAACGAACCCGTCGTGGTGGAGAAGCGCTCGCAAAATGACTGTTTTTATGACTGGAGTCTGGTGGCAGTGTAGAGAGAGAGAGAGATGTAACAGCAGCTTCAACAACAGGACACAAAGGTTTGTCTCTGCAGGGACACTTTCAGTTTCATTCTGAGTTTAAAAAGACGGACTTCGACCGTCCCAGTTCGAAGCTGCTGATTCAGAAGTTTTCGTTACCTCGTCGACATTTAGACCCCAAAATATGTCCGCTAAAAAGTGAACCCTGGAGACTATAAGGTCAGATTAATGTCAGTGTGTGTGTGTGTGTGTGTGTGTGTGTGTTTGTTTCCCTGAATCAAAGGAATGTGACCCGGTTAATTGGTGCCAACACATTACATGACATTTCAATATACAGACAGGAAGCAGGATAAAAGGTCACAGAGTCTCTCTGCTCCCCCTGTGTGGTGCTTCAGTGCCACAGTCCTCGTTATCTGTTTTTATTTAACAGTCTGACCTGATTTTGTTCTGACCGTGATATAAACCGCAGCATCAACCTTCGTGTGGAACATTTCAGGACTGAACGTCCTCCTGTGAGGTCCTGTTTTGTGGCTCTTCCCGTCCTCACGTCCTCACGGCACCGCTGAATCGTCCATTGTGCCGTCCTCGCTCGCCACCACCACCTCCTCGTCTCAGTCCACTTCACTTCGAAACCAGTGAGATTTGCTGGCAGAGAATTCAGAGAACATCGCCAGACCTTCAGCTGCGACCAGCAATTACGGAGATTATACGTCACGTCTTCACTGTTCAGCCCTCTCATCGTGTCCTTCCAGAGAGAATGAGTAGGATCAGATGTATGATGACTCTGATGTCCTTCACTGATATATATATTTAAGCACTTTGCACAGTGTGAGAAGAGAAAAATCGGTGTTTGCATGAGAGTAAAATGGACAGAATAAAGGTTGCAGATTGAGCTGCACACACTGGTGGTTTTTACTATCTAGAGTCTGAGAATGAGAATGGAATCGATCAGTAAGATTTAAAAAAAAACAGCTGCCGGCACTCTGGATAACTTGGTAACTTGACATCAGTTTGATTCAGATTTCTTGCCGCTGTCGTGACAAACGCACGGAGAATAAAACAGTAACCTCTGGTCTCTCGTCTGCACAGCTCGTCTTCTACATGGTGGTGCAGACGTTGTACACTCTGGGTCACAGTCTGTCGCTGATCGCCCTCACCACGGGCAGCGCCATCCTCTGTCTGTTCCGGTAAGACGCCGCATGTTTCTGCACAACGTGAGATTTAAAAAAAAAAAAAAAGGAGGAGGAGAGTGGGAGGTCTTCATTTCAAGCTCAGTTTTCAGGCCTTTGTGTTTCTTCATGTGGTGATCGACGTGTGACGAGAGGCCGCCAGATTAATTAGGTTGGAAATGAGCGAGCGCTGATTTCACAGCTTTATCTGTAAGTGTGTGTGTGTGTGTGTGTGTGTGTGTGTGTGTGGGTGTGTGTGTGGGTGGCAGCCTCTCAGTTTACACCTTAATTGGATTTAGTTTATTCAGTTTGTTAATTTGAATTATGTTGATTGGAGTTCTCTCTCTTTTCTTTTTCCCTTTAATCTGCTGTTGGGATTAGTGTGACCGCAGCAGCAACGTGGAAAACATGCATGAACCAGAAACGCATTAAAGATACATAAAATGTAGGATTCCTGCTTCAAAATGTCGGATGTTATCAGATC
This sequence comes from Acanthopagrus latus, assembly GCF_904848185.1. Taxonomy (NCBI): domain Eukaryota; kingdom Metazoa; phylum Chordata; class Actinopteri; order Spariformes; family Sparidae; genus Acanthopagrus; species Acanthopagrus latus. The sequence goes on from NC_051059.1 coordinate 25,412,947, forward strand.
TGCACCCGACTGTATTCAGGATGATTTTTGAAGAAGGACTCCGTGCAGATTGAAGTTGATCTGACGTCACTGTCGTTGTTTTCATGGCGTTGTTTCCTGCGCAGGAAGCTGCACTGCACCAGGAACTACATCCACCTCAACCTCTTCTTCTCCTTCATCCTGAGAGCCGTGGCCGTGCTGGTGAAAGACGACATCCTCTTCAACAGAACCTCGCAGTGCTCCAGCCAGCCGTCACTGGTGAGGTCGCCGCCTCCACCTGCACCTGCACCTGCACCTGCACCTCCACCTGCACCTCCACCTCCACCTGCACCTCCACCTGCACCTGCACCTCCACCTGCACCTCCACCTGCACCTGCACCTACACCTGCACCTGCACCTCCACCTGCACCTCCACCTGCACCTGCACCTCCACCTGCACCTGCACCTCCACCTGCACCTCCACCTGCACCTCCACCTCCACCTGCACCTGCACCTCCACCTGCACCTCCACCTGCACCTGCACCTGCACCTGCACCTCCACCTGCACCTGCACCTACACCTGCACCTACACCTACACCTCCACACCTCCACCTGCACCTGCACCTCCACCTGCACCTGCACCTCCACCTGCACCTGCACCTCCACCTACACCTCCACCTCCACCTGCACCTCCACCTGCACCTGCACCTCCACCTGCACCTCCACCTCCACCTGCACCTCCACCTGCACCTGCACCTGCACCTCCACCTGCACCTCCACCTGCACCTGCACCTCCACCTACACCTCCACACCTCCACCTACACCTGCACCTCCACCTGCACCTGCACCTGCACCTCCACCTGCACCTCCACCTACACCTCCACCTCCACCTGCACCTCCACCTACACCTCCACCTCCACCTGCACCTGCACCTCCACCTACACCTGCACCTGCACCTACACCTCCACCTCCACCTGCACCTCCACCTCCACCTCTGTCCTCACCGAGGCCGAGTCTTTGCCTGAGGAAGAGAGAGAAAAAAAAACAAACCAGGAAGCTGTGTTGACGGCGCGACTATCACGGGAGGGAAAAGCGTTTCAGTTCGGTGCTTCCAGCTACAGCCTGTAAAATGAAATGTAAATGAGGTTTCACAGAAACGAGCCTTCGCATTTCTCTGTTTCTGAATTTCTATTATTGAGTTCATTAAGTGATACCGGGGATGGTGCAGAAACTGGGGCCACATACCGAATATTGGTTGGGATATTTTGATAACGGAGCAGAATGACGTCCTGAACCTCTGGCGGCAGAACCACCATGTTCATTTTGTTTTGTTTTTCTCTGCCGAACTTTTCAAATTAATCTGCGTTCGGTGCAAAACTCCCCCGAAAAATCAATCAAACGTTCATCTGGAGAGTTTATCTGGACATTTAATAAATAAATAAAAAACTTTTGGGGTGAAAGAATCTCTTCTTTCTGCTTTGAATGCAACCCGACTAAGCTGCTGCTATCCTCCCTGAAGCTGCAGACGGGGATTTTTTTTTTTATTTTTTTATTTTCTTTAAAGATCAAGTTTGCAGAAACACAAAATACTTGTGATTAATTCGAAACGCACTGCAGGACTTCAGAACGGCCTCAGGATGTGGCTTTAGATGAAAACTCAAGATTTAAGGATCAAGTTTTTAACTAAACTTAAAAATAAATAAACTTTTGTGGACTTTCGCTCATCACAAGTTCAGATAGCGACACAGATGATTCTCTTTAAAAGTTCATGTATGTACCAGATACTTTGTTTTAATTTGGGAACTTCATCAAATACAGAGCAAATGTTTTATTATTTTATAATGTCCTGCATGTTGGCAACTTGTTTTGAATATAAACGTGCAGCCCTGTTAATCACAGCTGTGAATTTAACTTTATCTTGAATAAAACACAGCATGAAATCAAACTGAATCATTATTTGAACTCTTCAGTTAAGTTCTGTCATCTGATCCTCTCTTGATTCGTGGACTCTTCCTTCGTCCTCCCACTTGCCTTCATTTCCCCTCAAGAGTAAAAGAAATAAATAAATCCCTGTAGCGTCTGACCTTTAACACTCACATCTGCTCGCTGCTTGTTACATTGTGATCTGCAAATTAAAGCTCATCCTCCTGGTGAACTCATCGATCGGTGGAGAAGTGGAACGTACGCCCACATAAAAGCCTCGTTAGCCTCGCCGCGTCTCTGCGGACGTACGAGTCTGCAGACGCCGTGTGCACGACAGACTTACACGAGACTACGACTTAAAGGTTAATGGTCCCTGCTGAAGAGTTATTGATAGTGTGACATTAAACCTTTGAGTCCAGAGTTAAGATGTCTGACCTTTGTGTTCTTCAGGTGGGATGTAAAGCCAGCCTGGTGTTCTTCCAGTACTTCATCATGGCCAACTTCTTCTGGCTGCTGGTGGAGGGCCTGTACCTCCACACGCTGCTCGTCGTCATCTTCTCCGAGAACAGACACTTTATCGTCTACATGTTCATCGGCTGGGGTGAGCTGGGAAAAAAAAGACTAAACTATATTCAGTCAGAAAATGATTTAACGGGAAGTTTAGCAGCTTTTATTTTGGTGAATAAAAGCAAAAGTTGCACCCTAAAATGAAAAACCCCTCGATGCTGAAGGGAAAAGTCTGGGTTAAGTTTTTAACATTCTGGTTAATGTCGTTGTGTTTTAGGAATTTGCAATCGTGTTTTCCCGACTTGCCATTTTGATTTGAACCTGTTGTCCGCCGTAAATACGTAACATTTCCATATTAAACTATAAAACTTACTAGGATGTCGTTATATGTTTTGTTGAGTTGTTTATTAAAATGATCCTCAGTGTTTCCGAGAGTGTTCGAGGTAACGTTGCGTTTCTGTTGGTCAGCTGTTACAGGTAAACTTTAACATCACCCTGGTTCTGAAAGCGGTGGTGAAGACGACGACTCCTGCTGTTTTACTTACGTTACATTGATGTTTTCTCGTGATCATTTTGCAGGAATCCCCACCGTGTTCGTCTCTGCGTGGGTGCTGACGAGGATCTACCTGGAGGACACGGGGTGAGCGCCATCGCCCAAACCTCTCCGCAGCACGTTACCAATCATCTGTTATTTGTTTTGTGTCGGAGGAACATACCACCGCACGTTGTGCACTTATTACTTTATTGCCTCCTCCTTTATTATGCGATAGGAGACATCATCAGCGTTAGAGAGCGGCGTGTCGATATTCAACAGGACTTTATGTTGTTTCATTAGCCCACAAATCATATTTTATCAATTAGATTCCGTCGGTGGATAATCCTACCGGGGCTCAGTTTCCTGCATTATAACATCCCATGTCAAAGAACACGTTATTGAATAAGTCAGCCGGTGGGATTTGCATCGAGCGGTGATCATTAGGAGCCTGGTATCATGGATCTGCGCAGCTTCTGTTGCACATTATTACAGCCGGTTATTAAGCGAGTCGAAACTGAGCGAGGCTTTCTGCATGAACAGTGACAGAGGACAGCGAGGGGACGGCTCATCAGCTCATCAGTGTGTGGAGATAGATGATGGAGATTCAGTGAGGAAGTTAATTCACGACTTGGGAAATAGTTTATCTGTTCGGCTTAAATCGACTTAACGAGGGCAGGATTCTTAATGCTCATTTACGTCCCTTGTATGAATGAAAATGTGTCCGTCCTGTTCACACGTGTTGCCAAGGATGTTCAGCAAATACATCCAGTAGAGGCTAAAGCAAGGGCAATGATGTGGACGGTGTTAAATACAACCTGATGTTTCGACGAAGGTTATTTTCCAGGAATCTTAATCCGGATTCGTCCGGACTTCATCATCGTGTCCTCTGGGCGACGCTCCCCCCATTCCACCATTTCGATTTCGACCACATCTGTAAGCTTTCAGAAAAAGATGCACAAATACAGATGGGAAAGGAAAAAAAAAAACCCAGGGAACATTCAGGAGGGATTATAGTCACTATTTAGATTATAGATGTGATAATAAATTGGGATTTTCCAGGAATCTTCCATCTAGCCTTCGAGATGGAATCTGTGACACCCTGAGGGATGTGAAACACAACTTCACACACAAATGACTTCAAAATCATTGTCAGAAAAAAACTTACAGTTTAAATTACGGTTGTTTTTTGTACCCTCAGGTGCTGGGAGACGAACGACAACCCCGTACCTAACTGGGTGATCAATGGACCGATCGGATTCTCCATCACGGTAGGTGGAGCTTCGATCCCTCCTGCTGATGGGTTAAAAAAAGAGGCGTCTGTTTAGGGATTTAATCGACACCTTGCAGCCAATCAGCATCGAGTTTCCGTCTGAACATTTCCTTCGACGTCTTCTGTGGGTGGAAAAAACGTCCGACACGGCAGTAACAGAATCACCCCTTGTGGGTTTTCGGGCTTCTGATATAGATGTATATTTTTTTTTTATTTCCTCCTCCGTCTCCAAGGTGAACTTCATCCTGTTCATCAGCATCATTCGGATCTTGATTCAGAAGCTGAGGTGTCCCGACGTGGGCGGCAACGACCAATCACAATACAGGTACCTCACACGCTCGTTAAATCCACCCACTTGTGCCACGAACCTGTTTATGTGTCACTAAAAGCTTCACCTGCTCAGTCAGAGTTAAGATAACGTGGATAAACACTGAACAAAGACACCTGATAGTCTGAAACGCCCGCCGCATATTTTATTCCCTCAGTAGTTTGCTGCCTGCAGAGATAAGAGTCGTTGAAACGCTGATGCAACTCGACAGCGTTTCATGATTTGCCTCTGAGGAGCGCGAGCGGGGGTGAAACCTCTGCGGAGTCACAGGCGGCGCGTTTTAAACTTCAGGCAGTTTTTTACCCTCCAGGAAGAAAATCTGAGCTGCTGCCCAGTCGTCAGGTGTTCACGCGTCCTGCAGCCGCGAGGAAAAGCAGGAGGTGATGAAAAGAACTTGGACGTGCCCGGCTCGGTCCAGTGAACCTCTGTGTTTGTTTTCTGTGAATATTCAGCGTCAGCTTGTATTCCAGCGTAGAGCTGAGCGGAGGTGACAGCTGGAGAGTGAGAACGGTGGGAAGGATTTGTCCATCTTCTATGAGAGCTGTCGAGATAATACGACACTACATCTGTGGCTTTTTAATATATTACACTTCGGAGCATCCGCTGCTCTGAGGCCCGGACTAGATGAGGTCCGATTCTGCTTTTACAGTCAACAGCTGATGCCTACATTTGCTCTCATACCGCAGAAATACCTGTTGGAGGTCGTTGGTGTTAAAAACATCTCTTCACTCTTTGTGTTTCTCTCAAGGCGGCTGGCCAAATCCACTCTCCTGCTGATCCCTCTGTTTGGGATCCACTACGTGGTCTTCGTCTCTCTCAGCGAATCCATCACAGAACACTATAAAGTCTTCTTCGACTTGGCCCTCGGATCCTTTCAGGTGCCGTATTATTCACTCCCTCCACCCCACGACGTCTGTTACAACACGTGATCCTCGTGGAAGTTTGAGATTACGCTGAATGACCTCTGATGCTTGCTGTTTCCTGTCTTCAGGGTCTGGTGGTGGCCATCCTGTACTGCTTCCTCAACTGTGAGGTAAACTTACACTAAGTAAAGTGATATCGAGTGATACTAGTGAGAAGTGAAACTGATTAAACACGGTCAACAGAAACTGGACCGAGCGTTCGGACCATTTGCACGAAACATTAATTCCCCTCTTAGCATTTAAATTTTAGAGAGTCAAAAAAAAAAGAGAAAGGAAATATAAAAATAACAAAATCTAATTATATAATTGTAAATATATGATTATAAATATCCCCATTAATGCCTCTGCACTCGGCTGATAACAGGCTTATTTAGAAACACACACAGCTTCGTTTCATTGTGGTCTGAAAGTGGGAAAAAAAAAAAAGACGTTTGATAAATGATTTTAGGAAAATTTGTTTTGGTCGGAGCTAAATATTTGTGAGCGTGTGTCCTCATTTCACCAGAACATTATTTTAATTAAACATATTTGGGGTTTGTATTATTCAAACAGAGAGGCCTTCTTGTTTAAAACATGGACTGCTTATCGTCACTCTGCCACTCCGAACATCTGCAACAGCTGAAACTGACCCAGATCCAGTTAACAGAACTGATCGGATCAGATGAAAGTTTAAACAAAGTCACAGACGGAAACAAGAACAGACTCATCACCGTAAAGAAGACCAGACTCAGCTTCATGAGAATGAATATAAAACTGATGTAAATGTAAAACAGTAACTGAATTAATACGATCATCAACGTCTTTTTTTGTTTTAATGTCCGGCGCCGCTGTCGCATCAGCAGCGTTAGCAACATGGCTACCGCTAGCAGCCTCGCTGCAGTCTCAAGTCCCGGTGGCGAGAGGAAAACACGCATCAACGGGGGATCAGACTTCCACACCGGAGTGCTCTCCATCGAGCCAACGGATCGGTTTCTATCGCTCTCCGTCTTCACACAGTTCCCACAGTTATTCCACCTGTGGACAGCGACCGGGGGGAAACAAACGCCTCTCTTCTGTTTTGTCTCCGTGCAAAATCCAGCCTGGTTTCAGAGCGAACAGCACCGTGAACATGTGGTTTATAATATCCTCCAGACATTACACTGTGACATCAGTATTCACTCCTGAATGATGAAGTTGAGGCCAAAAGGTTTTTCTGTGGCAACTTTAAGCTGCACAAATTGACGTGACGTGACTAGAAGTGCAGCTTTGTTATGTCTCGAATCAAAGTCGTAAATCTGTCTCAGTGTTTAAAAGCTACGCAGCTCTTACTCTGGTTAAATAAGGTCTCTGTTTACAGTGTAGTGTAACATGTGCTAAACAGAAAGTCCACTTACATTTGGACCGTTTCATCATGAGGTCTTGTTGAGGTCGGTTTGTCCCTTCATGAGCTGAAGTTTGACTTCCTGTCGTATATATCTGTTTATGTCATGTTGCAGGTTCAAGGCGAGCTGAAGAGGAAGTGGCGGAGTATGTGTCTGAACTGCCGCCTGAGCCGAGACCGCCACTACAACAGCACCTTCGCCTCCAGGAACGGGTCAGAGCACATGGTGCAGTTTCACCGCAACTCTCGAACGCAGTCCATCCTGCAGTCGGAGACCACGGTGCTGTGAGGACCCGACGGACCCTTTAAAAGAATCAATCAGACAGTCTGCAGGTGGACCTGGATCGAACAGTGTTACGGGTGATTTTAACACAAAGTAACACATGGGTGGGGATCAATACAAGCATTCAAACTGTACCTGAAGTGGACCTGAAGTGGTTCTGATCACCATCCAGAGTCCAGAATCCAGTGAAGTGGCTGCACCCATCTGATACTTGTTAAAATCACCGCATCATGAATGGATTCTGACCCTGATCGGCTCCTGAGCCCTGCTCGTCTGGGCTTCTGGTAAACAGGGGTGTTTTGTTGTTGTCGTTGTTGTTGTTGTTGTTTTTTTACTGATCCAGAACCTGAACTGTTCTGACACACTGCATCGTTTTCAGTGGATATTTAATGAACTGCTGTCATCGAGAAGTGCTGTGCATGCTCCACACCCGCCTGTGCTTCGACTGTTTTGACGCCGCCGCTGTCGTGATGAAGAAAATGCAGGTCGCTCAGACCGAAGACGAGTTCGTGTCCGACGGGAACTTCTGCTGAGATCCGGTGACAAAACCGCCGACACCTGATTTGTTGACAGGCTTCATTCAAACGGTTCCAGCGAGAAGAGAGCACAGGACGCATTTCACAGATTTGTTTTTGTGCAGTGTCGAGGGCAGGACTGAGGGAGTGGGAAGCCAGTGAGGGATCACATCCCACAGAGACGTGTGCTGATCTACACTGCATGCTTCTGAAAACACAAAATAATGGAACAAAAACCGTCAAATCAAAGTCTTCTGTAAAGGAGGTCTGTTAATACGAACCCACACCTCGCTGCTGCTGCTGCTGCTGCTGCAGGTTTTTCATCCACTCCCACCTGCCTGTGTAGCCAGTTTGATCACTCCCACCTGAATTTCTGTTTTCTTTTCTAAAATCCTTTCTGCCCCATCCCACAGGGGAACATAAGACCCTTCTAAGACTGAGGAATGTTTTTAATCCCAGGGAATGCAAATTCTCGAGATTTGGTTCAGTAAGCCAAATCTTAAAAGACTTTGGACTGAAAAATAAAAAAATAATACATGTTGAACGCAGCTACGAGGAGGTGCTGAAACTGTCTCAGTTTAATACCGACCTACACGAGCGAATGAAACCATCAGCGTGGAAGACTAGCTGCTTCTATAAAGTTATTCTTTGTGTGATTTCCAGCTAAATATCATCACCAGGGACCCAGAAAATGTCTCCATGCAGCTCATGATTCAAGTCTACGGAAGATGTGAGATCTGTCATCATCTTTAGCATCAGAGCTACTAAGCTAACAGCGTTAACTCACCCTTGTTCCGATATGGGTCTGCATGCTCGACTGCAATCGGAGACGTGGAATAAAACTTGACAGCAAATCGATTATTGGTCGCAGCTCAAACCATCAGTTTTGTTCGGTGTGACCAGAAGTGTCTTAAAAACACGGATCAGTGGAAACATGTTGAGAGTTCGTCTCGACATGTTTTTTCACTCTCATCGGTCACCAGTGACAGCAGAAGTTCCAGGTGGATACAGGAGAAGAAAATAACTTTACTTATTAATGAGATGAATATTTGTGTTTCCTCATACAGACGGTGTTACGCAGCAGTTGCATGATGCTCTTCAGTGTTTTGCCTTTTCTTTCTTCGCTGCTGATAAACGGCTGATGTCAGTTTACTTGTCAAATCTGATGTACATTTTGTGAGATAACAAGAAAAAAAAAAAAAGCTTGCTTTGTTGTGCAAATGTTTGTCTTTTAACATGTTGTATTTAACTGTCACCACGAGACTAAAAAAGAGATCCTGGTGACACTTGACTCGAGGCATACAGAAGAGTTTATATGTCACATTTTCACACCGCTGATTATGAATTATTCACCAGCTTTAACAAAACAAAATTCCCAACCGTTAGATTGTCTGAGAGCAGGAGAATAATTGAAAGTCGCACGTTTTAGATGATTATATTAAAGAAACACACGACCAGTCGTCTTTTTCAAAGCAGCTGTAACAAATACACATTTAGATTATCTAATCAAATCAAACGGAAGCAAATAAGGAAATCAGTTTTACCAAGTTTGGTCATTTATGTCAACATCAAGGATCCTGAAATCTTATAGATACACTTGAGCATCGTTTGCATAACAGACAGAAAAAACTCAGAGAATAAGGTTTAAATATACTTTTAAAGAGGTCATATTATTCAAATTGTTCAGGCTTCAACAGAATATCTTTAAGTAATTTAAATTTCGGAAAACGCATTCTCTGCAACCCGTTTCACACGAGGCAGAGCAGGGCGGGTCAGTGCCGAGCAAGGTAGTGTGATCTAAAATAACACAGCTGCAGCAGTTTCTCTTATTTTTTAAACATGCACGGAGGATGTGGGTGACGAAACATACGGTGAATTTCATCACCTGTTCAGAGAGAAAAGAGCGACAGTGACGTCACCAGCACCTTTCTGACCATGTTTGATATTTATTTTCAACTCGAAGGGCTTCAGCAGCTGCAAAAAAAATAAGCTAAGCACTCTGAAGAAAGAATTCACCGCGCTTTTTCTTCAGGAGTTCTGCAGATAAGACGTGGGACGAGAACGCAGCACTGTGAAATTATGTTACAAACATATCTAAACATATATATCAGAGGTTTTTCAGAAGAAGTTGGTCATTTCCATTGTTTGGTTTCTAGAAGTGAAAGAATGAAACTGAAAAGGCGACTTACATTTGTTATTTTTTAACAGAAGAAGTTAGAAATCTCCAAATATTTACATTAAAGATACTAAATTATTAGATATTTATTGTATAAAAAGACTCAACCACTTGTTTATTAATCATCTGTCCGTTCACAAATGACTCGACTGTTCCAGCTCTGAGTCTTCGGTGTCGTCTGGCTGTATGCCTTAAGAGAAGTGTTACCAAATATATCACGAACACGAAGTCAGCACGACTGTATCGTGAGACATCTGACTACGAGCGGCGGAGGGCGTCTTTTACTCAACATGTGTATTTGTACAGAGACACCATGAATGTCACGCAAAGAAAATGATTGCTAAATTGATCTTTGTGAGCATTGTGCTGTGTGAATGTAACTCTCCTCCTCATTAAAAGCTGCGATGTGTAGAGGATCTACTGTGGACACGCTTCCTACGACGACATGATTTATATTTCGAACGCTACGTGAAGTTAAAAGTGATTAAAAAGGTCAAAGTTGCTGCTGTGGTGATGTGTGTGTATGTTTGTCGATGACGACGGACTTTAGACTTTTGGGATCCTGGACGAGTTTCTCACTTGGACGACAGTTGTGAGAACAATAGATCGCAGCATGGAGGAGATTTATCTACGAGTTTGATATCGATGTGAGCAACATTTGAGTCACAGATCATCATGTTTCAATTACACGGCCTGACTGGATCGTCGTCCAGGGTTGAACAGATTGTTTTTGTGCTCACATTTACATGTAATCTGGAAACCTTTGAGGGCGTGGAGGCTGTTAATCCATCCGCAGACTGAAGAGACAAACACTTGTACATCAGGCAGCGTCTCTGTTTTTTTGCTTGGACTTCCTGTCGCAGCTTTCTCTCTCTCGTCCTGCTCGAGTGAATATTTATTAATAAAGATGGAAGCGAGCCGTCTGTGCAGTGAGTTGTCGTGTTTATCCTGTGTGTTATTTGGACATTTTAAAAGGTGTTGAGTGCTGGTAGAGCTGGTAGAAAGATTTCCTTCGGTGTTTCTCTGCTCGCTCTGCTGCATGTGTCCACGCCTCGTTAACGCTCACGTTAAGCCAACCATCGGGCGCCTGTGAGCAGACTCGGCTCTGACACCGGACCTCTGGGGAGGCTCAGTGCCGTGGCGCTGGATCCTTTGAGTCCTGGCATCTTGGGAGTGCAGAGGCCAGGTAGACGCTGACTGAGGAGCCTGATTAGTGCAAAACAAAGTGTAAAACTGGCGATCAACGATCGCAGGAGTGTCCAACAGATCTGTCGCCGTTGAAATACCTGTTTTCCTCGAGACTTCTGCACACACGGAAAAAAGTATCTTTTACTTCCACTGGTGAAAAATGGGAACATTTACATTCCTGCATGGTGTGAAGTGAACAGAAAGACAGGGCGGGTAGTTCATGTCCAGAGAGACGGAGACGACAGCTCCACTTACAGCTTCTCAGCTCAAACTTTCACAGAAAATCCAAAGACGACGACAAAGTGAGTGACAAACACTCAGCAACAGAGACGGGACACACAGTACAAAAAGAAACACGAAGCTTCATTTCCCTTCTTCTCCGTCCTCTCCACATATCGGCTCTGGACTCGAGGGGGGCGGCCCGGCCTCGAGGCGGAGCGCTGGATGTTCAGTCATCTCCGAGAAGACGAGCGGCATTGATCAGATCTGACATTGAGACTCGAGGCAAGACGCTGCTAATTGGGAACAAGAAGACGTGCTGGGCGACGGTGACGGCTGAGCGCTCGGCTTCATTTTCGCTGGTCGTTTCGTGTGTGGAGTCATCCAGAGGCAGAAACTGAATCTTTACTGCAGTTTTTTTTTTTTTTTAATATAGAAAAACAGAAGGCAGAGAGAGCGGAAGGTGTTGATTCTCGCCTGAGACGAAACATTATAGAAGAATTATATAATCTGACTGAAACTCTGACAGACTAGTATCTAAGAACTTTACAAGTTGTGCAGCTCCAGTGTCGGAGCAACGCGTCGCTTTAAACAAAAGTAAAATAGAGTTATGGATGTAAACCAGCAGCATGCAGACAAAACTGTTTATGAGACGTATTTGTTTGAACAGATAAATGACCAGCTGACTCCCAATATATCAAGAAAGAAGGAAGAAATACACCTTTCCTATTTCACTTTTATATCAGCCTCAGTTTTGTAGAATTTCAATCGACCAAAAACTGCTTCATGAATTCAAATTTTGAGATTTTTATTTCCCCATTTATGCATTTGTTGAAAACTGAATATTGATATCCAGGAACATTTTCCAAACTAAATAAAGCTGATAATAAACCCAGGCAGGCTTGTGATGGAGGAGCAACTGTGAAGACATTTTATTAAACCTGAAATACAGTCACAGGAAATGAGTCCTGGAAAAAAAAAAAAAAAAAAAAAAACGAGTCGTAATGAGCACGCTATGAATTTGCAATGCGGATTTATGGGCCGGCTTCAAAAAGCCGAGCAGAACGAGTTCAGATGGATTTTTTTCTTCTGCTTCATCTCCGACTGCGGAGCGGTTTCTTCACGGGGGGAAAGTTTGTATGGAAACAGCTGAAAAAGTTTTTAGGTTTTTTATTTCATGCAGCTGTGAGGTTGAGCTGCGACAGTCTGATGCACAGTGTGAAAAAAACGTTTAATATTGTGAGCGATCGTTTGATTTGTTGTGTTGCTAATCGCTCAGTCACGCCCCCACACAGAGGACGGAGGAGGAAACACTGGATGGTGGTGAAATGATCCCGTTGGACTCGTATCATATGATGTTTGATAATCTAAAAGATTCATTTCCAAAACAATAAACTCTCAGTTTGTCGCAATTGAAGTAAAATCTCATGGCGTTCTGTGTTGAAGCGCTCAGTGAACTTCATCGTCTACTCAACACACGACACCGACACCAACATGGAGCCAAATGGTCTCAGAAAAGATCATAAATAAGATGAAAATCACCAAAAACTGCCTGACAGGGGAGCAGCAGCAGCTCTACAGTGTTTCAGTTACGAGACCACGTCACTAACTGAGGCTGTCGTCTCTATAATGACGCATTTTCACAGTCTGATATTTAATTAGTTTGATTAGATTGACTCTAAAACCGACAAATAGATCAGACTGGATCAATAAAATATTTGTTTCACCGACGTAAACACAGATGACGTCATCAATTCATCAGTATCACTTTTGATCGAGTTGATTTGTGTCCTCGAGACTCTTAACAGTTCATTCTGCCGCTGTCGTTGCTGTGAAGGTCGAAGTCTTGCAGCGAGCGTCCATGTTTTCCTGCACTTGGAAGCTTTTAAATTGGAAGTCAGACACACCGACTGTCCTGCACACCTGCTGATCCTCAGCATCCAGCACACCTGTCCACCAGCGTCCTCACTGTAAACACCTGGCTGCTGCAGCCGCGCTGTGTTGATGCTGCATCAAACTCTAACGTCTGTTTTTCCTGTCCGGGGTCCCCAGCCGGTCTTTATCAGCCTCCACCTTGGAAAACAAACCACATCCTCCCCTGCCTCCAACTCCCTTCAGCCAAAATGGCAGCCAGCCATCTGCTCGTCTCCCTCCAACGCTGCCGTGAAAATAACATCTGCAGCAGCTCACAGTGTGCTGTTGGGTCCAAATCATGTCAGTGTTTTTAGTTTGATTTTGTTTGCTGCCAAGTTTTCTTTTGGAACTTTTAGTAAATTTTATACTACATCATGATATGTGTTATCGCCAGAATACATGTCAGTGTGTTCCTGTAAAACCACAGATAAGGTTAAATTAATAAGTTTCGTTATCTTCTCTTGTCTCACCAGAGTGTAAGAAACCATCATGGTTTGACTGTAAATACCTGTTTTGGTGAACAAAAACCAGCAGCTGGACGTTTGGCACTTCCTTTATCGAAGCGACAGCTCTTAATTAATTTGACACCATCTGATCGAACAGGTAGGCCATCAGAGTTTACTTGAAAGTCGGGAAAACAGATCACGCAAACGTTCACTCGGGGCTGGACTGAGGCAGAGCGCTCCAAAACACGAGGGGTCAATAAAAACACGAGGCGAACGATGGAAACGCTCGCTGCATCTACATCTGGGCGGAGCAGACGATCACAGGGGCGGGAAGGCATCTGAAACCTGAGGAGGGTTGGACGCCACCACAAAACAGGAAACAGAAACACGACCTCAACGTGACGAGACACGACAGACTGCCTGACTTTTAGCAGCACCGCTCTCACTCCGGGCTTGTGATTCTGTTTTTAATTGCTATCTTTCTACTGTAACTGTCACTTTTCTATTTACGCTATCTGCATTTATTTCCCTCCTTCCCCCCTCTGGAGACCAACGAAGGCTCATTTATTTTCATCTTATCTTATTTAGCAAAGTGCCTACAGCTCTTTATAGTCGATATGATGGGCTAGCAAGCTGATATTGGATGAATCAGCCCTCCAGAGAGAAAGTAAACAGCTACCTTCCACATTCCTCCATCCTCCTCCAGCGATCGCCTCAGAATGACACGATCCTGTCTGTGATGGATGTGAGAAGAAGAAGAAGAAGAAGAAGAAGAAGAAGAAGAAGAAGTGTGAGTAAAAGTTTGGAACTGCCAGAAGTTTCCCGCAGAGAGACTGACAGACTGTTCCAGGACCTCGTCATGTCAGCGCGGCGATACAGGAGGCACTAAACTCCAGGTTCTGTAATTCAGAATATTTGTGTAGATTTCCTCATTTTTGTGTACTAAAAAACATTTAGTGTGGATTTTCTGCAGCGTTTCATGAATGAGGCTCCGGTAACTGACTCTCCAGATTCCTGTTTATCTATTAAAAAACACCTTGGATGCCTTTTGTGTGGATTTAGGATCATTATTCTGCTGTGTCGCTCTAAAATTAGATGTTTCTCGCATAAAAATGGCTCTGACTCTGACTCTATTTAGCACAATGTGTGTCACGGTTAAACGAAGGGGACGGCAGGCAGGAGGGTAACTGAAGCCCAAAATCCAAAATCCAAAAATGTGCAACAGAAGGCAGAAAACAAAACCAGGAGAAAACCGAGAACAAGCAAAGCACAAATCAAAAGGATCAGGAAGCAAAAGCCAGAATCACATCACAGGAATATGGACGGGGACGTCTCAGATTCTGACAGAGAAATGGGTCTTTTCATGAGGTTGTGAAGCTCAAAACATGGCCCCAGTGCATCATGGGATGTTGTAATTAAACTGTTTTAGAAGACGGGCGCTCCTCCTGGTCGAACACGAGACAGACTGTCAGAGTCAGACGGGCAGAGCGGAGCGTAAAGGGTGAAAAACAGACAAAGGGAGGAAATGAAAAGCACAACATGACAGAACTTCAAAATAAAACAGGAAGTAACTTGACAACATGGATGTGAATGTTGTCGTCGCTGTTACCTTCAGCATGGCCGCGTCTCAAACAGCGTGATATTAATGAGCGCTTGGTGAACTAGTGAGAAATAACGATCAGCAGGCGTGACGTGACGAGTCTTCATCCATCTGGTCGCTCCGACTGTCGGCGACTCACATCTGCTCACCAGCAGCTTTGATCTGAGGAGCGCCGTCGTCGTCACTGATTCACTGAATCTCACTTTGTGAAGAGGAGCAAGGAAACACATCATGTTCACATCATCACCACCGACTGGAGAAATATATTTTTATAGACGGTGACGGAGAAAAGCCTCGTCCCTGGTGGTGAAGGTGTGTTTTCAGCAGCTGCTGTGACACTTTTAGGTCTCTGCAGTGACCGACGAGCAGGTTACATGCTGCACAGAGGAGTTTTACTCAACTATTTTGCATCTATAGGTGTATATTTTTTTATGTTTCTGAGTACAAAGTCCCAGATGTATCCACACATGAGGCAGAGCTCCTAGTGCTTGATAGGATCAGACATTTCGCTTCACTGCTATTTACCATCCATCCACCTGATGGACCTCTCTCTCTCTTTCCTCCCATCAGCTGGCAGCTCCACCCATCAACACACCTGTTCCCATTTCCGTCATCTGCTCTGCAGTTGCCCTCCTCCTCCTCCTGGCCCTCCTCCTCCTGGCCTTCCTCCTCACCCTCCTCCTCCTCACCTCCTGGCCCTCCTCCTGGCCCTCCTCCTCGCCCTCCTCCTGGCCCTCCTCCTGGCCCTCCTCCTGGCCCTCCTCCTGGCCCTCCTCCTCCGTGCCCTCCTCCCGGCCCTCCTCCTCGCCCTCCTCCTGGCCCTCCTCCTGGCCCTCCTCCTCCTGGCCCTTCTCCGTGCCCTCCTCCCGGCCCTCCTCCTCACCCTCCTCCTGGCCCTCCTCCTGGCCCTCCTCCTCCTGGCCCTCCTCCTCCTCACCCTCCTCCTGGCCCTCCTCCTGGCCCTCCTCCTCACCCTCCTCCTCGCCCTCCTCCCGGCCCTCCTCCTCAGCCACCTCCTGGCCCTCCTCCTGGCCCTCCTCCGTGCCCTCCTCCCGGCCCTCCTCCTCACCCTCCTCCTGGCCCTCCTCCTCCTCACCCTCCTCCTGGCCCTCCTCCTCCTGGCCCTCCTCCTCCTGGCCCTCCTCCGTGCCCTCCTCCTCACCCTCCTCCTGGCCCTCCTCCTGGCCCTCCTCCTCCTGGCCCTCCTCCGTGCCCTCCTCCTCACCCTCCTCCCAGCCCTCCTCCTCACCCTCCTCCTGGCCCTCTTCCTGGCCCTCCTCCTGGCCCTCCTCCTCCTGGCCCTCCTCCTCCCGGCCCTCCTCCTCACCCTCCTCCTGGCCCTCCTCCCGGCCCTCCTCCTGGCCCTCCTCCGTGCCCTCCTCCTGGCCCTCCTCCTCCTCGCCCTCCTCCTCGCCTGCATCACATTCCCTCATCAGCCCTGCAGAGATTCAACAGACATGTTTCCACTCACCCTTCTGCCAGATCTTGTAATGTTCCTGTCTCATCCTGCCTGCGAACCCTTCCTCTTCAGTTAATCGGTGAAATCCCGCCCGTGCTCGCCCTGCGGTCACTCTCCCACGCCGCCGTAACACTGTGGCGGGGATAAACAGGAGCTTGAGGAGCTGAGTGAATGTGTTCACTGCTGCTCTGGTGTTATTAAGCCTCTTTTGCAGGAGATCACGCAGAGAAGAGAATAAGAGAGAAGAGAAAAAAGCCAAGAAAAGGAAGGATAAAATGTGTCAGTGGCAAAGTTGCTGACTCTGGATCAGCACCTGCCAGAGAGAAAGAACTGGGCGGCCTTTTCAAGCTCCCCGTCTTAGCATAGGGAAACGTCCAGGGAACTGCATTTAATTATGCAATGGCAAATATTATCAAAGGCCTCTGTGAAGTGAAAAGGCGCTGCTGCATTTAAAATCCAGACCTCAGTATTAAGCAGCCAGCGGCTCCCCCAGCAGCAGGGCTGAACCGTGACGTGATGAGGAACATGGTTTTGGACAGTATGCGGACAGAATTGCAATGAATCTGCAAGACTTCCTCTGCTCCACATGTGGGGGAGGTTTTTGGGGGGAGTTGGGTAAGTTGTGTGTGGAGGTAAAGGACCGACCCTGACATGCAGAAACTTTTAAAGGGATATTCCGGTGTTCGACGCTCATCTTTAAGAGGAGGCTGCTCAGGTGTCAGCGGCTTTATGGTCGCCCAGTAAAAGCAGCCGTCGGCGCCTCTGATGACGGCTGGATGAACGGTGACCTGTTCCTGGAGAGGAGTCAGATGTTTACAGAGCAGCTCGCCAAGACAGATGACCCGCGGCCTCATGTCATCCCCGGGAACACCATGTCTACAATTTGGACCTTATACAACCGATGAGATGACCTATCCAAACATGGCCTCCAGCCTGCTGACAGAGCACTTGGGGAAAAAAAAAAAAAAAAAAAAAAGTTTGAACCAGAGTTGGAAGAAGGAGTCTCAGAGGACTGCACCGGTTAAAAATGTCCACTCTTACGAAGTGTACTTCCACACAGCGTAACTTAAAATTCTCATTCACATAAACGTGGACGGAATATGTCCCGATGTCTCGTTTAAAAAATATCTGGTTTTGTTGCCGAAATGACGACTGCAAAACGTCCCGACGGTCAAGGAAAATTACGTGCTTCTGCAGGTAGAAACTGGAAGACGTCGGCCTTGAACGGTCGTCTCGCTCGGCTGATTTTATTCCAGTAACTGTGCTGTAACGTTTCCTCCTTTAGCCAGAAAACCAACATTTCAGCTGATGTTTTTTTTTTGTTTTTTTTGGGTGGTTAAGACAAACACACTGCTCCAGCAAAAGTGGCGTTTCTCTCCTTGTCCTCTACGTGTCACTCGGATGCTCGGAGCTCTGCGGGGACGGGATGCTGTGTGTTTGTGTGTCTGACTGATGGGGAGCGCTTGATAAGACTGTGACAGCTCGGCGTTGGCAGTTGTCGGCTTTGACGTCATCCAGGGTTCAGGGGTGTGTTGTTACGGTAACAACCGGAGGGGTGATGGGAGACGGTGAGCTGTCACTCCGTCTCAGCCGACCACAGTCGAGACGTGTGTCTGAGACGGCGGGCCAAACCTGAAACCATCAAGCCGCCGTCAGTCATCCGCACTCGACTCTACCTCGTCACTTTGGAGGACGTTAAAAAGAAAAAAATCGATTCAAATGAAAGTCAAATTTATTCCCTGTGCTTTCAAGGCTCTTGTTGACCTTCGCCCCGTCAACAAACGGGCACGTCGTGTCCTTTTTCTTCGAGGATCTCATGTCAAGACTTTTATCAGGCTGAGAGGACGATGAGCCGCACACGAGGCACGAATGAGAAAACTTCCAGGATTTATTACATCAACTCGCTCCGGTTCATAGATCCTTTCACCGGCTTCCTGTCCGTCAAACAACTGCAGCTTCATGAAGCACTGAATGTTTTTGATCTCCACAATCTGTCGGTCCATTATGAAACATCTGGACCTCTCAGACGGTCTGGGACTCGTCTTTTTTTAATCAAAAACAATTAAACTAATGAAGCAAATGTTCCACATATCTGCTGCAGACATCTCAGAAAACACTGGATCAACTGTTCCTGTATCACAGGAGTTTGGTAAATATTAAGGAAATTAGATTTATGCGACTTGTGAACATGGACATGGATAATTTTTTTTTTGGGACTGTTAACATGAGATTCAAATGGAAAATGTACAAAATTCCTTAAAATTACATTTCATCAGTATTTTTAACATTTTCATCAAAATGTGGCCGGAATCTAAATCTTTCCCCTAAATTCACCCGAGTGATTCTAAAGATCAAATTAAAAATAAATTGAAAATACTGCACGTCGAAGAAACACATCGTGCTGAGAGTCACAAATAAACAATTCACAGTTTGTGTCCATGAACACAAATCCTGTAAGTAGATTTCGTGACAACTTCGACAACAACGTTATGTCAAATATTGATGCAAAGATTTTACTTGGGACTTGTTTTTCTCCCCTAATTAATTTTTCATGTTGCCTTGTGTGTCTGTGCTGAATCATCTGTCACAGATACCATCAACTTTTCAACATTTCATGGCAGGAGTATAATTACAGCAGATCTTTTCATCCTGAGGTGTTTTGTTTTTTCCTCACAGTGTCTTTATTTAACTCATGGAGTGATCCTCACTAATGTGCGACACGGCTCGGATGTAAACCGTCGTGCTGGAGAATCACCCGGAGGACGAGTTTGACGTTTATGGAAACACGACACACGTTTCATCTGCTGACACTGAAGTGTGACGTGACAGAATGGATCTAATCTCTGCCGACTCATTTATACCACCTTCTTTCTGTCTTTCTTTCAAAATGAATGAAACGTTAAACCATGTTAAATGTAAAGAAAACAGCATCGTAACCAGGTACTTTTTGTTGCTTTTAGTAAGGTTTCTCAAATGGTTTGCAGTTTGTCATTATTTTCTTTCGAAGTACTTGTACTTCTACTTGTGCACAGACGTTCAGTACTTTACCCATCACTGTGTAAAAGATACTAATGTGCAACTCCTCAGCAGTCAGTTCTGATGCAAAATGTCAGAATAATTGTACTATTTATTCGCTAAACATTGATATAATAAATGTTTTAGTCTCTGTCACAGGATGCACATAGCAGTGAATAAAAGAACAGCTGCTGACACAGATCCAGGCTGACGTTGCTCCCTGTTTTTCAGTCTGAAAGCTAAGCTGAGTGAATCAACCCGAGCGCTGTATTTCAGCGTTATCTGCCTGACCCGCGGCGCAGTGATCCGCTCAGATCAGCCACAGCCACAGCGATCCGACCGACGATGGGTTAACAAATCGACTCTCTGGATTCGGCTGCGACATGTGAGTTTTCCCGTCGTTAACAGCAGTGAGGTCTGCTGGACGCCGGTGTCAGTCTGTGTTAGAGTCAAGACGTCTTCAGATGACACACACACACACACACACACACACACACACACACACACAAGCCTGGCGGACGTATCCAGGATAACATCACCACTCACTGTCGCTGTCACTCATCAAACAGTCTGGACGCTCCCTCAGAGCTGCCTGACAGCAGATTAGTATCTCGTGGCAGGACAAACGACGCTCGCTGTGGGAAAAGACGTTCCCATCGGTCACTGGTGCAGCCTCGACTCAAAACTAACAGAAACATTTACGCCGTGCACTCGAGATCCGCTTGACTCCATCGGAATAATTGGCCAATTTTGAGTTCCTATTTTTTTCAGCTGCAGACACGTAAATCTGCAGAGACACGGGATGTATTAATGCTGCCGTCACACAGCGGCATTACATAAGTGCACATAAAACCAGCAAGAACACAAACATCATGAATCAGCGAAGGATAGATTAGTCATTAAACGTTCCCTGCCATCCATTAAGATTCAGCGCGCGTCATCACACACTCACAGAAAAACACCAACATCCGAGCAGGAAACACAGTCGCTGTGAGAAAAACAGCAGCGACGTTAAAGTGTTGTGGGCAGATAAACACAATCTTTATCCTTCGTATTTGAAGTGCGTGGTTTCACTCCGTCCATTTCGCTTTTCTCATGTTTGGTTTGCTTCTGATGGAGCGACAGGAAGCACCAAACATCCAACCATGAACACTTCAGCTTCATCACAAGTCAGCAAAAGTTCAACTACACAAGTATTACCAGGTGAATTTAATGCCAAAACGTTTGTGGTGGTCAAACGTCACGTGATGCACCGAGGCCCACAAAGACTTTCTCATAAGCTTCCATTGTGAAAGAAGCTGCTGTTAAACAGTGGATTAATCCAATGACTCGTTTCACTGTCATTTGATAAAATATGGAAAGTCTGGAAGAGCATTTTATCTCTATTCAAGTTAGCTCAGAGATAAACCGGCTGAGGTCGCTGTTCAGTCAGTTGCTGTTCGAAGAAACGTGGCTGGAGACTCAAGTTAGCAAAAAGATTCGATAAAGATAAGAGACTCGGAACGTTTCTCCCTTCGTGGAGAGAAACATATCCATGGGTGGAAAAAACGATGAAACAATACGAGCTACGTACGTCATAGACAATTCCCAGGGAAAGCTGACAAAAACTGTTACAGAAAACAGGATTTAGATACCAAAACGACATCGCTTCCCTGAAACAACTGATTACCACAACACATCTCACGTTACAAGCTAACTTACAAGCAAACAACGATAGCATCGACAGCTTGGCAAGCTTAACGTAACATTGGTTGCGGTGGTGTTAGCAGTTTAATATATATATGAATGTTTAGCTGATGTAGCTCTGAGGTGTAGCGTGTGAATGATGTAGGCTTCACATGTTGCTTTCCTGATCACGGCAGGAAATTAATGAAATTGGGACACCGGAGATTGAATGTTTGTTGTCAGGTGACAGCCGATGAGATTGATCAGTCAGCTTTCTCCTCATTCGCTGAGCTGTCGGGGTTTCAGAAGCCCCGCCTCCTCCCTCATGCCCGACTCCTGCTGCTGGGATCGCCGCCAAGCTCGAAGTTTCCTCGTGTCGAGTGACTCGGACTAAACATAAATGCTTTGCATAGGGATGAAAGAGTTTTCTGTGCTTTCTGCTGCGCTGTCATGGTCCAGCGCTCGCAGCTGCTGATCTGATCTCAGGTCAGCACAACAAGCAGAAGACCAACCTGTGGCCTTTTCAAAGCAGCATTATGTAACAGCGAGAGAATCATGTCGATGGTTCGGTGTCTTGTCTCGGATCACAGCGTTACACACACGTTTACTTCAATGTGCAAGTTTTTAACACGTGACACTGTTATGATGTAATTATGTTACATTACATCTGACAAATTGTTACAGACCTGGGACCAGTTTCTACATAAATCAGCTGACTGAACCTAAAAATGTCTACGACCGTGTGGAAACTTTTGAAACCAGAACGAGTTGATTGGCCAGATAATAGTTTGGTAGGAGAAAATATTGGATACTGAGCTGGTTTTTCCATCTAGTGTTCAGAACGCCAGACAAAACAAGCAGCTGCAACTAGAAAATGAAGCTTTTAATATTAAAATAACGTCTCTTTCCTGGTTGTATTTCTAGTTTAAGATGTTTTGACGGTGCTCGATTAATCTCCTCATCAGATTTTGTAACCTGGATTAGGGCGACGACTCAAACGACGATGTGATCCGATTACTTATGAGGCTTTTCTATCAGTATCAGATCAGAGTATTTGTTTGGGTCAGAGGTTTGTTTGACTTTGATTTGTTCTTTAATCAGGCAGCGCTTTATATATATGAACTTAATCTGATTTGTATTTCCATTACAACAGTTATTAAAAGTTAAGATGCAGCAGCAGGATGGTTTTAACCTGCAGGATTGGAAGAGAAAAAAAAAACACTGTTAACGTTTCCTAATAATTTCAGGTCAGAAGTCAGCAGCAGAATTTACTGGAACACTTCCAGGCATGTTGATAAATCAGGCAGGATTCAATAAGATAAAGTAAAAACAGCCCCTCCCACCTCCCGCCGTCAGCATCTCCTGCCAATCTGATCTGTATTTAGATAAACGTGTCCCGGGTTGGAAAACTCACCACGGCTGATGCTTTTTCTGCAGCATTTAGATTTTCTGGGCTTCTCTCGCCTGAATGTAATTTAAAAAAAACTGATTCTGTAATCTCTCCAAATACATCTGAAATGGGTCCAATCCCAAGACAAAGGTCACGTGTATCCGTTATATTCCAGGACGCACATTCAGCTCGCTGCTCATGAATTAAACAAAAAGAAAGAAAGGAAGATAGAAAAACTGTTGGAGCGAGGGAAACTTTCAGGGGGCTTGGAATGTGAATGTGAAAACAGAGCACATAAATCTGAACTAAACAGAGGAGGAAATAACTTGGTTGCTTAAGGGACGCTGTTGGGGACACACAGCATTTTTCAGCTGATACCGATAACGATCAATCAATAATTTCCTCAGAATCAGTCTTCCTTTATTGTTCCACAAACAGGGAAATTTATTTGCCACAGCAGCCGAAGGACAGAATATTACAAAAAAAGAGATAACAATAGCAACAATATAATTAAAAAGGTAAAGGAAAAAGAATCTCATTATTTCACATTTTTGTATTTTAAAGTCCCTCACCTGTAGTTTACGCACACCTGAGGCTACGGACGGGCCGGGCCGGGCTCACGTGAGGAAATCAGTACGGTTCCTGAGTTGAAGCGCAGTACACTTTGTCGCCCGAGGCGCGGTCGGATGAGGTTTGCCTCGGCACGGTACGGTTGCTAGTGCACAACGTGGACATGAAGTCGAATCGCGCTGTGTCACGCTGCCTTGCATAATCAAAAAATCCAGGAATGTGAGAGGGCGAGTGGACCAGAACCGACACAAAATGAGCCACAGAAAAGTGAAGTCGCGTTCTGTGCGTGGTGACGTATGTTGGAGAGGTAACAGGCCAGCGGGGGGCTGGACCGGAGGGACAACAGTACTGCAGGACGGTACATAACAACTGGGCTGCATCTTTAAACTCACCTTCATCTGTTTCAGCAAAGAGGAACCCGCCTGCACTGGAGCACAGAATCAGATGTGTTTTCTTTAAACTTGGGCCTGCTCGGTTAATCAGGTCCCAGCTGAGCCCCGAGAGCTGACAACGTCTACTTTGTAGTTGTCTTGACAGCTACAACTTCTCTCCATCAGGAGATCACCGGCCGCCTCCTACAACCTCCTCCTCTCTCTCTCCTCCGCTGTGATCAATTATACAGCCGTGGAGGCGAGAGAGCGCTAGCAAGCTTCGCTAACTAGATAGCAAATTCCAGACTGCACTATCAGGGAGGGGCGGAGTCACGCGGGCACATCGGATCTCGCTCGCTTTGGTTCCCTCACCTGCTGCCTGTCGGTGCATTTGGATCCTCCTCACTTTACTTGTGCCAACAATGACCGACTAAAGTAAAGAACGAGAATACTTCCATCACGGCCAACGAAGGACCACCCGTCTGCAGGCCGATGGCGAACCACACGCTACACGCCGTCACCCTGACAGGGATCCTGGGATTAAATCCTGTTGGCGTTGCTCGTACGTTACGTATGAAAAGACTTCCACGATTTGATTTCAGTATTTTAAAACTTCACAGTGTCTGCCACCTCCCCTGGCAGATCCAGTTTTGGTGCCGATGAGGAATTCTCAATATTCTGCATCCTGTCATGAATAATAAAGATGATTTCCTTCCTGCAGGCGTCCGAACGCAGAGCATCATGCGGAGGCGTGTGGGGAGGAGGGTTGTTCATTGTGTGCGCTGCCTCCATGTTTACTGTGTGTGCATACAAGGAGATGTAAGCAAGCCGATAACATGACCGCGGCTCACAGGTCACTGACATTCACCACCGCATTCTTGGAAATAGACTCTAATTATGCAATTAGTGGCACCGGATCCTGTGCGGCAGTCCTGTGCTTTGTGTGGTCTGCTGATGAGCTGATGGAAAGGCCAAACGGTGGACCTCCCGAATCTGGGAATCAGTGGTGCACAGGCGTGTGTCACATGAGTTTACTCACAGATCGATGTGCAGTAATTACTCCACGAAGCGAAGACGTCCTGCTGTTGCTCCTCTGAGGCCGAAGCAGCATCCAGGCTTCACGTTTGTTCCCTGCAGATTTGCAGATCGTCGATTCGTCACGACAGAAAACTGCACGTGCTTAACACAAAGAGATGAGAAGCATTCAGAGTCGTGTGATTAATATTATGTAGGATTGTGATGAGGTTTACATCTGTGACCCGGGAGCAGGTGTCAGATGTGACAGGATCTCAAATGCTGCAAATGTCTTCCTCAGATATTTCCTGGATGTAACCTGACACTGTGTACGTGTGTGAAGCTGTTGGTATGTTTCACCACAGACCTCCTCTCACAGCGGTCTCTGCTGCGAGTTTGCGCAGAGACGTGATAGTTTGCATGTTACGCGTGGCTGTCCCGTCCATGCTCGCTGCCTTTTACATGGCTGTCCTCTCACAGGTCACCGTGGAGGAGAGAGGAGGTCAGATGGTTCAGGTTCTGTCTTTCTATGACCCGAGACCTGAGGCTGCTCATGGATCCATATTCTCCTTATCAATTAAAAAAAACACCTAGATTTGGTCACTGCAAACATGGCTGGAAGTCACACCAGGTACCCTGAAAAACTCTGTATTATGTAACCACAAATTTGCCAGATATCTTTGAAAATCCCTGAATCCGTAGACACAAACACAGCAGGAGATGGACCGCCTTCTTGTGAAAATCGTGTAGTTTTGATATCTATGAAAATGGCAGAAAATCTCCCCAAGTCTCCATAACAGCATTTGGTTGTGGGGTGCTGTTTAGCTCAGTCGGTAGAGTGTCGCTCCGCCTCGCCTGTTTCCTGTCATGTCTTCAGCTGTGCTGTCAATAAAGCCATCTGAAGGCCAAATGAAAATACTTAATTAAAAACAAAAACATCTGGTTCTCAGCGTTACAGCCTGAAAATGAAGTACATGAATAAATACATAAATACCATGCAGGCTTGCTATAAATATGGATTTTTAAAAAAGTAGAGCCGAAGACTCGCTGCTGTCCGTGACGTCATCCTCTCAGTTCACACCTCTGCACGACATCGTCGCTGTGATTAAATGATTAAAAACCCTCTTTACATTTCTGTAGATGAATGTTGTTGTGGAAAAGGACTGTAAGGACTTCCTGGTGTTATTATTAGTACGTTACTCTCTGTTTAGAGTATAAACAGTGTCAGCAGTCCATCAAAAGTCCCATTTATTTCATTTACTTCACATGAAACGCATAACCAAATTAATGTTGCAGCTTCCTGGAGGCAGCCGAAGAAAAACAAGTGTGTACAGACATGATTTGTAACGTATACGCTCACAAACCTCCTCTGTTGAAGCAGATACCAAAGAACAGGTCATTTGAATGTGATCCGCACCGCGCTCATCGGGGAAAACCGAACCTGGAGAGTGTTGGGATCAGACTCTGACACATGCAAATTGGTCTGCAGCTGAAAACAACACGTGTACTCTGAGCGGCGACGTTTAGTGACATCAGTCTATTTACATACCAGCGGCAGCGAGAAGGGTGATAAGTATGAATACAGCTGCAGGAGAGAGCATCAGTCACTGTGGAGAGAGGAGGTGAACAAGGTGAGTGAGGTCAGGACAACCTCAGCTGTCTTTTACCTTCACAGAGTCTTTCTCCGTCTTACAGAACTGAATATAGATTCATCAGAGCAGTTCAAGCCGCTGGCTGAGCTGTCTGTGGTCGTCTGTGTCCAACATTTAACTGATATCGATGCTTCTGTATTTTCTCCTCCGCAGTCAAGATGCTGTGGCGTCTGTTGTTCATCGCTCTGATCGGTAAGCAGCTCTCTTTAAAATGACTCCTGCACAGAATGAGACTCAGGGCCCGTCCACAAAACTGTGAATCAGGGATTTTAAACTGAAGTCCTTATTTATTGTCTTCCTGTCGACTGCTCTGCACCAAGTGTTGAAGGACTGGATATTGTAATTCTGCTGTATTACCCAGCAAATGATGTCACAGCTGCCAGTAACTTTGACTTCACTGAAATCAAAAACAATCTGAATGGAAACAGAAATTCTTAAACAGTGTTCAACATTTCACAGCAGGAGCACAGTGCATGATGAGCGACAGGTGCCCTGAATCAGCAGGAGGTAGGACTGAATACAGTTTTATTTTTTAAAGTTATTTATTTATTAATTGATCATTTTATTTTTCTGAGCAGTCACGTTACACAAACTGCAAGACATGGATGTAATCTTTGATGCAGATCTTTGCTGTGAGCGTCGCCCGGTCTCTCTCTCGTTGCAGATCGTTCTTGATTCTCTGATTTGCATAAAGTCTTCCCTGCTTTTATTTCCTCACCTGCAGATCACTGCAGCGCTGTAACTTTTTACCAGCATCAGTCAGAGATTTCTCCACCAGCTGCAGCTGCGTCAGAGTGCTGCTGCTTTTTTTTTTTTTTTTTTTTACCAGAAACACCAAGACAGCACTGACTACCTGCTTCATTTCACTGATCACTTTTAAAGCTTTAAAGTGGCAATATGTAGATTTGGGGAAGAAATTCAAACTCAGAACTTTTATATTCACAACACAAATGAGGTAATTATACTAATTTAAGTGAATATAAACAAGCTGTTCTCTGAGATAAAATAAGGTCCCCAGAACTCTGTTTTGTAGCCAGAAAGATGGCAGGGTCCGCCACTTATAAACAAAGTGTGTAAGGTCCGTGTGTTTGTTTGAGTTATCAGGTGGATTACATCATTAACAACTCTCAAATCTAATTCATGAATTCTGAACATGTTTTGAGTTTGGTGTGTTTTTTGTACCTGCTGTTAATTTTTTTTTTTTCTGTGAAACACTTTGTAACCTTGTTTAGAAAAATGCTATATAAATATTTAAGATTATTTAATATTTAATACTCTGTCGTTTAACACGTCACAGGAGGCGCAACAAGAAAACATTTCTTTACTCTGATCGGCTTCATTTCTCTCTTGTCATGTAAAAACATTTGAATGTTGTTTTGTTCTCTTACACAGATCTCATCAACACAACAAACAGCATCACATCCCAGTCATCAGACTTCACACACAATAGTGTTGACTACTCTTCTGGAAGAGCTACTGATGGGAATACGACAGTATGTGCTCACACCAACAAGGAACAGAAACCCTGGTGGAGAATTGACCTGCTGGGTGTCTACAACATTTATTGTGTCAGCATCTACAACGATGCTGGGGACCATACTAATGTAAACGGTGCTCAGATCCACGTCGGAAACTCTCTTGACAACAGCGGCACCAACAACAAAATGTAAAACCTTCATTCAAGATTCAAGATTCAAGATTCAAGATTCAAGAGTTTTTATTATCATTGGACATTCACATGTCAATCAATGAAATTTTCTTTGCATGTTACTTTAAATAGCTTCACATTTTCAAGCTTCTGTTTGTCCAGTATTTTTGTTCTGCGTGTGATGTGTCCATGATCGGCCTCAAGGGTTAGAACTGACTGAAATATACTGAATGTTGCAGAACTGAAACTTGAATATAACGGATGTGGTGAAACCCAACAAAAGGTTCAGGATTATGGGCGGAGCCTGTTTCTGTGTCATGGTGTGTTTGATGTCCAGGCGACTGTGGGACTTTCTACCTTTGTCAGCTTCTTCAGAGCCAGTCAGAGATTTCATCCCACAGAAGCATCACTCTTCATGTCCTGTCTGTTTCTCTCTCTCATACTCTGTTCATCTTTCTCTTTCTCTCAGGTGTGCAAACATCACACCCTTCAAAGTTGGAGAGTGGAATGACTTTACCTGTACTGAACGAGTGTCAGGGCGATACGTCACCGTGTCCTTTCCAGGAACAAAGACTTTGATTCTGTGTGAAGTGAAGATCTACGGGAACAAAACAGGTACAAGAAATGTTCTGATCCGGTCTCCATCAGTGAGTTGATGACGCTCGACTCAAACGTTTCCATTACAGTGAAAATGTTTCCATCTCACCGTTTTTGTCTCTATTTCATCCAGTTTTATCAGTTGAAACTTAAAGGAGCACTGCGTAATTTTTGGAGAAGAAAATTCAAACTCAGAGCTTTAATCTTTACAATATAAATGAGGTGATAATATAATGTTAACTGTATATAAACAAGCTGTTCTCAGAGATAAAATAAGGTCCCCGGAACTATGTTCTGTAGCTAGAAAGGTGGCAGGGTCCGCCACATATAAACAAAGTGTGTTTTCCTTTAATGTCCGTGTGTTTATTTGAGTTTTCAGGTGGATTACATCATTCACAACTCTCAAATCTAATTCATGAATTCTTAACATGTTTTGAGTTTGGTGTGTTTTTTTGTACCTGCTGTTAATTTTTTTTCTGTGAAACACTTTGTAACCTTGTTTAGAAAAATGCTATATGAATATTTATGATTATTTAATATTTAATACTCTGTCGTTTAACACGTCACAGGAGGCGCACCAAGTGAACATTTCTTTACTCTGATCGGTTTCATTTCTCTCTTGTCATGTAAAAACATTTGAATGTTGTTTTGTTCTCTTACACAGATCTCATCAACACAACAAACAGCATCACATCCCAGTCATCAAACTACACAGCAGGTGGTGTTTACTACTCTTCTGGAAGAGCTACTGATGGGAATAAGACAGCATGTGCTCACACCGAAGACAAGCTGGGGGACCACTGGTGGAGAATTGACCTGCTGGGTGTCTACAACATTTCTTTTGTCAGCATCTACAACAAGGATACACACAATACTAACATGACCGGTGCTCAGATCCACGTCGGGAACTCTCGTGAGAACAACGGCACCAACAACAAAATGTAAAACCTTCATGTTACTTTAAATAGCTTCACATTTTCAAGCTTCTGTTCGTCCAGTATTTTTGTTCTGCGTGTGATGTGTCCATGATCGGCCTCAAGGGTTAGAACTGACTGAAATATACTGAATGTTGCAGAACTGAACCTTGAACATAACGGATGTGGTGAAACCCAACAAAAGGTTCAGGATTATGGGCGGAGCCTGTTTCTGTGTCATGGTGTGTTTGATGTCCAGGCGACTGTGGGACTTTCTACTGTTGTCAGCTTCTTCAGAGCCAGTCAGAGATTTCATCCCACAGAAGCATCACTCTTCATGTCCTGTCTGTTTCTCTCTCTCATACTCTGTTCATCTTTCTCTTTCTTTCAGCTGTGCAAACATGACAAACTTCAACAAAGAGCAGTGGAATGACTATCCTTGTCCTGAGGGAGTGTCAGGGCGATACGTCACCGTGTCCTTTCCAGGAACGTGGTTTTTGATTCTGTGTGAAGTGAAGATCTACGGGAACAAAAAAAGTACGAGAAATGTTCTGATCTGGTCTCCATCAGTGAGTTGATGACGCGCGACTCAAACGTTTCCATTACAGTGAACATTTTGACACGAAGGTAAAGAGTCGTTGTTCTTTGGCTGTTTTTCAACAGGGGACGACACAGAGCTCAAGGTTTGATGCAGGAACACAAAGACAGTCTGTAGCCTGTATTTTATTTTCAATCCACGAGGTTCATTTGATTCTGAGGAAACAGGCCAATCGTACTGTGATTTATAGATGTTTTTTACATTTTCACTTACAGTTACACTTTAATCATTTTACAAACTTAACGTCAGAAAACAGTGTTACTAGTTTCAAAACTTTAAAAAAAAAAAAAAAAGAGAGAGAGAAAAATTACTTTGAAAAGACGTTACTCTCTTCACCCTGTAGGGTCTGGGTGGATAATTAAAGACTGATAATTAAAGATGAAAGACTTTTTGGGTGGGTTGTTCCTTTATGAGAATGAAAAAGGTTGTAGCTTGTTTATCACGAGGATGAGGCCGTGATGAGAGCGATGTCTTTGTGTCTGCTACAGTAGAAAACACAGACATGATGGAGTACATGTTCAGATCTGCTGCCAGATGAGAACACAGATTTAAAACCCTTGTTGTGTATGTTTATTATCTATTTGTAGAGTCACCCTTTGAGCTGATCCAGGAGAACAAGACGTGGGAACATGCCCTGCAGCACTGCAGAGACAATAACATGGACCTGGCTACCATCCTCGATGAAGAGGACCAGGTCCTGGCTGAGCTGGAGGCCCAGAGAGCCGACACTCTCTTCTTGTGGCTGGGCCTCCACTACACCTGCATCCTGGAGGTTTGGTTCTGGGTGGCTGATTATCGCTTGGAGTTCAACCGCTGGGCTCCAGGGGGAAAAACAGGAGACTGTGACAGGAGTGCTGTCATGAGCAGAGCTGAGGGCCATCAGTGGTTCAGCAAGTCTGACTACGATGAGTTTAACTTCATCTGTCAGAAGTTTTAGTTTTCTCAGCTCCGCAGATATCAGTGACCCTGCAGTAATCTCAGTAGTTTAACTCCATATTTTAGGACGTGCATGCGCTTTAACTTTGCAAGATGTGTTTGAACTGAATCCATAATACTGTGTTTATTTCATAATCCGTGTGGTGATGATGTGTGTAAACGAGGGACGACGAGGGAACATTTTGTAACATGTCGTTACTTTTAATTCTTTTATCCTGTAAAACATTCGCTTCGACGGTTTGTGTTTTGAACAACATTCTCTATACATGTTGTCTCTCTGAATGTAAACGTGCCTTTTTTTATGTCATTAGTTTTGCTGTGTGCCAATAAAAAGTCTAAATAAAGTAAAAGTTGAGACATTCTTTGAATGATTCCTTCTCTTCATTTGTCTTCAGTGAGTCCATCTGACGCTCCCACTCAGCTGTTAGCAGGTTACAGTTCACTTACCCTGAAAGCATGAAGGCTAACCAGAGCGTTAGCTCGGAAGATACGAGCTCGGAGGTGTAGGATGATGCTCACATCTGTTTTATTTACACAGAAACAAAATCACAATCATGTTGCCTCAGTGAGCTTTTATGATCTGTACATCAAACAACATCTTCTGTCCTCAGACCTTCGACTACATGAACAGAGTTAATTTCTGATTGTCTGACGGTGGTTAGCTTCATCCTGTCAGCCACGCCCACAACCCCCCTCGGCCATGTTCAGGCAGACGCAGGTCTGCAGCTCTCCAACATGGAGGAGAGGCAGGAACATGAGACGAGATCAGGTATTTACTTTTTACACCGTCAGCAGCAGCAGCTGACTGTACGTCACGTCGCAGGAGAAGTTTGCAGAAGGGGCTCAAGAAAAAAACAAAAAAACTGTCTGTGTTTGGCCCCTCCCTCTTGCTCCTGGTGTGTGTGTGTGTGTGTGTGTGTGTGTGTGTGTGTGTGTGTGTGTGTGTGTGTGTGTGTGTGTGTGTGTGTCTCTTCACTCAGTATTTCTGTGTGTGGCCGATGCTCCACCCGCCTGCTGCTGTCAATCATCCTGCACACCTGCAGCTC
This sequence comes from Acanthopagrus latus, assembly GCF_904848185.1. Classification (NCBI taxonomy): domain Eukaryota; kingdom Metazoa; phylum Chordata; class Actinopteri; order Spariformes; family Sparidae; genus Acanthopagrus; species Acanthopagrus latus. The sequence goes on from NC_051059.1 coordinate 25,444,967, forward strand.
TCCATCAGTTCACCTGTGTGTCACCTCTCCCCCCTGAAATCATTTAAAAACAGAGACTTTGGGGTTACAGCGTGAACACACGACCCTCACTCAGATGAACCGGACCACTGCCAGTTTTCAACCACAACACCTGATTTGGTCTGAATGAGTGACCCGCCCACGGGGGCTCACCTCAGCCAGGTGACTGATGTAAGAGGGTTTACAGTCGAGCTACCGAACACACAGCAGCTTCACCTCGAGGAGAAGAGAAGATTTGTATATGAAAATGTCATGTATTTTTACACACACAGCTTATTACACATGTAAATAACTTGCTCTATTACTGTAGATGTAAATTAGCAGATCAGTCTATTTCCAGCAGGGAGGGTGATAAGTATGAATACAGCTGCAGGAGAGAGCATCAGTCACTGTGGAGAGAGGAGGTGAACAAGGTGAGTGAGGTCAGGACAACCTCAGCTGTCTTTTACCTTCACAGAGTCTTTCTCCGTCTTACAGAACTGAATATAGATTCATCAGAGCAGTTCAAGCTGCTGGCTGAGCTGTCTGTGGTCGTCTGTGTCCAACATTTAACTGATATCGATGCTTCTGTATTTTCTCCTCCGCAGTCAAGATGCTGTGGCGTCTGTTGTTCATCGCTCTGATCGGTAAGCAGCTCTCTTTAAAATGACTCCTGCACAGAATGAGACTCAGGGCCCGTCCACAAAACTGTGAATCAGGGATTTTAAACTGAAGTCCTTATTTATTGTCTTCCTGTCGACTGCTCTGCACCAAGTGTTGAAGGACTGGATATTGTAATTCTGCTGTATTACCCAGCAAATGATGTCACAGCTGCCAGTAACTTTGACTTCACTGAAATCAAAAACAATCTGAATGGAAACAGAAATTCCTAAACAGTGTTCAACATTTCACAGCAGGAGCACAGTGCATGGTGAGCGACAGGTGCCCTGGATCAGCAGGAGGTAGGACTGAATGCATTTCTGTACACCGATCAGTTTCTTCATGTAGAAAAAGTTTTTGTTTTTTGTAACGTAAAGTTTTGAAATAGATGTGTGCAAGTACATGTAAGCACAAAAGATACCTTATGGCTCTGCTGAAATATGAGCTTAATTCAATAGAAGTATTTTTTTTTCTAAAGAAAAGTAATATAAAAACACATTACAACAGTATTTCAGAGATAAAAATGCAGATGTTTTCACGTATGATTTTGTTTTCATGTGCAGATCTCATCTACACAATAGTCTGGAAATCTTCTACATCAACAGTGAACTCCGATTCTCAAAAACATGTTGATGGACCTGCAGACCCATGCACCACCATCACCCCTCACACTCCAAGTAACGCCGCCTGGTGGACAGCTCAGCTGCCGGCTGTCTACCAGATTTCCTGTGTCAGCATCTTCAGCATAGACCAGATTGGTACCATCATGACCGGTGCTCATGTTCAAATTCTTGTGGGGTCCTACAACAGCAGCATCAACAGCAAAATGTAAGAGCTTCATGTTAGTGTAAATAGCTTTACTTCACATTTTCAGGCTTTAGCATGTCCAGTTTATGTTTTGAGAACAGTTCTTCATGTGATGTCTCGATGATCGTTTAAATCTTCAGTTCAGTTCTCAATGACACCGACCATTTCACAGCTCCAGTAACGATAGATTTACAACTGAGTGAAAGGCGAATGACACAGAACGAAACCTTAAATATATTTGATGTGGAATGTCCAGGTGACTGTGGGACTTTCTACTGTTGTCAGCTTCTTCAGAGCCAGTCAGAGATTTCATCCCACAGAAGCATCACTCTTCATGTCCTGTCTGTTTCTCTCTCTCATACTGTGTCTTTCTCTCAGCTGTGCAAACATCACAAACTTCATCGGAGGGCAGTGGAATGACTTCAGATGTGCTGAAAAAGTTTCAGGGCGCTACATCACCGTGTTCTCTCCAGGAACAAGGCCTTTGATTCTGTGTGAAATGAAGATCTACAGGAAGAAAAAAGGTACGAGAAATGTTCTGATCCGGTCTCCATCAGTGAGTTCATGATGGTCGACTCAGACATTTTCATTACAGTGAACATGTTTTCATCTCAGCCTCTTCGTCTCTATTTCATCCTGCGTTTTATGGTTTGAAACTTAAAGGAGCACTGCGTAATTTTTGGAGAAGAAAATTCAAACTCAGACCCTTGATATCGACAATATAAATGAAGTAATAACACAAATTGAAGTGAATATAATCAAGCTGTTCTCAGTGGAAAATAAGGTCCCCAGAACTCTGTTTTGTATCTAGAAAGGTGGCAGGGTCCGCCACTTATAAACAAAGTGTGTTGTCCTTTAACGTCAGTTTGTTTACTTGAGTTTTCAGGCGGATTACATCATTAACAACTTTGAATTCTTCTCTTCCAGTCCTCTTTCATAGAAAGGCATTAATGGATTCTTAATATTTTTTTATCAGTGAAATGTTTCTGTTTTGTTTTGTTCTCTTACACAGATCTCATCAACACAGCAAACAGCACCACATCCCAGTCATCAGACCTCACGACTGATTTCCCCTTCAATTCTGGAAGAGCTGCTGATGGGAATAAGACACAATGTGCAAGCACCAAATCCGGGCAGGGGGACCACTGGTGGAGAATTGACCTGCTGGGTGTCTACAACATTTCTTTTGTCAGCATCTACAACAAAATGGAACACAACACTAACATGACCGGTGCTCAGATCCACGTCGGGAACTCTCGTGAGAACAACGGCACCAACAACAAAATGTAAAACCTTCATGTTACTTTAAATAGCTTCACATTTTCAAGCTTCTGTTCGTCCAGTATTTTTGTTCTGCGTGTGATGTGTCCATGATCGGCCTCAAGGGTTAGAACTGACTGAAATATACTGAATGTTGCAGAACTGAACCTTGAACATAACGGATGTGGTGAAACCCAACAAAAGGTTCAGGATTATGGGCGGAGCCTGTTTCTGTGTCATGGTGTATTTGATGTCCAGGCGACTGTGGGACTTTCTACCTTTGTCAGCTTCTTCAGAGCCAGTCAGAGATTTCATCCCACAGAAGCATCACTCTTCATGTCCTGTCTGTTTCTCTCTCTCATACTCTGTTCATCTTTCTCTTTCTCTCAGGTGTGCAAACATCACACACTTCGAAGTTGGACAGTGGAATGACTTCAAATGTGCTGAACGAGTGTCAGGGCGATACGTCACCGTGTTCTTACCACAACAAATTGGTTTGATTCTGTGTGAAGTAGAGATCTACGGCAAGAAAAAAGGTACAAGAAATGTTCTGATCCACACACACACATACAGGAACTGATGGTAGACACGGATGAGTTCAGTGTCTCCATTACAGTAACATGTTGACAAGAAGCTTATTCACGCAAAAGCAGAGATTAAAATGACCGACAGGGAACAAAATCCCTTGATGATCCCAAGAGGAAACAGAAGGACCGGGCGGTTCTGCAGAGACAATTTTATGTGCAGGTGGAGAAGATATTTTTCTCATCCCACATCCTCGTCATGTATGCTCCATAATAACCCTGTTCAACGCTTCAATTCACATCAGACATTTAACACCAGTGTTTTTTATTATCTATTTGTAGAGTCACCCTTTGAGCTGATCCAGGAGAACAAGACGTGGGAACATGCCCTGCAGCACTGCAGAGAGAGAAACATGGACCTGGCTACCATCCTCGATGAAGACGACCAGGCCCTGGCTGAGCTGGAGGCCCAGAGAGCCGACACTCCCTTCTTGTGGCTGGGCCTCCACTACACCTGCATCCTGGAGGTTTGGTTCTGGGTGGCTGATTATCGCTTGGAGTTCAACCGCTGGGCTGACGGGGAAAAAACAGGAGACTGTGACAGGAGTGCTGTCATGAGCAGAGCTGAGGGCCATCAGTGGTTCAGCAAGTCTGACTACGATGAGTTTAACTTCATCTGTCAGAAGTTTTAGTTTTCTCAGCTCCGCAGATATCAGTGACCCTGCAGTAATCTCAGTAGTTTAACTCCATATTTTAGGACGTGCATGCGCTTTAACTTTGCAAGATGTGTTTGAACTGAATCCATAATACTGTGTTTCTTTTATAATCCGTGTGGTGATGATGTGTGTAAATGAGGGACGACGAGGGAACATTTTGTAACATGTCATTACTTTTAATTCTTTTGTCCTGTAAAACATTCGCTTCGACGGTTTGTGTTCTGAACGATATTCTCTATACATGTTGTCTCTCTGAATGTAAACGTGCCTTTTTTTATGTCATTAGTTTTGCTGTGTGCCAATAAAAAGTCTAAATAAAGTAAAAGTTGAGACATTCTTTGAATGATTCCTTCTCTTCATTTGTCTTCAGTGAGTCCATCTGACGCTCCCACTCAGCTGTTAGCAGGTTACAGTTCACTGACCCTGAAAGCATGAAGGCTAACCAGAGCGTTAGCTCGGAAGATACGAGCTCGGAGGTGTAGGATGATGCTCACATCTGTTTTATTTACACAGAAACAAAATCACAATCATGTTGCCTCAGTGAGCTTTTATGATCTGTACATCAAACAACATCTTGTGTCCTCAGACCTTCGACTACATGAACAGAGTTAATTTCTGATTGTCTGACGGTGGTTAGCTTCATCCTGTCAGCCACACCCACAACCCCCCTCGGCCATGTTCAGGCAGACGCAGGTCTGCAGCTCTCCAACATGGAGGAGAGGCAGGAACATGAGACGAGATCAGGTATTTACTTTTTACACCGTCAGCAGCAGCAGCTGACTGTACGTCACGTCGCAGCAGGAGAAGTTTGCAGAAGGGGCTCAAGAAAAAACAAAAAAACTGTCTGTGTTTGGCCCCTCCCTCTTGCTCCTGGTTGGCCTGTGTGTGTGTGTGTGTGTGTGTGTCTGTGTGTGTGTCTCTTCACTCAGTATTTCTGTGTGTGGCCGATGCTCCACCCGCCTGCTGCTGTCAATCATCCTGCACGCCTGCAGCTCTCCATCAGTTCACCTGTGTGTCACCTCTCCCCCCTGAAATCATTTAAAAACAGAGACTTTGGGGTTACAGCGTGAACACACGACCCTCACTCAGATGAACCGGACCACTGCCAGTTTTCAACCACAACACCTGATTTGGTCTAAATGAGTGACCCGCCCCCCCCGGGGGCTCACCTCAGCCAGGTGACTGATGTAAGAGGGTTTACAGTCGAGCTACCGAACACACAGCAGCTTCACCTCGAGGAGAAGAGAAGATTTGTATATGAAAATGTTATGTATTTTTACACACACAGTGTTTTACTCATGTAAATAACTTGCTGTCTTACTGTAGATGTAAATCAGCAGATCAGTCTATTTCCAGCAGGGAGGGTGATAAGTATGAATACAGCTGCAGGAGAGAGCATCAGTCACTGTGGAGAGAGGAGGTGAACAAGGTGAGTGAGGTCAGGACAACCTCAGCTGTCTTTTACCTTCACAGAGTCTTTCTCCGTCTTACAGAACTGAATATAGATTCATCAGAGCAGTTCAAGCTGCTGGCTGAGCTGTCTGTGGTCGTCTGTGTCCAACATTTAACTGATATCGATGCTTCTGTATTTTCTCCTCCGCAGTCAAGATGCTGTGGCGTCTGTTGTTCATCGCTCTGATCGGTAAGCAGCTCTCTTTAAAATGACTCCTGCACAGAATGAGACTCAGGGCCCGTCCACAAAACTGTGAATCAGGGATTTTAAACTGAAGTCCTTATTTATTGTCTTCCTGTCGACTGCTCTGCACCAAGTGTTGAAGGACTGGATATTGTAATTCTGCTGTATTACCCAGCAAATGATGTCACAGCTGCCAGTAACTTTGACTTCACTGAAATCAAAAACAATCTGAATGGAAAGAGAAATTCTTAAACAGTGTTCAACATTTCACAGCAGGAGCACAGTGCATGATGAGCAACAGGTGCCCTGAATCAGCAGGAGGTAGGACTGAATACAGTTTTATTTTTTAAAGTTATTTATTTATTGATTGATCATTTTATTTTTCTGAGCAGTCACGTTACACAAACTGCAAGACATGGATGTAATCTTTGATGCAGATCTTTGCTGTGAGTGTCGTCCGGTCTCCTCGTTTTCTCTCATTGCAGATCGTTCTTGATTCTGTCACAGTCCTCTCCCCCTCCTTTCTTCCTCACCTGCTCCTTCTGTGTGTGTGTGTGTGGGTGTGTGTGTGTGGGTGTGTGTGTGGGTGTGTGTGTGTGTGTGTGTGTGGGTGTGTGTGTGTGTGTGTGTGTGTGTGTGTGTGTGGGTGTGGCAGCAGCAGAGTGGCACACCTGAGGAGGTTCAACTCATCACCCACTGGTTTTATCTACCTGGTCTCTTCACCACTTTGGTGCTGGACGATTGCGTCCTGTACAGCGCAGTTCTGTTGTGTTTTCTGCTCTCCTGAGTTCCTCCATGCTGCCTCCAGTCAACTCTGTTTGCCTGCTTGTGACCCCGGTCACCCCGTCCACATTACCCTCCAGCACCGTTTTGTTGAATTAATCGCCTGCTCATTACTTCCTGTCTGTGTTATCTGCATTTGGGTCCTTGAATAACAACCCACACCGTAACAGAATTCTCTGATTTGCATAAAGTCTTCCCTGCTTTTATTTCCTCACCTGCAGATCACTGCAGCGCTGTAACTTTTTACCAGCATCAGTCAGAGATTTCTCCACCGGCTGCACCTGCTTTTTTTTTTTTTTTACCAGAAACACCAAAAAGTTTGGGCACATTACTGCCATCCTACCAACATTCACTGACTACCTGCTTCATTTCACTGATCACTCCTGAAGCATTAAAGGGGCACTATGTCGTTTTGGGGAAGAAATTCAAACTCAGAACTTTTATACTCACAATATAAATGAGGTTCACAAGCTGTTCTCAGAGGAAAATAAGGTCCCCAGACCGCTGTTTGAAACCAGACCAGGTGGCAGGGTCCGCCACTTTTAAACAAAGTGTGTTGTCCTTTCAGCTCGGTCTGTTTGTTTGAGTTATCAGGTGGATTACATCGTTAACAACTTTGAAATGTAATTCATGAATTCTTAACACGTTTTGAGTTTGGTGTGTTTTTTGTACCTGCTGTTAATTTTTTTTTCTGTGAAACACTTTGTAACCTTGTTTAGAAAAATGCTATATGAATATTTATGATTATTTGATATTTAATACTCTGTCGTTTAACACGTCACAGGAGGCGCAACAAGAAAACATTTCTTTACACTGATCAGCTTCATTTCTCTCTTGTCATGTAAAAACATTTGAATGTTGTTTTGTTCTCTTACACAGATCTCATCAACACAGCAAACAGCATCACATCCCAGTCATCAAACTACACAGATGAGAAACAGGTCTCCTACTCTTCTGGAAGAGCTACTGATGGGAATACGACAGCATGTGCTCACACCAAAAAAGAGCAGGGGAACCACTGGTGGAGAATTGACCTGCTGGGTGTCTACGACATTTATTGTGTCAGCATCTACAGCGATGCTGGGGAAAATACTAATGTAAACGGTGCTCAGATCCACGTCGGGAACTCTCGTGAGAACAGCGACACCAACAACAAAATGTAAAACCTTCATGTTACTTTAAATAGCTTCACATTTTCAAGCTTCTGTTCGTCCAGTATTTTTGTTCTGCGTGTGATGTGTCCATGATCGGCCTCAAGGGTTAGAACTGACTGAAATATACTGAATGTTGCAGAACTGAACCTTGAACATAACGGATGTGGTGAAACCCAACAAAAGGTTCAGGATTATGGGCGGAGCCTGTTTCTGTGTCATGGTGTGTTTGATGTCCAGGCGACTGTGGGACTTTCTACTGTTGTCAGCTTCTTCAGAGCCAGTCAGAGATTTCATCCCACAGAAGCATCACTCTTCATGTCCTGTCTGTTTCTCTCTCTCATACTCTGTTCATCTTTCTCTTTCTTTCAGGTGTGCACGGACCACAAACTTCAACAAAGAGCAGTGGAATGACTTTACCTGTACTGAACGAGTGTCAGGGCGATACGTCACCGTGTCCTTTCCAGGAATGAGGCCTTTGATTCTGTGTGAAGTGAAGATCTACGGCAAGAAAAGAGGTACAAGAAATGTTCTGATCCGGTCTCCATCAGTGAGTTGATGACGCTCGACTCAAACGTTTCCATTACAGTGAAAATGTTTCCATCTCACCCTTTTTGTCTCTATTTCATCCTGTTTTATCAGTTGAAACTTAAAGGAGCACTGCGTAATTTTTGTAGAAGAAAATTCAAACTCAGAACTTCATAGTGACAATATTAATGAGGTAATAATCCAAATTGAAGTGAATATAATCAAGCTGTTCTCAGTGGAAAATAAGGTCCCCAGAACTCTGTTTTGTATCTAGAAAGGTGGCAGGGTCCGCCACTTATAAACAAAGTGTGTTGTCCTTTAACGTCAGTTTGTTTACTTGAGTTTTCAGGCAGATTACATCATTAACAACTTTGAATTCTTCTCTTCCAGTCCTCTTTCATAGAAAGGCATTGATGGATTCTTGATATTTTGAAGTGAAATGTTTCTGTGTTGTTTTGTTCTCTTACACAGATCTCATCAACACAGCAAACAGCATCACATCCCAGTCATCAGACTTCACACCTGATTCCTTCTACCATTCTGTAAAAGCTACTGATGGGGATAAGACACAATGCGCAAGCACCAAATCCGGGCAGGGGGACCACTGGTGGAGAATTGACCTGCTGGGTGTCTACAACATTTCTTTTGTCAGCATCTACAACAAAATCGAACACATATCTAACATGACCGGTGCTCAGATCCACGTCGGGAACTCTCGTGAGAACAGCGGCACCAACAACAAAATGTAAAACCTTCATGTTACTTTAAATAGCTTCACATTTTCAAGCTTCTGTTCGTCCAGTATTTTTGTTCTGCGTGTGATGTGTCCATGATCGGCCTCAAGGGTTAGAACTGACTGAAATATACTGAATGTTGCAGAACTGAACCTTGAATATAACGGATGTGGTGAAACCCAACAAAAGGTTCAGGATTATGGGCGGAGCCTGTTTCTGTGTCATGGTGTGTTTGATGTCCAGGCGACTGTGGGACTTTCTACCTTTGTCAGCTTCTTCAGAGCCAATCAGAGATTTCATCCCACAGAAGCATCACTCTTCATGTCCTGTCTGTTTCTCTCTCTCATACTCTGTTCATCTTTCTCTTTCTCTCAGGTGTGCAAACATCACACACTTCAACAAAGGGCAGTGGAATGACTATACTTGTACTGAACGAGTGTCAGGGCGATACGTCACCGTGTTCTTTCCAGGAACGTGGCCTTTGATTCTGTGTGAAGTGGAGATCTACGGCAAGAAAAAAGGTACAAGAAATGTTCTGATCCACACACACACATACAGGAACTGATGGTAGACACGGATGAGTTCAGTGTCTCCATTACAGTAACATGTTGACAAGAAGCTTATTCACGCAAAAGCAGAGATTAAAATGACCGACAGGGAACAAAATCCCTTGATGATCCCAAGAGGAAACAGAAGGACCGGGCGGTTCTGCAGAGACAATTTTATGTGCAGGTGGAGAAGATATTTTTCTCATCCCACATCCTCGTCATGTATACTCCATAATAACCCTGTTCAACGCTTCAATTCACATCAGACATTTCACACCAGTGTTTTTTATTATCTATTTGTAGCGTCACCCTTTGAGCTGATCCAGGAGAACAAGACGTGGGAACATGCCCTGCAGCACTGCAGAGAGAGAAACATGGACCTGGCTACCATCCTCAATGAAGACGACCAGGCCCTGGCTGAGCTGGAGGCCCGGAGAGCCGAGACTCCCTTCTTGTGGCTGGGCCTCCACTACACCTGCATCCTGGAGGTTTGGTTCTGGGTGGCTGATTATCGCTTGGAGTTCAACCGCTGGGCTGACGGGGAAAAAACAGGAGACTGTGACAGGAGTGCTGTCATGAGCAGAGCTGAGGGCCATCAGTGGTTCAGCAAGTCTGACTACGATGAGTTTAACTTCATCTGTCAGAAGTTTTAGTTTTCTCAGCTCCGCAGATATCAGTGACCCTGCAGTAATCTCAGTAGTTTAACTCCATATTTTAGGACGTGCATGCGCTTTAACTTTGCAAGATGTGTTTGAACTGAATCCATAATACTGTGTTTATTTCATAATCCGTGTGGTGATGATGTGTGTAAACGAGGGACGACGAGGGAACATTTTGTAACATGTCATTACTTTTAATTCTTTTATCCTGTAAAACATTCGCTTCGACGGTTTGTGTTCTGAACGATATTCTCTGTACATGTTGTCTCTCTGAATGTAAACGTGCCTTTTTTTATGTCAGTTTTTTTTGTTGTGTGCCAATAAAAAGTCTAAATAAAGTAAAAGTTGAGACATTCTTTGAATGATTCCTTGTCTTCATTTGCCTCCAGTTGTCAGGTTGGGTTAAAGGGAAAACTATGGAAAGGGAAGGCGGACCCAAACGCAATTACACAGGAGAGGCAAGGATAAAGGGAAACAACAGGCGAGCTTTATTTTAACAAAAGCTGAATGCAAAAAACCAGGCAGACAAAAGGAGGGCAAGAAGCAAAGTAGCAACAAAACAGCAAGGCAAAGTAGCAACTTAAAGGCAAGACAAAGTACAAATCAAAAATCAAAGTTCAACTAAAACAGGGAAAATTCAAAACCAAAACACACCAAACAGGGGACAGGAACATGGACGGGCAAAGACAATCCAAGACAAACCGAAAACAATGACCAGACAAGGAGTGAGGGGAAACACAGAGACTAAATACACAGACACTGATTACAAGATGAGGAACAGGTGAGGAGAGAGGAGGAAGGAAGCCAGGTGTGATAACAGGGGGAGGAGCACAGAGGAACAGACCAGGAGGGAACAAGACAACAGACAGAGGGAGCCAGAGGGGAGAACATAGGAGAAACTTAAAGGACACATGAGGGCATGGAAAATCAAAACATGAGACACAAGACATGGAAAAACAAAACATAGGACACAACAAGACATGATATAAAGACATGAATCAAAAACCAAAAACCAAAAACCAGATACAAGGACAAACACAAACAGGAGTCATGACATCAGTGAGTCCATCTGACGCTCCCACTCAGCTGTTAGCAGGTTACAGTTCACTGACCCTGAAAGCATGAAGGCTAACCAGAGCGTTAGCTCGGAAGATACGAGCTCGGAGGTGTAGGATGATGCTCACATCTGTTTTATTTACACAGAAACAAAATCACAATCATGTTGCCTCAGTGAGCTTTTATGATCTGTACATCAAACAACATCTGCTGTCCTCAGACCTTCGATTACATGAACAGAGTTAATTTCTGATTGTCTGACGGTGGTTAGCTTCATCCTGTCAGCCACGCCCACAACCCCCCTCGGCCATGTTCAGACAGACGCAGGTCTGCAGCTCTCCAACATGGAGGAGAGGCAGGAACATGAGACGAGATCAGGTATTTACTTTTTACACCGTCAGCAGCAGCAGCTGACTGTACGTCACGTCGCAGCAGGAGAAGTTTGCAGAAGGGGCTCAAGAAAAAACAAAAAAACTGTCTGTGTTTGGCCCCTCCCTCTTGCTCCTGGTTGGCCTGTGTGTGTGTGTGTGTGTGTGTATGTGTGTGTGTCTCTTCACTCAGTATTTCTGTGTGTGGCCGATGCTCCACCCGCCTGCTGCTGTCAATCATCCTGCACGCCTGCAGCTCTCCATCAGTTCACCTGTGTGTCACCTCTCCCCCCTGAAATCATTTAAAAACAGAGACTTTGGGGTTACAGCGTGAACACACGACCCTCACTCAGATGAACCGGACCACTGCCAGTTTTCAACCACAACACCTGATTTGGTCTGAATGAGTGACCCGCCCCCGGGGGCTCACCTCAGCCAGGTGACTGATGTAAGAGGGTTTACAGTCGAGCTACCGAACACACAGCAGCTTCACCTCGAGGAGAAGAGAAGATTTGTATATGAAAATGTCATGTATTTTTACACACACAGTGTTTTACTCATGTAAATAACTTGCTGTCTTACTGTAGATGTAAATCAGCAGATCAGTCTATTTCCAGCAGGGAGGGTGATAAGTATGAATACAGCTGCAGGAGAGAGCATCAGTCACTGTGGAGAGAGGAGGTGAACAAGGTGAGTGAGGTCAGGACAACCTCAGCTGTCTTTTACCTTCACAGAGTCTTTCTCCGTCTTACAGAACTGAATATAGATTCATCAGAGCAGTTCAAGCTGCTGGCTGAGCTGTCTGTGGTCGTCTGTGTCCAACATTTAACTGATATCGATGCTCCTGTATTTTCTCCTCCGCAGTCAAGATGCTGTGGCGTCTGTTGTTCATCGCTCTGATCGGTAAGCAGCTCTCTTTAAAATGACTCCTGCACAGAATGAGACTCAGGGCCCGTCCACAAAACTGTGAATCAGGGATTTTAAACTGAAGTCCTTATTTATTGTCTTCCTGTCGACTGCTCTGCACCAAGTGTTGAAGGACTGGATATTGTAATTCTGCTGTATTACCCAGCAAATGATGTCACAGCTGCCAGTAACTTTGACTTCACTGAAATCAAAAACAATCTGAATGGAAACAGAAATTCTTAAACAGTGTTCAACATTTCACAGCAGGAGCACAGTGCATGGTGAGCGACAGGTGCCCTGGATCAGCAGGAGGTAGGACTGAATACAGTTTTATTTTTTAAAGTTATTTATTTATTGATTGATCATTTTATTTTTCTGAGCAGTCACGTTACACAAACTGCAAGACATGGATGTAATCTTTGATGCAGATCTTTGCTGTGAGTGTCGTCCGGTCTCCTCGTTTTCTCTCATTGCAGATCGTTCTTGATTCTGTCACAGTCCTCTCCCCCTCCTTTCTTCCTCACCTGCTCCTTCTGTGTGTGTGTGTGTGGGTGTGTGTGTGTGGGTGGGTGTGGGTGTGTGTGTGTGTGCGTGTGTGTGTGTGTGTGTGTGTGTGTGTGTGTGTGTGTGTGTGTGTGTGCGTGGGTGTGTGTGTGTGTGAGTGGGTGTGTGTGTGTGTGTGTGTGTGTGTATGTGTGGGTGGGTGTGTGTGGGTGTGGCAGCAGCAGAGTGGCACACCTGAGGAGGTTCAACTCATCACCCACTGGTTTTATCTACCTGGTCTCTCCACCACTTTGGTGCTGGACGATTGCGTCCTGTACAGCGCAGTTCTGTTGTGTTTTCTGCTCTCCTGAGTTCCTCCATGCTGCCTCCAGTCAACTCTGTTTGCCTGCTTGTGACCCCGGTCACCCCGTCCACATTACCCTCCAGCACCGTTTTGTTGAATTAATCGCCTGCTCATTACTTCCTGTCTGTGTTATCTGCATTTGGGTCCTTGAATAACAACCCACACCGTAACAGAATTCTCTGATTTGCATAAAGTCTTCCCTGCTTTTATTTCCTCACCTGCAGATCACTGCAGCGCTGTAACTTTTTACCAGCATCAGTCAGAGATTTCTCCACCAGCTGCACCTGCTTTTTTTTTTTTTTTACCAGAAACACCAAAAAGTTTGGACACATTACTGCCATCCTACCAACATTCACTGACTACCTGCTTCATTTCACTGATCACTCCTGAAGCGTTAAAGGGGCACTATGTCGTTTTGGGGAAGAAATTAAAACTCAGAACTTTTATACTCACAATATAAATGAGGTTCACAAGCTGTTCTCAGAGGAAAATAAGGTCCCCAGACCGCTGTTTGAAACCGGAGCAGGTGGCAGGGTCCGCCACTTTTAAACAAAGTGTGTTGTCCTTTCAGCTCGGTCTGTTTGTTTGAGTTATCAGGTGGATTACATCATTAACAACTTTGAAATCTAATTCATGAATTCTTAACACGTTTTGAGTTTGGTGTGTTTTTTGTACCTGCTGTTAATTTTTTTTTCTGTGAAACACTTTGTAACCTTGTTTAGAAAAATGCTATATAAATATTTATGATTATTTAATATTTAATACTCTGTTGTTTAACACGTCACAGGAGGCGCAACAAGAAACATTTCTTTACACTGATCGGTTTCATTTCTCTCATGTCATGTAAAAACATTTGAATGTTGTTTTGTTCTCTTACACAGATCTCATCAACACAGCAAACAGCATCACATCCCAGTCATCAAACTACACAGATGAGAAACAGGTCTCCTACTCTTCTGGAAGAGCTACTGATGGGAATACGACAGCATGTGCTCACACCAAAAAAGAGCAGGGGAACCACTGGTGGAGAATTGACCTGCTGGGTGTCTACGACATTTATTGTGTCAGCATCTACAGCGATGCTGGGGAAAATACTAATGTAAACGGTGCTCAGATCCACGTCGGGAACTCTCTTGACAACAGCGACACCAACAACAAAATGTAAAACCTTCATGTTACTTTAAATAGCTTCACATTTTCAAGCTTCTGTTCGTCCAGTATTTTTGTTCTGCGTGTGATGTGTCCATGATCGGCCTCAAGGGTTAGAACTGACTGAAATATACTGAATGTTGCAGAACTGAACCTTGAATATAACGGATGTGGTGAAACCCAACAAAAGGTTCAGGATTATGGGCGGAGCCTGTTTCTGTGTCATGGTGTGTTTGATGTCCAGGCGACTGTGGGACTTTCTACCTTTGTCAGCTTCTTCAGAGCCAGTCAGAGATTTCATCCCACAGAAGCATCACTCTTCATGTCCTGTCTGTTTCTCTCTCTCATACTCTGTTCATCTTTCTCTTTCTCTCAGGTGTGCAAGGACCACAAACTTCAACAAAGAGCAGTGGAATGACTTTACCTGTACTGAACGAGTGTCAGGGCGATACGTCACCGTGTCCTTTCCAGGAACAAGGCCTTTGATTCTGTGTGAAGTGAAGATCTACGGCAAGAAAAAAGGTACGAGAAATATTCTGATCCACACACACACATACAGGAACTGATGGTAGACACGGATGAGTTCAGTGTCTCCATTACAGTAACATGTTGACAAGAAGCTTATTCACGAAAAAGCAGAGATTAAAATGACCGACAGGGAACAAAATCCCTTGATGATCCCAAGAGGAAACAGAAGGACCGGGCGGTTCTGCAGAGACAATTTTATGTGCAGGTGGAGAAGATATTTTTCTCATCCCACATCCTCGTCATGTATGCTCCATAATAACCCTGTTCAACGCTTCAATTCACATCAGACATTTAACACCAGTGTTTTTTATTATCTATTTGTAGAGTCACCCTTTGAGCTGATCCAGGAGAACAAGACGTGGGAACATGCCCTGCAGCACTGCAGAGAGAGAAACATGGACCTGGCTACCATCCTCGATGAAGAGGACCAGGTCCTGGCTGAGCTGGAGGCCCAGAGAGCCGACACTCCCTTCTTGTGGCTGGGCCTCCACTACACCTGCATCCTGGAGGTTTGGTTCTGGGTGGCTGATTATCGCTTGGAGTTCAACCGCTGGGCTCCAGGGGAAAAAACAGGAGACTGTGACAGGAGTGCTGTCATGAGCAGAGATGAGGGCCATCAGTGGTTCAGCAAGTCTGACTACGATGAGTTTAACTTCATCTGTCAGAAGTTTTAGTTTTCTCAGCTCCGCAGATATCAGTGACCCTGCAGTAATCTCAGTAGTTTAACTCCATATTTTAGGACGTGCATGCGCTTTAACTTTGCAAGATGTGTTTGAACTGAATCCATAATACTGTGTTTCTTTTATAATCCGTGTGGTGATGATGTGTGTAAACGAGGGACGACGAGGGAACATTTTGTAACATGTCGTTACTTTTAATTCTTTTATCCTGTAAAACATTCGCTTCGACGGTTTGTGTTCTGAACGACATTCTCTGTACATGTTGTCTCTCTGAATGCAAACGTGCCTTTTTTTTATGTCATTAGTTTTTTTTTGTTGTGTGCCAATAAAAAGTCTAAATAAAGTAAAAGTTGAGACATTCTTTGAATGATTCCTTGTCTTCATTTGCCTCCAGTTGTCAGGTTGGGTTAAAGGGAAAACTATGGAAAGGGAAGGCGGACCCAAACGCAATTACACAGGAGAGGCAAGGATAAAGGGAAACAACAGGCGAGCTTTATTTTAACAAAAGCTGAATGCAAAAAACCAGGCAGACAAAAGGAGGGCAAGAAGCAAAGTAGCAACAAAACAGCAAGGCAAAGTAGCAACTTAAAGGCAAGACAAAGTACAAATCAAAAAAGTTCAACTAAAACAGGGAAAATTCAAAACCAAAACACACCAAACAGGGGCCAGGAACATGGACGGGCAAAGACAATCCAAGACAAACCGAAAACAATGACCAGACAAGGAGTGAGGGGAACACAGAGACTAAATACACAGACACTGATTACAAGATGAGGAACAGGTGAGGAGAGAGGAGGAAGGAAGCCAGGTGTGATAACAGGGGGAGGAGCACAGAGGAACAGACCAGGAGGGAACAAGACAACAGACAGAGGGAGCCAGAGGGGAGAACATAGGAGAAACTTAAAGGACACATGAGGGCATGGAAAATCAAAACATGAGACACAAGACATGGAAAAACAAAACATAGGACACAACAAGACATGATATAAAGACATGAATCAAAAACCAAAAACCAAAAACCAGATACAAGGACAAACACAAACAGGAGTCATGACATCAGTGAGTCCATCTGACGCTCCCACTCAGCTGTTAGCAGGTTACAGTTCACTGACCCTGAAAGCATGAAGGCTAACCAGAGCGTTAGCTCGGAAGATACGAGCTCGGAGGTGTAGGATGATGCTCACATCTGTTTTATTTACACAGAAACAAAATCACAATCATGTTGCCTCAGTGAGCTTTTATGATCTGTACATCAAACAACATCTGCTGTCCTCAGACCTTCGACTACATGAACAGAGTTAATTTCTGATTGTCTGACGGTGGTTAGCTTCATCCTGTCAGCCACGCCCACAACCCCCGCAGGTCTGCAGCTCTCCTGGTTGGTTCCCAGTCTGTGTGTGGCTCCTCCCTCTGTGTGTGTGTGTGTGTGTGTGTGTGTGTGTGTGTGTGTGTGTGTGTGTGTGTGTGTGTGTGTGTGTGGCCGATGTTCCGCCCACCTGCTGCTGTCAATCATCCTGCACACCTGCAGCTCTCCATCATTTCACCTGTGTGGTACCGTTCTGACCCGTCCGGGCTCCAGCTCACTGTGTTCTTGGACTAAAACTCTTGATTGTCTGATTGATACTTGCTCTCCTGTCCTTTTCCGTCCAGTCCTCGTCAGCCTCCTCCAACCACCTCCACACTGATATTAGAATTTAAGAGGGTTGTTCATTTTTTTTTCAAACAGAGCATAATATTTATTTATTTTCCTTCTTTAGTATTGCTGATGTTCTGGGTTGATCTCCTGCCCTCCAGTCACAGAGATGTAAGAAACTGTCATTTCATGTTGGGCTGGTCTCTCATGAGGTCGGTCAGTTCTGCGTGGACCACAATGCTGGACCCAACAGCATCCAGGTCAGCTCGGCAGTCGTGGTGGAGCGCGTGAGGAGCTGCTCAGGGTTCAAATCCCACCTGTGTGTCACCTCTCCCCCCTGAAATCATTTAAAAACAAAGACTTTGGGGTTACAGCGTGAACACACGACCCTCACTCAGATGAACCGGACCTGATTTGGTCTGAATGGGTGACCCGCCCCCCCCCGGGGGCTCACCTCAGCCAGGTGACTGATGTAAGAGGGTTTCCAGTCGAGCTAACAAAGGCTCGGGAACACGTGGCAACTTCACCTCGAGGAGAAGAGAAGATTTGTATATGAAAATGTCATGTATTTTTACACACACAGCTTATTACACATGTAAATAACTTGCTCTCTTACTGTGGATGTAAATCAGCAGATCAGTCTATTTCCAGCAGGGAGGGTGATAAGTATGAATACAGCTGCAGGAGAGAGCATCAGTCACTGTGGAGAGAGGAGGTGAACAAGGTGAGTGAGGTCAGGACAACCTCAGCTGTCTTTTACCTTCACAGAGTCTTTCTCCGTCTTACAGAACTGAATATAGATTCATCAGAGCAGTTCAAGCTGCTGGCTGAGCTGTCTGTGGTCGTCTGTGTCCAACATTTAACTGATATCGATGCTTCTGTATTTTCTCCTCCGCAGTCAAGATGCTGTGGCGTCTGTTGTTCATCGCTCTGATCGGTAAGCAGCTCTCTTTAAAATGACTCCTGCACAAAAACAATCTGAATGGAAACAGAAATTCTTAAACGGTGTTCAACATTTCACAGCAGGAGCACAGTGCATGATGAGCAACAAGTGCTGTACATCTACAGCAGGTTTGGATTTTAACTCAACCTTTTTTTGTTATTTCTTCGGTTTTATTCTGAAGTTGTGTTTTTATTTTCTTTCTGTGAAGCACTTTGTAACCTTGTTTAGAATTGATAAATAAATGTCTTGCCCCCTCAAATCAAAATTTTAGAAGTTGAGAAAGAACATTTTAATATAGTCACAAAATTAAAACATTACAAGTTGACAAAATTAACTGCGGTACCAGAAAGATCCGGTGAAAAAAGGGACACACACGATACAGTATCAGCTTCTCTCTCCTCTCTCAGGCCTGGCCTGGAAATTAAAATAAGGATTTTAAAATCACTGATTTACAAGCCACTTTTTTTTTTAATTTTCTGTTTTTGAAATTATCTATTTGTGCAACAAATGGGATATAATCGTTCCATATTTATGTATATGAATACAAGGGCAAATCAAGTGAGACATAGGCTACACTGTCTTACTGTATACTGAACTATAGTGTATGGAAAAACACTGTAAGCATATGTTTGCTGTTCACAGGTGGTGGTGGTGCTGGCAGTCCTCCTGGTGCTTCAGTAGCAGGCAGTGCAGCGCAGTCGGCAGCAGGTACACAATCATTTCTACAGTCGAGCACCAACATGCAACAAGATGCGCTGCCATGTGTGATCCTCACCTGTCTTGTCTACAGTATTATTTCATTTTATCATCAGTATGTTTGAAGACTGAAAACAGGAATATACTGTATTGACCATTTGCCGTAGTGCTAATGATATACCTTTTTTTTTTTTAAACATGGTGATGACAGTCTATTTCATATTTTTGCTTCAAAATATTTGGTGTGTCAGTACCTCCACAGATGGGTCATGGCCTGAAAATGTCCATGTGACATTAGGGTGAGTGTTGTAGTGACTGTGTTAGAGCGCGTATCTGTCGTCTTGAAACTTTATGCAGATGCTCCCGTTGCATCGATTGCAGACCGCTTGTGTTTGATCTGTCTCATTTACTCCGAAGAAGTTCCACAGCACCGACATGTTTGTTTGCCAGTGATGATGTTGCTAACTAATGATTCAAGATTCATAAAACTTTTTTATCCGTCACATAGCGACAGGGCTCAGAACATAAACGCCACAAAGACATAAAACACATTTAAACCAATGAGATGTGTTTGTTTTGCTTTGTTTGTTTGTTAAATGCAAAACAAACACGTCCCATTGGTTTAAATGTGTTTTATGTCTTTGTGGTTCGATCGTGATCGGTTATGTGTTTATTCAAACTCTCTAATCGGTGATCGGCCCCAGAGGTCCTGATCGTATAAAGCCAACACAGAACATTAAAGGTAGACTATCAGCAATGTTACACCACACCTGGATAAATCATTAATCTGCTTTATCAATTAAAAATAGAATCCATACTAGCTGACCAGAAAAACACACACATTTCCTTATAGCAAAAGAAAACATATTTAAGGAGAGAGTCTTCAAAGTTCAAAATTAAAAAGATAATATTTGAATATATGGGTGCAATATTTGCATATATAGGTGATGCAGAGGGACAGGATGATGCCAGTCATAGGAGTGAGGAGGAGGAGGAGGAGGGGGAGGAGGAGGAGGGGGAGGAGGAGGAGGAGGAGGAGCCGGAGGAGGAGGAGGAGGAGCAGGAGGAGGAGGAGGAGGAGCAGGAGGAGGGGGAGGGGGAGGGGGAGGAACCACCAGTTAAACAGTGCAAGTTTTAATTTTCTGTTTTTGAAATTATCTATTTGTGCAACAAATGGGACATAATCGTTCCATATTTATGTATATGAATACAAGGGCAAATCAAGTGAGACATAGGCTACACTGTCTTACTGTATACTGAACTATAGTGTATGGAAAAACACTGTAAGCATATGTTTGCTGTTCACAGGTGGTGGTGGTGCTGGCAGTCCTCCTGGTGCTTCAGTAGCAGGCAGTGCAACGCAGTCGGCAGCAGGTACACAATCATTTCTACAGTCGAGCACCAACATGCAACAAGATGCGCTGCCATGTGTGATCCTCACCTGTCTTGTCTACAGTATTATTTCATTTTATCATCAGTATGTTTGAAGACTGAAAACAGGAATATACTGTATTGACCATTTGCCGTAGTGCTAATGATATACCTTTTTTTTTTTTAAACATGGTAATGACAGTCTATTTCATATTTTTGCTTCAAAATATTTGGTGGGTCAGTACCTCCACAGATGGGTCATGGCCTGAAAATGTCCATGTGACATTAGGGTGAGTGTTGTAGTGACTGTGTTAGAGCGCGTATCTGTCGTCTTGAAACTTTATGCAGATGCTCCCGTTGCATCGATTGCAGACCGCTTGTGTTTGATCTGTCTCATTTACTCCGAAGAAGTTCCACAGCACCGACATGTTTGTTTGCCAGTGATGATGTTGCTAACTAATGATTCAAGATTCATAAAACTTTTTTATCCGTCACATAGCGACAGGGCTCAGAACATAAACGCCACGAAGACATAAAACACATTTAAACCAATGAGATGTGTTTGTTTTGCTTTGTTTGTTTGTTAAATGCAAAACAAACACGTCCCATTGGTTTAAATGTGTTTTATGTCTTTGTGGTTCGATCGTGATCGGTTATGTGTTTATTCAAACTCTCTAATCGGTGATCGGCCCCAGAGGTCCTGATCGTATAAAGCCAACACAGAACATTAAAGGTAGACTATCAGCAATGTTACACCACACCTGGATAAATCATTAATCTGCTTTATCAAGGAGAAGAAGGAGGAGAAGAAGAAGGAGGAGGAGGAGGAGGAGAAGAAGAAGGAGAAGGAGGAGAAGAAGAAGGAGGAGGAGGAGGAGAAGGAGAAGAAGGAGAAGAAGAAGGAGGAGAAGGAGGAGGAGGAACAGGAGGAGGAGGAGAAGGAGGAGGAGGAACAAGAGGAGGAGGAGTAGGAGGAGGAGTACGAGCAGGAGGAGTAGGAGTAGGAGCAGTAGGAGTAGGAGCAGGAGGAGCAGGAGGAGGAGGAACAAGAGGAGTAGGAGTAGGAGTAGGAGTAGGAGTAGGAGCAGGAGGAGGAGGAGGAGGAGGAGGAGGAGGAGTAGGAGTAGGAGTAGGAGTAGGAGCAGGAGGAGGAGGAGGAGGAGGAGGAGGAGTAGGAGTAGGAGTAGGAGCAGGAGTAGGAGCAGGAGGAGGAGTAGGAGTAGGAGTAGGAGCAGGAGGAGGAGGAGGAGGAGGAGGAGGAGTAGGAGTAGGAGCAGGAGTAGGAGCAGGAGGAGGAGGAGGAGGAGGAGGAGGAGTAGGAGTAGGAGTAGGAGCAGGAGGAGGAGGAGGAGGAGGAGTAGGAGTAGGAGTAGGAGTAGGAGCAGGAGGAGGAGGAGGAGGAGGAGCAGGAGCAGGAGGAGGAACCACCAGTGAAACAGTGCCAGGTACAGGTGCAGTGTGCAGGACTGGGTTGGCAACAGATCTTTGCATATAATTATATTAAGATGTCACATGTTGATGTTCCAGTTCCAGTCACGCAGAAACAATAAGCCCATCCACTCCTGCAGTTACGTCAGTGGCTTTCTGAACTAGACATCAATTTTCTTTCCAATGTTAATGAGTTGCTGCTTATATTGGTTATTACTGATGTTCTTTTCATGCAGATATCGCGGTGCATTAGATTAGGTTTTATACTTTATACTTATAAAATAAAGTATTCATGTTAAATTACGGTTCCTCTTGCGTCCGTCATGCGATCGGATAAAAGGCCTCTCCAAACCATCTCCCGGGCTGAATTTGGCCCTGTTTAGAAAAGTGCTGTATAAGTAAAGTTATTATGATTATTATTATTATCATTATTGTGATCCTTTGATATTTAATGTTCTGTCGGTTTTCATTTCACAGGACAAGAACAGTGCAGGTGCCCTGACTCAGCAGAAGGTAGGGCATTTTTAAAACAAAGGTTAATTGATTATTAATTGATCATTTTATATTTCTGAGCTGTCACATTACACAAACTGCGAGACAATAGAAAATAAGGTCCCCAGAACTCTGTTTGAAGCCAGAAAAGGTGGCAGGGTCCGCCATTTATAAATAATGTGTGTTTACCTTTAAGGTCAGTCTGTTTATTTGAGTTATCAGGCGAATTACATCATTTATAACTTTTAAATCTAATTCTAATTCTTAACACGTTTTGGGTTGGGTGTGTGTTTTTTTTTTTTATCTGTGGTTATTTTTTTTGTCTGTGAAGCACTTTGTGACCTTGTTTAGAAAAATTCTACATAAATGAAGTTATTATGATTATTTAATATCTAATATTCTGTTGTTTAAGGAGGCGCACCAAGAAAACATTTCTTTACTCTGATCGGCTTCATTTCTCTCTTGTCATGTAAAAACATTTGAATGTTGTTTTGTTCTCTTACACAGATCTCATCAACACAACAAACAGCATCACATCCCAGTCATCAAACTACACAGATGAGATAAAGGTCTCCTACTCTTCTGGAAGAGCTACTGATGGTGTTGAGACAGTATGTGCAAACACCATGGAGGAACAGAAACCCTGGTGGAGAATTGACCTGCTGGGTGTCTACAACATTTCTTTTGTCAGCATCTACAACAAGAATACACACAATACTGATATAACCAATGCTCAGATCCACGTCGGGAACTCTCGTGAGAACAACGGCACCAACAACAAAATGTAAAACCTTCATGTTACTTTAAATAGCTTCACATTTTCAAGCTTCTGTTCGTCCAGTATTTTTGTTCTGCGTGTGATGTGTCCATGATCGGCCTCAAGGGTTAGAACTGACTGAAATATACTGAATGTTGCAGAACTGAACCTTGAATATAACAGATGTGGTGAAACCCAACAAAAGGTTCAGGATTATGGGCGGAGCCTGTTTCTGTGTCATGGTGTGTTTGATGTCCAGGCGACTGTGGGACTTTCTACCTTTGTCAGCTTCTTCAGAGCCAGTCAGAGATTTCATCCCACAGAAGCATCACTCTTCATGTCCTGTCTGTTTCTCTCTCTCATACTCTGTTCATCTTTCTCTTTCTCTCAGCTGTGCAAACATCACAAACTTCAACAAAGAGCAGTGGAATAACTATACTTGTACTGAGGGAGTGTCAGGGCGATACGTCACCGTGTTCTTTCCAGGAACAAAGGCTTTGATTCTGTGTGAAGTGGAGATCTACGGCAAGAAAAGAGGTACAAGAAATGTTCTGATCCACACACACACATACAGGAACTGATGGTAGACACGGATGAGTTCAGTGTCTCCATTACAGTAACATGTTGACAAGAAGCTTATTCACACAAAAGCAGAGATTAAAATGACCGACAGGGAACAAAATCCCTTGATGATCCCAAGAGGAAACAGAAGGACCGGGCGGTTCTGCAGAGACAATTTTATGTGCAGGTGGAGAAGATATTTTTCTCATCCCACATCCTCGTCATGTATGCTCCATAATAACCCTGTTCAACGCTTCAATTCACATCAGACATTTCACACCAGTGTTTTTTATTATCTATTTGTAGTGTCACCCTTTGAGCTGATCCAGGAGAACAAGACGTGGGAACATGCCCTGCAGCACTGCAGAGACAATAACATGGACCTGGCTACCATCCTCAATGAAGACGACCAGGTCCTGGCTGAGCTGGAGGCCCAGAGAGCCGACACTCCCTTCTTGTGGCTGGGCCTCCACTACACCTGCATCCTGGAGGTTTGGTTCTGGGTGGCTGATTATCGCTTGGAGTTCAACCGCTGGGCTGACGGGGAAAAAACAGGAGACTGTGACAGGAGTGCTGTCATGAGCAGAGCTGAGGGCCATCAGTGGTTCAGCAAGTCTGACTACGATGAGTTTAACTTCATCTGTCAGAAGTTTTAGTTTTCTCAGCTCCTTTTGTTTTTGTTTTTTCTGATTTGGATGAGTGGCATACACACTGTCTCTGTCAGTGTATGTATGGAGCTCACAACCAAACAGATATTATAGGACATGCATGCGTCTGTTAGAAGTTTTTAGTCTGTTAGAAGTTTTTAGTCTCTTATGTAAAAGGAAATTTGTTGTTTTGAATCTATATTTTGGTGATTAATCCTGATATGAAAATGTCCAGAGATCAGAAAATGATGTGAGATGAAATGCAAAACTCTTCCACCCGTGTCACCTTTGCTGATATGACACATTTGCATTTGCAGTAAACAATATGTATATTTGAATGACACTCGCTGCACGTTATTTCCTCTGTATGCATTCTGCCTATACTCATGTTAAGTTTATAACAGGGGACACTGAAGACTGAAGATACATATATTTTGCTTTCCAATAAATGTCTAAATAAAAGTCGAGATGCATTTAAATCATTCAGTCTCTTATTTTTTTTTCTTTTAAATTTCACTACCAGCCCAATATGTCTATATCACACTATGTACATTACAGACAAGCTGCTAAAACTGACATGCAGCATAAAAATCTGGCTTCCCGTGTTATCAGTGTTTCATTCTGTGGTCCTGATGAGTTTTATTCATCATCAATATTTATTTTTTTATATTAGATGAAGCAATTTACCTGTATTTTTGCTCATAGGCCGAATACACGCTGCCTCATAATATAATTTAACCCTCATGCAACTGATAAAATACCTAATTTAGTGCAAAAAAAAGGTTAAACATCAAAAACTGCCATAAAAATACTATTATTGTAACTATTAAAGTATGTAGAAAATAAAAAAAATGTGGTATGATGTAAACAAACTGGTATTTAAGGGGGTTCAAATCCTGAAAATGAAAAAAATATATATTTGGTAGTTATTATCAGGACTGATGTTGGTTGAAAAAGTTGAAAATTAAACTATATTTTTATGGCAGGTTTTGACATGGAACTTTTTTTTTGTGGTCTAAGTACATTTTTTTTATTATCTTGTATTAGCTGCATGAGGGTTAAATCACCTATTTGTAAAAAAAAAAGCTGATTTTTCTTTTTTTGGGGGGGGATGGTGTCCGACCCGTCCAGCCATCTGAAAGACACTTAAAAATAATCTGCTTTTCAACCTTAAACGTTTCCATAAAATATAAATATATGAAATTGAAATTTTGAAGAGCAAGTTCATTCTGTGCTCTAACACAAGTTTTCACTTGACAGTGTTGATAAACTGTTAACCAAGATTCTGTTACTCTGCCACGTTTCTCTCACATGAAATGCTTTCAGAAACATATTGTAGCATCGTGAACCTGAAGTGCCGTATTGTTTCTGTGCTGTGAAAAAGTCCAGTTTACTTCATGCGTCAGTGGCTTTTGGACTTTATCTTAACCAGATAACAACAAAGATCGATTCTATTTTCATGATCTGCAGGTGAAACTTTGGATTATTACCTCAAACAGAAGCTGTAGGATGTTCAGACTTCTCGGCAAAAGCAGTTAGAAGGTGAAATCAGTTCACACATCACAGAATTTACCAGTGAACAAAAACAAATCCCTTCGCTGAGGTTGAAAGGACATCGAGCCAGAATGAAGGATTATTTCTACGTTCACTGGTGAAGTCCAAGTGACATCCTTACAGGGTTTAAAGTTTTAACAGTGTGGTTTTAGACAACTTTTCAACTTCTTGTGGTTCAAAATTGAAGTTTTTATGACGGCAAAAGTTTGCTTCTTGCAGCAAAACCTACAGGGAGGATTTGAACATTGATCCTGGACCTCAGAGGTTTGAATAAGGCAGGAACTTCACAGGTAGGATGACCAAAATAAAAAATGTTTTTTCTACATGTATAGCTGCGACTAGATGAAATTAGAGATGAACGGTTTGATAACGGGAGTCCACGTTGCTCCGTTGTCCCCACAGCGTTATTCTTTTTATGTCGTCTGCACTCTAGTTTGTCTGATGAAGCCCAAAGACGATGAAAGCAGCCAAATGAGGGGTGAAAAAGGAGTTGATAAGTGCCTCTCACTGTCTCCAGATGGAACATGTCGTATGGTTCACATGGTAATTGTCGCCTGCATTAAAGTGAACTGAAAAGAAGAGACTGTATCTCCGCCAGCGATTGAAATGTATCTGCTGGAACATTTTATCAGATCCGACTTAATCACCACGCTGGCTCTGCAGACAGCTGCTTCGTTAACGGCACCAAGTCTGAGGTATTTCTCTAAAAACAAAGGCTGATTTACTGCCGCAGTTGGTTTAGATCGGGCTTGTCTGATACAAGAACAGGGTCAGCGCCTGCAGCTACGAATATAAAAAAAAAAAAGGAAGCTGAATCCATCAGTGGGCAGAGTGGATGCACAGTAAGTGAAGAAGTGAAGACGCCTGCTTAGTTTTAATGACGCAAAGCCTGCAGGCGCTCAGCTCAGGCGGAGGACTCCAGAGGGACGCACATCACCATCTGGCTGTCAGAGACTAGTTGTGACTTCGTCCTCAAGTCTTATCAACACTCCTTCAGACTGAAACCTGAAATAACTGAGAGCAGCTGTAGAGGATCAGAAAGTATCAGTGGTCTAATTAATCATACAGTTGGCCCAGCAGCTTCTTTTAAAAATGTGTGTGAATTCAGGATTATCTCTGTATTTGTTACGTCCCCCTTTTTGCTGTAATTACAGCATGAATTTGAGCTGACATGGACTCCACAAGTTGGCGTACAACCTGCTGACTCGAGGTCAGGCCGCTAAGGAGGAAGGTCGACGAGTTCTTACAGTCTTACAGTGTTAAGAAATGAGTGATTAATGAGTCATGACCAGTTTGTGCCGATCAGCAGGTGGTCGATAATTAATCAGGAACAACTCATGACGAAAGTGTTCAGTATGTTGATTCACAGATATTTATGAACTAATCGTCAACTCATCAGTATCCAGAATATCGTCCTCGGATCACAAGTATTGTGGATTTACTAATTAACGGCTGCTTACTATCAATTTGTTCCTGATCATTTTCATACTCGATCCTCAGTAACGACTCATATTTTTTGTGTTACCACAACATTTATCATGTCTTTTAAGATTATGTGTCGCACTTAAACAACAGTCTGCTGCAGGCTCCAGTCCAACCTTCCTGTTATGACATTCTCGACTAATAATAGGAACCTGGCGCGCTTGTTTGGCTCTGAAGGGGCAACGTGAAACACTGAGCAGGCCGCTGCCCAGAAGCTCCAGAAGCTCCACTTCGATTTGACACGAGAACCACGTGCCTCTCCGTGCCGGGACACCAGCTCGAGACTGATAACACAGCAGCACTGTGATCGTCTTGCTGCTTCAGTATAGAAGAGCAGGAGAGTCTGATGCTGCTGAGAAGTGCACCTTTTGTTTTTTAAGTAACTACGAGGAACTTTTAAGTGTTTATGAAACAGTGACTCCTCTGATGATGGTGTATATATGATCATCATCAGCATGAAGACTGCTGTTTCTTGTTTTTAATAGTTGACTGTGACTGTGCTAATGTCCGATATATGATAGACACAGCGCAGCCAAAAATGAAAAGGTCATTATAGCCTAGTCGCCACTATTTTGATAAAAAGTCAGCTGAAGTTTAGTAGTCCGTAAATCACAATTCTGGAGCTTCAACGTAAAATAGAGTAGCTCCACAGAGCTCATGTAATGTAATCCATGTCTCTGGAAAACCCCTCAGATGACAAATTAATTTGAAAAGATGTTATTTAAACCATTTTAGTGTTCGTGTGGCTACGTCTAGCATCTAATCAAACCAGTTTGATGATCTCGAGCTCCCGGAGAATTAAAGTTCCCATCGACTTCAGTTAATTAGGAGCAAGCTGGTTTTGTTTTGAAGCTCCAGAACTGTTCTGTGGACCTTCCATCGGTGTGGGGTCGAGGAGTTAATGACCGAATTAAACATTTTTTTGTGTCACCTGTTACTCAGGTGCTCCCTGAATGGTCTGGGCAGAGTAAGATGGCTGCACAGCTAACTGAGCTAACTGCACAGTTATGTCTGTCAGGAAATGTCATAATTCATCAGGGGCTGAGGCAGATCAGCTGCAAATACTTATTCAACTTAGAGGGAGAAAGTTGTTGGTTCCACTTTACCATTTCCAAGAGCTGTTGGCGCTGCTGTCACTAAAGACAACTGGATCATTTCTGGTTCCTCAAGGACAAATGACAAGTTTATTCATCCAGTTAGTCTATAATGGAGATGTGAAATCGGGGAGAAATGGATGCAGATTGGACCATCTGTCATTCAGTCTTCATTGTTCCGGCAGATTTTGTGCCCAGTGGAAGACAGTTTTGCAGACCTAATGTAAAAAGAACCAAACTTACAGCTTATTCTGTAGCCACTGCTCTGAGCAGGCAACACGTACCCTGTCAGTTTCAGCCGAATCAATACATGTAAACAAAACTCAGCAAATATTCGGCCTCAGTCATCGCTGTGTGAGTCCAAAAGGAAAGACAATAAAACAACCCATTTGTCAAACGCCCCACGTTGATGAAGTTTCAGTGGAACTCTTGCGCCTCCCAGTGGTTGTTCTGTTCCTGACAACTTGTAATGCTGGTTCTGACCCTGAATGAAGGGTCCATAAGCTGCGCTGCCCCCATGACTGTGGTATGTGTTGGATTTGAGGTTCAGACCTCCTGGATCAAAACCCTCGATCAAATCAGATTCTGCTCTGGTCCAGAGAAGGAGAGCTCAGAGACTACTTTTTAATCTTGTGGATTAAAAAAGTGGATTTACTTTTAATGTTGTTCATTTTACGGCTGACATGCAGTAAAGTAATCTGGCTGTTTGAGGATAATAAACAGTAACACAGGTAACATGAAGAAAAACAAATGTTCTGGCAGTCAGACGTGCACAAGGAATGTCTAACTGATGGTGAACACACCAGTAAACAACCAGCACTGCAGATGAAAATCAGTCTCATACATCTAAGTCACACACTAATGTTGGATCATGGATAATAGTTCGATGTGTTTGAATGTGCCACTGTTTGCAAATGTTATAAATCCCATCATAAGATTTACTCCAATGGACTTTAAGGACATTCACATTGCATCTTATGTGTCCTTAATGTTTTCTAAGTTATTTTGAAATAGATGGTAAAAGTGGTATCAGTGTAACTCAACTAGACTTTATCAAGGAAAAAGACTGTTCTTGCCTTTTTCTTATTAGAAAGCATTTAATTAAAGATAAATGATAAATGTATTTTTTTTATTATCTATTATTGTCACGTTTATCCATGGAAACTGACTCCAAATGATGATGATTGTATTCTTGTAAGACATAGATAATAATTTGTTTTTTTTTTCTCATGTTGCCATCTTGAGGTTTTTGCCCTTTTCCTACTGTATAGGTGATAAAGTTAAACACAACAAATGTTTTACACATTTTGGGCCAGTCTTCAGTCATTTGAATATCTGTTTAAACAGTTTCTGTGTGTGTGGGTGGAGAGGACAACCACTGTATGTTACTGGGCACTCCTGTATTATATAGTGGCAATAAAAGTTGAACCTTGAACCTTCGATAAAAGCTGCCTCTTCTTCCTGCTCTCAAACACAGCAGCTCCACTCTGTCACTAGATTTCCTTGTTCCCTCCCCTTCAGATCTGCACTTTGAAAATGGGTGTAACCAGGAAGTGAGAGAGCTGACGAGCCCCGTTCACTGCAGAAACATGTTCAGATCAGAGCTCAGACCAGTTTCAGTTATCAGGAAGTGAAACTCAGACAGTCGTTGACACTCGGAGGAGAGATGGCGCAGCAAAACAATCAGCTGGACCGAGCAAAGTTCTGCTGTTCCGTCTGTTTGGATCTACTGAAGGATCCGGTGACTATTCCCTGTGGACACAGCTACTGCAGGAACTGTATTCAAAGCTACTGGGACACAGAGGATGAGAAGAAAACCCACAGCTGCCCTCAGTGCAGTCAGAGCTTCACACCGAGGCCTGTCCTGGTGAAAAACACCATGTTAGCATATTTAGTGGAGGAGCTGAAGAAGACTGGACTCCAAGCTGCTGCTGCTGATCTCTGCTATGCTGGACCTGAAGATGTGGCCTGTGATGTCTGCACTGGGAGGAAACGAAAAGCCCTCAACTCCTGTCTGGTCTGTTTGACCTCTTACTGTAAGGAACATCTCCAACCACATCATGATGTACCTCCTTTAAAGAAACACAAGCTGGTGGAGCCGTCAGAGAAGCTCCAGGAGAACATCTGCTCTCGTCACGATGAGGTGATGAAGATGTTCTGCCGTACTGATCAGCAGTGTATCTGTTATCTCTGCTCTGTGGACGAACATAAAGGCCACGACACAGTGTCAGCTGCAGCAGAGAGGACTGAGAGGCAGAGAGAGCTGGAGGGGAGTCAACACAACATCCAGCAGAGAATCCAGGACAGAGAGGAAGATGTGAAGCTGCTTCAACAGGAGGTGGAGGCCATCAATGGCTCTGCTGATAAAGCAGTGGAGCACAGTGAGAAGATCTTCACCCAGCTGATCCGTCTCATGGCGAAAAGACGCTCTGATGTGAAGCAGCAGGTCAGATCCCAGCAGGAAACTGAAGTGAGTCGAGTCAAAGAGCTTCAGGAGAAGCTGGAGCAGGAGATCACTGAGCTGAAGAGGAAAGACGCTGAGCTGAAGAAGCTCTCACACACAGAGGATCACAACCAGTTTCTTCAGAATTACTCCACACCTTGCCTCAGTGAATCCAAATACTTCAGCAAGATCAACACTAACTGTCTGAGATACTTTGAGGATGTGACAGCAGCTGTGTCAGAGCTCAGAGACAAACTACAGAACGTCCTGAGAGACACATGGACCAACATCTCACTGACAGTGACTCAAGTGGATGTTTTACTGTCACTACCAGAGAACATGACCAGAGCTGACTTCTTAAGATATTCATGTGAAATCACACTGGATCCAAACACAGCAAACACACGTCTGTTATTATCTGAGGGAAACAGAAAAATAAGATTCAAAAGACAAGATCAGTCTTATTCTGATCACCCAGACAGATTCACTGACAGGACTCAGGTCCTGAGTACAGAGACTCTGACTGGACGTTGTTACTGGGAGGTGGAGTGGAGAGGGATGGGAGTTGAAGTAGCAGTCGCATACAAGAATATCAGCAGAGCAGGGAGGTCACATGAATGTAGATTTGGATACAATGACAAATCTTGGCTGTTAACTTGTTCCACAAACAGTTTTAACTTTTATCACAGCAATGTCCACACTCCCGTCTCAGGTCCTCGGTCCTCCAGAGTTGGAGTGTACCTGGATCACAGTGCAGGTATTCTGTCCTTCTACAGCGTCTCTGACACCATGACTCTCCTCCACAGAGTCCAGACCACATTCACTCAGCCGCTCTGTGCTGGAGTTGGGTTTTGTTATAATGGATCCAGTGCTAAGTTCAGTGAACTCAAATAGTCATTTAAGGGTCAGTGAGTTAAATTCTGAGTTTTAACTCTTAAACTTATTCTGTCTTCATGTTTGTGGCTGATTGCTGTGTGGTGTCTTCGCCTGTCAATCAAACATTGTGGGCGGTACTTTGAGATCTTGTCATCTGTTGTTGTGTAAATGTCTGAGTGTCTTTAGGTGGCGCTCCTTCCTGTGTCTGTTTAACCATGGAGGCTCTCACTGCTCATCATGACTTTTGTTCAGCTGAACTGACGTTTGTCTGCATGAAGATATAAACTTCTCTGAGCTCTAAATGTGTGTTGAATATTTGTACTGATGTGTTTGCATGTTGTTGTTTCTCTTCCACTGCATGAGTCTAAAGAGAGAAAGCAGCAGAGCTTCATTTATCCAACATATTCAGTTCTCATCACTCTGTACAGTTTTAAATTCACCTAGAATCACATTTACATTTATTTGTTTGGCAGAACAAAAGCTGTCGGTGTTCCGATCGTCACACAAATTCAATAATATGTGAGGAAGATCATTTATTGTGTTCTTGTACGTAGCTGAGATTCAAACAAAGTGATTGTGTGGATGAAGTGAAATCACTGAACAGACTTTACTGATGGGACGTGTGAACAAACTGAAGCTTTACATCATGAATAAACCAACATGAACAAAGTCTTTTCTTGTCGTCTTCATTCCAGGATCTCACACAGAGCTGATGGAGAACATGTGACACTAATATGAGAGAATAACTGAGGCAGTTTTCCTCCTGAAACACCACAAAGTTCACAGTTCATGTTCAGAGCTGAAGCCGTCAGAAAATCATCAAATGAATTAATTATTCTTCACATTTGGTTACAAGTATTTCCACGTTGTTGAATCATAATTCTAGAAGTCAGAGAACTTAAAAACCCTCAAACCTCAGATTCCTAAATACTATTTACAAGCTGAGAGCTGATGTGAATAATATCTGTGAAGGTGAAACTCTTCTCTCCCATCTTTCCCGTGTGACCTGAATGCAGCATCAGTGTTCCAGGCTGTGACTCCTGTGAACAAAGTGACTCAGTGTGATGTTACATATATTTAAATGTGTCTTTACTGATGTTGTTTGAAGCTGCCAAAGGCTCAGTGAAGTTTCCACATGTCTTCCTGCAGTGAACATCACAGCAGGTGAACAAGTGAACTGTGAAAACTGCTGCAGGACACCAGAGGGCGCCGTCATCCTGCTGCCAGAGATGTAGTGGAGGCTAAAGCTGCTCCGCTCACTTTGTCTTTAGGGTTATAAAAAACGTTGACAATGAAAGTGCCCTGTGTCACACATCAGATCGTTGAAAGTTGTTGGAAAAAAGAAGTCTTCATCTTCACCTCATGGTGTTCAAACAATACAGGATGGCTGATGAGGATAAACAGCAGGGACAAAGTGTCAAAAATTGACATGATTTAAGAAACATTTCACAGTAAAAAAATAAATAAAAATAAAATGGGAGATATTGTTTTTGAAATTATTTGTATGTTTTGCACTCGAGTTGCATTTGGTAATAAGAACAAAGGACTTAGTGTTGACATGTTGGGTGGTACTTATTTATTTTAAACACCTCCCTGAAGGTGAACACCCACAGTGTGAAACCACAGGTCATATGAATCACATCACACTTCATCTTGAAAAGTTTATTCCTCATATTTCTCACTTGCTTGGGGCTTCCCTGTAATTTTAATAGCAAGATATATTCTGTGTGATTTCAGTGTGTTCCTGACATTCAGATTCCCACATCAATCTTGAAAAATGAAATAGTTTCCTCCATCTCCAGAGTTTGCTTACTAACTCTCAAATCATTCAGCTACCTGATTAGATATAATCTCTGTGTGACATCCTTAGAATGAAGTCACTGTACTTTGTGCAGTTTAGGTGTTGATTCAAGAAGACATGCAAAGCTGCTAAAGGTCCCTGCAGGGGATCCAGTGATAGTCAAAGGGTGAATTGTTTTCCAGGTGTGTTTTGTGTGTTGCTGGGTAAGATAAGTTCTATATGTTTGTCTGCTGTGAACAAAATGACTTGAGAAGGAGGTTTGTCATTGAAAGGAGGCTCCTTATCAGTCCTTAAGAACTGGATGTGTGAACAAATATTACACATCTCAATGATGATTTCCTGAATATAAAGCACTGCTGTCTAATCTTTGTGAGCTGACTGTCGTAGCTCTAAGTTAAACTGTTCTTACTGCACACTGTAAATGACCGATGACACAACACACCAAGTCCCTCACAGAAAGCAACTCTTGCAAAGCAGTAAAACCTGAAAAACCACAGTACAGAACAACAGAGCTTATTTCGGGAGACAACGGGAGGCACCTTGAATCCCAGAGATCTCAAGAAGGAAATTAGCTCTGTTGTAAAAAAGTACTGAAAATGCGGTATGTCCCTTTAAGCTTGCGTCATCATGAACCAGTGCTTTCATAACCCCTCCGTCCTCTTCACGTCTCAAACGAAGCAGCTCCACTCTGACTACTTCCTTGTACCCTACGCTGCAGATTAAAAGTTTGAGGGTGGGAGTGACCAAAATGTGATGAACTGCGAGAGCTGAGAGGCATCACACACTGCAGAATCACCAACTGTTTGCATCGGAGCTCAAACTAGTTTCCGTTATCAGGAAGTGAAACCCAGACAGTCGTTGACACGAAGGAGGGAAATGGCAGAGAAAGGAGCTCAGCCGGACCGAGAGACTTACTCTTGTTCGATCTGTTTGGGTCCACTGAGGGAGCCGGTGACTATTCCCTGTGGACACAACTTCTGCATGAACTGTATTAAAATCCGCTGGGATATAGAGGGAAAGAAGAAAACCTACAGCTGCCCTCAGTGCAGGCAGAGCTTCACACCGAAGCCTGTCTTGGTGAAAAACACCATGTTAGCAGTTTTACTGGAAGAGCTGAAGAAGACTGGACTCCAAGATGCTCCTGCTGATCTCTGCTATGCTGGACCTGAAGATGTGGCCAGTGGTGTCTTCACTGGCAGAAAACTGAAAGCACTAAAGTTCTGTCAGGTCTGTTTGGTCTTTAACTGTGAGCAACACCTCCAGCCTCACTTAAATTCTCCTACCTTTGTAAAGAAAAAAAACAAACAGAAGAAGCCGCCCAAGAAGCTCCAGGAGAACATCTGCTCTCGTCACGATGAGGTGATGAAGAAGTTCTGCCGTACTGATCAGCAGTGTATCTCTGATCTCTGCTCTGTGGACGAACATAAAGGCCACGACACAGTGTCAGCTGCAGCAGAGAGGACTGAGAGGCAGAGAGAGCTGGAGGGGAGTCGACACAACATCCAGCAGAGAATCCAGGACAGAGAGGAAGATGTGAAGCTGCTTCAACAGGAGGTGGAGGCCATCAATGGCTCTGCTGATAAAGCAGTGGAGCACAGTGAGAAGATTGTCAATGAGATGATCCGTCTCATGCAGAAAAAATGTGCTGATGTGAAGAAACGGATTAAATCCAAGCAGCAAGCTGAAGTGAGTCGAGTCAAAGAGCTTCAGGAGAAGCTGGAGCAGGAGATCACTGAGCTGAAGAGGAAAGACGCTGAGCTGAAGAAGCTCTCACACACAGAGGATCACAACCAGTTTCTACACAACTACCCCTCACTGTCAGCACTCAGTGAGTCTACACACTCATCCAGCATCAACATCCGTCCTCTCAAGTACTTTGAGGATGTGACAGCAGCTGTGTCAGAGCTCAGAGACAAACTATGGAAGCTTCTGAATAAGAAATGGACAAATGTCTCATTGTCGGTGTCTGAAGTGGATGTTTTACTGTTACAACCAGAGCCCAAGACCAGAGCTGGATTCAAAAGATATTCACAGGAAATGACACTGGATCCAAACACAGCACACACACAGCTGTTATTATCAGGGGGGAACAGAATAGCAACAGTAACAAGTAAACCACAGTCTTATTCTGATCACCCAGACAGATTCACTGAATGCTATCAGGTCCTGAGTACAGAGACTCTGACTGGACGTTGTTACTGGGAGGTGAAGTGGAGAGGAGGAGGAGGTTATGCAGCAGTCGCATACAAGAATATCAGCAGAGCAGAAAGCTGGAATGAATGTGCATTTGGATGCAACGCTAAATCTTGGGCACTTTTTTGGGACAATACAGGCTACACATTTTTGCACAACAATGTCCACACTCCCGTCTCAGGTCCTCTGTCCTGCAGAGTTGGAGTGTACCTGGATCACAGTGCAGGTATTCTGTCCTTCTACAGCGTCTCTGAAACCATGACTCTCCTCCACAGAGTCCAGACCACATTCACTCAGCCGCTCTATGCTGGAGTTCGCTTTTATTATTCCTCCGGGAACAAAGTTGCAAAAGTTGAGTTCTGTACAGTCAAATAGACAGAAATTATTTAAGGGTCAGTGAGTTAAATTCAGAGTTTTAACTCTTAAACATATTCTGTCTTCATGTTTGTGGCTGATTGTTGTGTGGTGTCTTCACCTGTCAATCAAACATTGTGGGTGGTACTTTGAGATCTTGTCATCTGTTGTTGTGTAAATGTCTGAGTGTCTTTAGGTGGCGCTCCTTCCTGTGTCTGTTTAACCATGGAGGCTCTCACTGCTCATGATGACTTTTGTTCAGCTGAACTGACATTTGTCTGCATGAAGATATAAACTTCTCTGAGCTCTAAATGTGTGTTGAATATTTGTACTGATGTGTTTGCATGTTGTTGTTTCTCTTCCACTGCATGAGTCTAAAGAGAGAAAGCAGCAGAGCTTCATTCATCCAACATATTCAGTTCTCATCACTCTGTACAGTTTTAAATTCACCTAGAATCACATTTACATTTATTTGCTTGTCAGAACAAAAGCTGTTGTTGTTCCGATCGTCACACAAATTCAATAATATGTGACGAAGATCATTTATTGTGTTCTTGTACGTAGCTGAGATTCAAACAAAGTGATTGTGTGGATGAAGTGAAATCATTGAACAGACTTTACTGATGGGACGTGTGAACAAACTGAAGCTTTACATCATGAATAAACCAACATGAACAAAGTCTTTTCTTGTCGTCTTCATTCCAGGGTCTCACACAGAGCTGATGGAGAACATGTGACACTAATATGAGAGAATAACTGAGGCAGTTTTCCTCCTGAAACACCACAAAGTTCACAGTTCATGTTATTCTTACAGCCATCATTTTCTTTGTGCAGCACTTAGTAACTTTTTTCACACAGACAAATTGTAGTTGTGGCCTTGAAATGATTGTTCTGAGGAGTTTTCAGGAAGATGACATGTCAGAATGAGGCTGAATGCTGAGTCAGTGTTGAACAGTCTTATTGTCAAGTAAGACATTCTCAAATTTTTCAGGGCGATTAACTGATTAAACATTAACATCCCTAGTAGCTATGTGGGAGATCAGCCATGTTTAACATCTGACGTGTGTGTTTCTTAGACTTTGACACATAACAATGTGAAAAGACATGTGAAATGTTTGTGGTATGTTTAATAAAGACAAAACAAACATACAAATAAATGCTAAAAAATAAAACAAAAAGGGGGCATCCATACAAGGTACACATGGTAAAACATTTTTTTTTTTTAAATCCAGACCATGAAATAAAGGAGTACATTTCAAAACAGTGAGAAGAGAGATATATCACCATAAATCTCTCTCGCTATGTTGCAGAACGTAATTTTTTACATGATGTAAAAACAAAAATAAAAAAAAATTTATATTATTTACATTACATTTATAAACCAAATAAAGGAAGGCCTAATTTTTTTTCTCAATTGGCTACAGTGAATATTATATTTTCCCATGAGAATGATTATTTGAATGATATCAAAGATAGATAAATTAAGATTGTCCATATAAAAATATACATATATATGAGAAATTTCAAAGGATGGACACAGAGCATGAAAAATACAGGGTCCACTACAAATCTGAACCTTCTCCTAAGAAATTCTGCAACCTGGTAGATTTTGTGAATGATCTTAAAATGATTTTCCTTGACCTTCGGGGAAATAGGCCACAGTAGAAGTTTGCATGTTGACATGTTGGAACGCGGCCCCTTTAATCCCGGTGTGCGGCTCCCAGGTGCGAGGTGCAGTGAGCCGGATTCCACCACTAGAGTTCTCCCTCCTCCGCCTCAGCAGCTCGGCTCGGCTCGGCTCCGTGTCCTGTGTTTACCTCCCAGCCCAGCGCTCTGCTGTACTGTGGCCAAAAAGCTGGACACAAAACCACCATCCGCAGGCTCAACTTAGCCCGAAGAAATCCGGATGTAAGCGGCCTTCGCGTTCGATCCTTCGCGGATTTCCCTGCAGCGCTGTGTGTTAGCGACACCGTAGCAAAGGTGAGTTTTTGGTCCGTGTTCGTGTGAAAAACGGCAACACGCTCAATGACAACACTGCGGCTAGCTGCCGTTAGCCTAGCAGTAGCTGCCGTCCCTATCCCGTGATGGAGGCTTGTGAACATGGCGCCCTCCAAAACAAACGAGTAGGTAGCTTGTTAGCCGACTGGGGATTTTTGCTGTTCTGTGACGACGGGTAGAGCTGCGTGTATTCTAGAAATACTTCTTTTTCATTGCTTCGGTCGTGAAACATGTCTGGGTTCGCTGACAAGTTGGCTAGCTTGGGTTTACCAAGCAGCCAGTTAGCTGCGTAACAGTTTGCTAGCAGCGCTAACAAAAAATGAAGCCCTCACGATAGCCTCCTGCCAGCCAACCGCTCATTTTACGTCTTTGTTCAGGGTTTTGTGTTAATTATCGACCCACGAGTGATGTGAATTATATGATTTAAGTTATTTAAAACGAGTTAAATCGCCCTTTTTCTGTTGACAAGCGTCAGTTAGCTAGCCTGCTAATAGCGTCAGCTAACGCTAACATCAGCTTCTTGTATGCCCGTGGCCTTCCACTGCTACCTTCTTTGTTACCAAATGTACCAGTGGTGCTTATTTTACAATTCACTCAGGACATTTGTTGTTGAGTTTTCAATCACAATATGATAACCCAGATCTTATTTCATAGAACGGACCATTTGCTCTTCTCTTATCGGTTGTCAATCTGGTTGCTATTAGCCGGCTAACGGTGAATGGCAGATGCTAAAATGTTTTGACAGCACTGCATCCTTCACACCTGTGCGGCTATCATAGGTGAATTCATTGATACTATAATTATCAGGGGTGATGCCTTATTTGGGGTTACGTTTGTAGGGATGTCAGGCTTTCTGAAAAGGGGGAAACAACAGCGCTGTGATGTCTCTTTGTTTACCCTGGGAGCCACTAAAGCCTCTCAACCTGGGCTGGCTGTCTGCTAATTGGGCTCAAGTGTCGCACACCTTGTCTAATTGATTGTTGGGGGGGGGCACGTAGGCCTACAGGATCACCGTCCTGTCACCGTGTACGTGTGAGCTGCCTGGAGACAGAGGTGCAGGCCCACAGCCGGGTGCCAGACAGAAGGTGTCTGGGTTGTACACATGCCAGCACAGGAGGCACATGTGGAGGAGGGAGCGCTGGGGTGGCCATGCTGCCTTGGCATCATGGCACAGGTGGCTCCCTTTCACACCGACTGCACTTGACACAGAATAGGGGGGCTCACATTACTCACTGTCACCTCACCGCTCCTGTTCTCTCTTTCTATGTAATTACAAGGTTGATTTCCCACTCACTGTGACTCTACTTAAAGGATACACTCACCTCTCCCCCATGCTGATGGAAAGTCGGGCGAGGTTGCACATCCACCTGAACATTCCTGGAGCTTCACGGCAAAACAGTGTTTGCCACCTTTTCATAAAACAACAGAAGTAGATGGGGACTCGTTTTAAAAATGTAAAAAACAATAAATATATTTTTTAAAAAATATTCATAGGGTCCAGAAGTCTCCAGAAGCCCTGAGATGTGGTCAAGCTTGTACACCCACCTCACCTGAGATGTGTGCTACAGTGAAAATTTCATATTCATTCAAATAAAAAGCGATTATCACATTAATTAGGGATTTTTGAGACTTTTAAATACACATCTCCATCTGCTCCAGTTGCAGAAACTCCAAAAATGTTTTGTGGACCAGGAAACTTAACCCTGCTCTTCATTGGCATGGAGGCGGGCCAAATTTATCCCTTAACCAAAAGTGACAATTTAAACCATGATAGGTGAAAAATGCTGCTCTGCAAAGCTAATGTGCACCAAAAATACCTAAAATAGAGCTATGACATTTAGTCAGTTGAAGGTTAAGTCATTTTTCAAGCATATATGTAAACTTTTGTTGCTTCCAGCTTCTTGAATGTGAGTATTTGCTGCTTTTTCGCTGTTGTTTATATCAGTAAATGAAGAGTCTTTGGACTGTTGGTTTGGACAGAGGAAGACATTTGAAGATGTTTTGTTTTATTTTTTTGGCTTTGGGAAAGTATGATGAGCATTTTGTGCTATTTTTGGACATTTTATCGACATGATTGATTAAACATTAAAGATTCAGCAGATGAATGAACTGTTGCGGCCCTGAAATACACAGTGTAGGAAAAAAATGTAATGTTTCCGCGTTGGCATCCAAGTAATCGTACTATTTCTATCAACAATACCACTTCTGCTTTTTGGGCAGACACTGCAAAAGCCTTTAATTTCACAACTGACATCAGTGTTGAAATCGTGTGGAAACCACATTGTTGCCTTCAGTGCAGCTGCTCTTTCATTTAGAAAATCTAGGTTTGGTGATGTCTGAAAATGATGGGTATTTGTCGTCTTTTTCTTTTCTGCACGGTTTCTTTCGGATTTTTTTTAAACCAAAAGCAAATCTAATCGAGACAGACAGTTCAGTCACATTTAGAGAAGTCCAGATGGTAGCAACGATTGCCTGAGTTTCTCCTGACTTACAGCTTTAGCATCAGATGCATCTGGATGATATTTATGTACCTCAGGCCAGTCTGAAATGGAGCAGAAATATGAAATACAGTACTTAAAATCTTATAATATCACACGCCACCGATACATGATCCACTACATTTCTTGACAGTACACTACATCCTGCTTCGTGCCTGTTTGACGTGCCTGTCCACATGCTTTGTGTTGATTTTAGCTTAATTTGCATTATTTTTGGTTGTTTGGCTTTCAGCACCAAATAAGGTAGTTTTTTTTTTTTTTTCTTATGGGAATTATTTCACGCTATGCCAAAATGCACGCTCTCAGGAGAAATGTGTGAAGATGAACATCCTCTTTCGACATCTGTCGCAGCCTCCTCTACCACAAAGTGCACTAAAGCCAAGAGTCTTCCTCGGTGTCATTCTGAGCATTACTATGGTTAGCTTCTGGCTGTGATTTATGAAAGTGACATCTTAAGTTTCACGGATGGTTTAGAGGAGGACCGCATAAAATGGGATTTGAATTTCTCAGGATGTTTGGGCAGAGCCAGGCCTGTGCGCCACAGTAAAGAGGCAGACCAGTATTATCCAGAACCTTTGAAGGTCTCTCTGAGGCTTCCCAGTCAAATGTCTTCTGACATTTTCTGATGTTTGTTTTGATATCCTCGTGGCATCGAGGGAAACCGTACGAGGTATTAAGAATGACAACAAGGCAGTGGCGATATAAATACTTCTCCACTGATGTTATCAACACTGACTCATATACATATATGGTTGATTCAGATGAATTGGGGATGATTCAGTGATGAGTTTAGAAATATGGTCAAGGAGGAGGATTAGATATTGGAAGCCTTGGCACACATCAGCTTGGTGTTTTTTTTTTGTTTTGTTTTTTTTCGCTGAAGCCTGGAGCTCAAATAACATGATTGTGGAAGGAGTTTTTTCTTTCAAGGAAGTCCTCCTCCACAAGTCTGGACAGATTCTGTTGTCTGCAGACCAACATGTAAACAACAGAGCTGGATCTGATATTCCTGGGCAAATGGTTTGTTACTTTAGGTTTTATTTTCAAGTCCAGAAAAGTATTCACTAGAGATTTGTTCTCAAACAGGTGCCTGTATTCTGTTTTCTTAAAATATATTCGAGAGATTCATGATATGCAGCTTTTCCAGTGGAACCCACATCCGATCAGTTCTGCTTCTCATGGTCAATACCGCTGAGATAATTGATAATATCACATTTTACACTGGTAGATTATGTACACCTGAGTGTAAAAAAAAAGACCCAGATGTAGTGAGCAGAGATGGATGATTTAATATTCCATAACTCTAATAAGATGTGTCGTGTAAACACATATAGATTTTTACAAGCAATTGCAGAAAATGTGTTGCAAATTGCCATCGTGTTGTCTTCCTTTCCTCCTTCTGTGACAACTTCACGTACACTTAAACCTGCTTTTCACTCACGGAACAAAAGAAAGCACTTCTGCTGATTTATATACATATTTTTTTTTTTATCTTGTTTTCCCACAGTTGTGATGAATAAGGAAATCATGTCACGTGTGGTGAAGAAGAGGCAGGCGGACCCCAAGGTGGTCCAGTATGTGTGGGCGGCCATCGAGGTCATCCGCAACCAGAAACAAATTGCAAACATGGACAGGATCTCCAAGTAAGTTCACCACAGATAGGACAGAGATGATGGTGTGTGTCTTTAACGTTCACACCACGCTGTTATTGATATAAAACCCAGTCAGCCGGAGTTCTGTGTGAACATGCAGGTAGATCTGATGTTATGTGCAACTGTCGCTGGAGTGTTATTTATTTTTTATTTAGTGTTCACAGCGTTGAAAACTGGACTCAGTGGCCATCTAGTGTCTCTTTAGAAACAATGGCCCACAGAGCTCACTGAAAACACTTTTCACAGAGAGTGTGGTTTTTGCGGGGTTGTTGAAGTCGAAGCGACAGGAAAAACAGAGAACAGAGTAGAGAGACCAATGAGATTTCTTCATTATGAGCGAATGTGATGAATCCTGGCCCACCCAAATGCATTGTGCTGTTACAAGGAGTTTTATCTTACTTATAAAACATTACTAAGCCTGTTTTGGAGCGTCTGTGTCAGCCAGTTTGTGGCTGCTGCTTACGTGTCCTCAAGAAAGGTTTTCCCTGAAGCTCCCTATTCAAAAGGGTTTCAGGTGATTCAGATCAGCAGCTTGGTGGTTACAGTACCTGAGGGGAGAGAACAGCGTCACACACAGACATGTAATCACTTGAACCCCTCTGCAGTTTAGACATTTTGTGCCACGTAAAACAATTCCAACGGTTTATTTTTTTAAATTAAGCATGGTGACTTTTGTTTTTAAACAAAGAAATAACTTACTATGAAGTTAAATATCTATAATCTATAACTGAATAACACAAATTAATAAATGTTTTGGTTGTGTGAGGATGCAACTAAATATTTACATTGTCATTTGGTCTATTGATTCATTTTTTTAAATGTTATTGATCATTTAGTTTTATACATTTACAGGAAATATTAAAAATGCCTTCACAAATTGAGTCCAAATTAAAATCTTTTAGTTTTTTTTGTTGATACACTCTTTGATTCAACTCTGAACTCGTGTTTGTTCACAGGTGTCACTATAGGTTATGTTGCCTTGGTTTATTTGTCTGTTCCTGGTGGGGGATTTCTCATCTTTGTGCTAAAATAAGCAGTAAAAAGCTCGTCATCTGTAGCATTTATTCACTTGATATAAGGCTGAGAAGGAGAATTCTCACTGATTATTATTTTTTCTTTTGAAAATAGTGGAAAATGCCCAAAGTGATGACTTCAGCTTAGTCTTTTTGTCCAAAACACAGTCCAAAACACAAAGATGTGTACATTTGAAATGACTGTAAAAGCAGGAAAACTCACATTTCTGAATGTTTGGTGTTTGTTGCTCGAGTAAACGGCCGACCGTGTAATCAATCATCAAAAAAGTTGCTGATTAGTTTTCTGTCGAATGACCTAATTGTTGTTGGGCGATGATGTTTTGCAGCGGTTTCAGTTGCAGCCTGTTTTTGCTCCGTCCTCTCATTGCAATTCTTGCCATGAAGTCAGCCATCATATGGAGTCTAGACTCAGAGTTTTGGGTTCATGGCGCTTTAACGGTGATTATCGTATCTGCGGAGGGAATCTCACGTCGTTCAAACTCTGCTAAATCGATGACAGATCATCCGTGGCGGACCTCGCTGATCTGTCGTTCCTCTCTCGGTCGGCGGATGCGGCGGAGACTAAATGAAACACTTAGCACGTCTCATACGGCAAGTTGGCGAGCACCTTGAGGCTGGCCGCTTGCCAAATGAATACTGGCGGTGAGCGGCTGTTGTCATGGCAACACGGAGCAGCGGCATGAAACGGATAACCCCGGCTCTCCCGCTGTGCACAACCAAACCCAACCTCGCCACCACCTCCCCACCTCCAACATATCCAGTCCCAGTGTAGCTTGATTTCACCAAGCGGCCTTTGCGGCTCAAAAGGGTGATGAGTTTGGTTTTGTTGAATTTTAGACGAGAGTGAAGTCAGTGAGGCGGCAGAGGCGAATAATTAACTGCCCTCTATCACATGGCTGGAAATGTAATCTCCTTGTATGACAGGGTCACAGCCACAGCGGTCAGGCTGCTTAAAATCAATTAGTTAATGATGAACCAAGCTAATTGCTTATTTGCTGAATCTGGTATGTGTTTAACCGACTGTAATGTTTGTGGACATTTTCAGGTTTACACTCATTTACATTTTATATTTAAATCAATCAGTTGTTTTTTTTTTTTTTGTTGAATGTAATAAGAAAGTTTGTTTTGTGACTTAGATTTTAGTTGAATGCATGTTGAATTAACCTCTTACATGAATTCCTCTGATTTCTGTGCTGGAAACCCTCGATGTCTTTCCCTTTGTGATGGTGATTAATTAGACATGATTGAGGATATGAGAGTAATTTATTTTGCCCACCCTAAAACTTAACTAACTTAATATGTGTAATGCAACGTTGTAATTTTGGAAGGTTTATTATATATTT
The DNA here is from genome assembly GCF_904848185.1 of Acanthopagrus latus. Lineage (NCBI taxonomy): Eukaryota > Metazoa > Chordata > Actinopteri > Spariformes > Sparidae > Acanthopagrus > Acanthopagrus latus. The sequence continues at coordinate 25,489,354 of NC_051059.1, forward strand.
ATCCATGTAAGAGCCCAGATTGTGTTAAAACTAAATGTTCTCAACACTTTACCACAATTACACACAGATTAAAGTTGTGAATTTAATTCCAAGCAACCAGGGCTGCACAAATTTATCAAAAATCACAACATTGTACAAAACAATGTGTTGTAACGTGTGAAAAAACTTCCTCTTAATGAAGAACTCTAGTGCGTCAGAGATGCTCTGGCCTACAAATCTTGTTCTTTACATGAGAGAAAACACGTTTGTTTGGTGAACACCTCAACAAAAGTCACAAAATCATGATTTTGATAATTTTTTTCAGGGTGAAATGAAAGTAGTGATGCAAAACTGATGATTCCCACCTAATCGTGAATCATGTCCCAATTGTAACCTGTCAGAATAATCTGTAAATATGAGATTTACGAGCAGTTAAGAGTAAAAGATGAAGATAAAAACGTCAGTCTCGTACATTTAATAGTCCTCGTTTCCTTTATTCCGGTGGAACCTCTTCAGCGTTCTCTGGTACTCTGGTTTCAGGATCTTTGGTTTAAGTAATCCTATCTGACTTGTGTTCACCTCGCAGACACGCTGTAGGCCTCTCCATTGTAACTCGAGGGGTAAATACAGACTCTCACCTGATTCCCCACTGACATATTCTGTTCGTTGGCCGACTGCCACGGTGGAGGATTCATGACCTTGTTCCGAGCAGTTCACTGCCAGTCAGCAGGCGGCTGCAGGAATCAAGTGGGCCATTATCTGAATCGCTTGTGCTCCCAAACTGTAAAATGTGGGAGCAACACAGAGGAGGAAGTGGATGAGAAAGACCGTCCCTGCTTGTAATTTTGAACCACATGTATCTTTTAATCTGTTTCCTGGGTAGTATAAATATAGTTTATAGAGCGTTGGGGTATTGTTGGAGGAAAATTACAAGCAGCGGATAATTTTAAGACTGTATAAAAAAAGCATCTCTCTCTCAGACTTCTGAGTGATGATCATGTACACCGTTATTAGAGCTGGTTCCCTGTGATGTAAATGCTTCTGAGCTTTACTTGACCCATAAACAACCTTTTTAAACTTTCAAATTTAGATAGATAGATAGATAGATAGATAGATAGATAGATAGATAGATAGATACTTTATTGATCCCGGAGGAAATTCAAATTCATTTTATGACTAATCTAAGTTGTAGGTTTTCCACCGAGGTCTCCATGTACAGATAGCATTGGAAAAAATGGCTACCATCAGCACTGCTGTCGCTGCACATTGTTCAATTCCTCCTCAATCTCCACCTGCTCAGGTACCTGAGCCGTGTGTTTGGCATGCACCCCAAGGAGACTGCCAGGCAGCTGAGTTTGGCTGTGAAGGACGGCCTCGTTGTGGAGACCCTGACTGTTGGCTGCAAGGGCTCCAAGGCCGGCATCGAGCAGGAGGGATACTGGCTGCCAGGGGATGAGATGGTAAGTTTGACGGGTTACTAACACAAGCAGCAGGGAACAATGAATCCTGAATCTAGATTCTGTTATTAGTCATGGAAAATGAGCAAATGTATCCTTTTTATGTTCAGTATTTGTCTGGTGTCTCTCTCCAAGTCTAACTATAGAATTCTATTGGTGCCTGTGTTCACATTGTGGGCAGCTTTTTTTAAAAAGAAATCACTCAAAGTTCAATGATTTCCAAAGAGCTGAATGTTTAAGTAAACTTAAAAAGTTTGAAAACAACTTCTTCAGTGACAAATACCTTCCAGTTTCCCAGAGACTGAAGTGATGACATTCAAATTCTGTTTTCTGACCAAAACTCAAAGATACCCAGTATACAGTGGTGTATGACAAGTGAAAGGCAGAAAAACATCACTGATTGATCTGACATTTTAGCTTTAAGATTACTCAAACAATTACAAATGATAAAAGTACTAAAAGATTGTTGGCAGCTCTAAAGGTGAGATTATGTCTGAGCGATCCACCTTCTAAAGTTGATATTTTTCCTCTATTTTAAAATGCCCTGTAGACTACAGCCAGACTTGCATTATCATACAAATCTCTCCATTTGCACCATTAAAACACAATAATACATTAAAGGCAAGTGGTTATTTCATGACAAGATAAATCTTTTTCTAAAAAGTGAAAAAAAAAATGCTAAAATTGGTAGCTAAATACACCTGGGTGGTCTCCCTCCATCAAGTCTGTTTGTGGGAAACACTGAGTGATGAACCTGCGACATGAGCCCAGTTTGAGAAGCAGCACACAGACTGTGGGATCAGGGTGTAACCGCCCATCTGTCAAGCTGCTCACAGTGTGAACACAGTGTTAACAGAGACGCAGACGCTACATGCAGCAGATATAACTGCTGTGCTCTGAGGATGATTGAGTAGTTAGCTCAACAGTAGACGTAGAAAAATTATATTCCAACCAAATCAGGTACCTCAGTGGTTATTTCTGTGTGTACATAACTGTGCAACCAGCCATTAAACACATCAGAACAAACACACTGCGGTGCAGCGCTGTGATATTACATTTTTCTTTTCTTTTTTTTTCAACATGAAGTTTCTGTTCATTTTCTCTTATTTCCCCTGTTAGCTGTGAACAGAAGTTCACAGTGTAGTGATGCTTTCAGTTGTCATTTCACAGTGTATCAGCACTACCTGGGGAGAACCCTCATGCCTTTTTACCATTTGTAATGCAAAGAGCACTTAATGGATTACTGTGCGAGTGGCATTAACATTTATTTGGTGGCTGCTTTAATCCCAGTGCTTTCTGCACCAGGGTACTAACACTATCTGGTATGTTTTACCCTTTTAGATTACATGAGCACCAGTAGTGAAATATCATGCAGGGGAAACGGAATGTAACAGATGTGATTTGAATCATAATAATAATAATAATAATTATAATAAAATTATGGGATTAACAGGCGATAGTGTGCTTAAAGTTTAACTCCTCTAATTTTATACGTGTGTTTACAGATCTTGGAGAGTACGACTACATATATGGAAAAAAAGAAGTATAAAGCCTTTAACGTAATCTGATAAACTCTCGCATATGTAGTAGTACTCTCCAAACATACGTATGCATGCAAAAAAACAAACCAAACATGTAACAGTTGACTCAACTTACTTTTTTCATGAAATCTTTGTATGCATGGTTATTTTTTTGTGATTGGAGGGATGTAAATCGAGGAACAAAGCATGTAAAATAACATTTCATGGTGTCTGTCTGTACTGTGTGGCGTCATCGCGCGTCACACAATATTTACTCGATCTGTATTTATAAAAATCTGTTGGTCTCTGAGGACATGACACTGTTGTCCAGCGGAGCGCAGGTCGTTTTAGCAGCAGGACTTTTAAACACTACTCTCTGAATCACTTGCAATCACAGGAGCCGAAAGCCGAGGGAAGCAAGGTAAGGGCTGCATTGTTCTTTTTCAAATTCAGGGTTTGTTCTTCATTCGATCACTTCATTTTTTTCCTCCCCCTCTCAACTAACATCATTCTGTGAGAAATCGGTTCTGCCACATGCAGTGCAGTCAGGGATTTGAGTGAATCTTTTTATGCAGGTTGCAGATAAACTAAACAGCGTACACGTACGTTCTGGTTAGTGCACAGGTTGTGGGCTGTATTAAAATTACACGGGAGGCTTTCAGTGCCAGTGGCGAGAAATTCAGTCGTCTTGCACTGCGTAATGCTTGTGATCGAGTCTGCTCGCTGCACCTGAAATGAAATTAAAACACAAGGTGGAAGCTGAAACCGTACCAGGTTTCCATTTGAAAAAAATGTGTCTGCATGCAGGCCTACAGCACTGTATTAACACACTGCCAGATAAGATATTCGCTGTCATTCAGTTAAACTGTAAAAAGCTTCATGAAAGTCCATCGCAGCGCTGTGTACACGTGGCCAAATTTCTTGTGGAAGTGATCAGTGATCTTGATGAAATGTGTGCTCGCTACTTATCTACAGATGTGCCGTTGCTTGAGTTCAAAACACAAATACTCATTGGGTGCAGCTTGAAGCGAGGCCTGTCACGATAATCACATCATCAACTTATCATATCGAGTTTTTATAATCAATATGATATTGTTATCGAGTATTTGAGGCTATACGCTGTATATCGACAGATTTTGGTCATCGCTTCCTCGTTTTAAGGGCGCCATTATTGCATGATGATTCCTTATTAAAAATCTGATGTTAATATTTTGTCAAAGTACTAATAATCATCCACACAATATTGTTGCAGTTCGATATTGGGACTGTAATATTTAATCTTGTTGTCCAGTCCTTGTATTTATGAAAAGCTTTTTGAGAAAATTTCTGGGTATTATTGATATACTGTGTTTATCACAATGTAGCCTTAAATTTAAAGATTCTAATATCTGACTAATAAAATTAAAATGTTTTGTTATTGCTCTTTGAAAAGCTGGTCATTGTATTATCATGCTATAATATCACTGTAGTGGTATACAGTGGTCTTAGAATGACTATATATACTGTTTATCACAATTAATATATCCAGTGTTGTGAAAGTTCAGACTTCACAAGAGCTCAAAGTTCACCTAGGTGAACAAAAATTAACTAGTTAATGTTTATTTCTATATGAACTTTTAGTCATAATGAGGTGATATAAGGCGCTAGTAGAAAAGAATTTGGTCTGGTTTCTGTCAGGTAATCTTCAGGATGTCATATTATAGTCAAAATATGTCATATACAATTTACTGAAAAGACTCATGTTGATAATATCATTCAACTATAAGTCATGACAGGCCTCCTCAAAGCTGCGTCCAGTCCTTTTCGTTCAAACGCTGCCGACTAGAGTCAAATATCAAGTCTAAGTAGCAGTTGGCAGTGTTTGCTTAATTGAATCCCATTGTAACCTGAGATAACAAGCAATGCTAGCATAGCCGCAGGTTGGTAGCAAGCATCTGTGCGTTTTGTAGTATTTTGATCTTGGTAGTTGTAGTTCTCCTCAGAGGGGGTGTGTTCTGCCGTGTTCTTAACTTCTGTCTGGCATGCTTATTTTCCTTTTTTATCTTCATTTGATTGATGAAACAGTGGAGAGGCGGAGAGAGGGAAGGAGGGGAGGTTGTGGTTGTGTGTGTGTGTCTGTGCTACTTTAGTTTTTCTCCGTGCTTGCTGCTAGTAACACAGCCGACTGGATCTTTCGGGTTAGCAGTCGCTCAGTGGACGGAGTTTGAATGTGAGAAGCACTCTAAAACTGTTTCTTAGACGGAGGCGATCCCGTCTCTGCAGGTGCCTGGATTCAGTCCAGCTGGCATGTGCTGTGTCTTTGTGTTGACCTCAGGAATATTTACTCAAACAGATCACACCGATCATAACATTTAAAATGATCACAGAAGACAAATTCATTAAAAGTAAGTTTAAAAAAAAAAAAAAATGCACTGCCTCAAGTCAGATTGGATTGAATCCAGGTTTTACCCCAAATGATTACCTGCTATCTGTGAATTCATAACCTCAGTTGAACAGTTGGATGCTCTGTTGGTAGTTAGAAAGTTTTGTCGGTACAACTAATGTTTTAATCTGTGCACTTGTGATGCATGACAGTGAATATGATATGATGTGTTGATGCACTCTGACAGTAAAGACTTACACGCTGTTAAAAGAGCGGCCAAATACACATTATTTCATTTAATTTACTAACCCATTATTATGACAAACTTGAGTGAACTGTTCTTGTGCAAACACTGTATTCATCTTTACACCGTCCTCAGTGACTGCACTTTGTTTGTGTGATTTTAAAAAAAAAAAAGTGGAGGTGGGCTTGCTTGCAAAATATCGACCGCCTCCTCTGACATCATAAACAATTTATACATTCATTAAAAAAAACAAAAAAAAAACCATTAAGCTTTAGGTAAGAAGCAGAGAGGTGCCATTTTACAAAGTAAATGCTATATTTAATGTGTTGCCTCTCATACATCAAGTTGTCGATTACTGGGTGGCCAGTAAGATGAAACATGCTGCGCTACCATGAAACATTTATGATAGTTTTGTTCTGTAATATATTTTACCATACCATGTTGTCTTCTCCTTTTTTAAATTCATAGGAAATGTTGCAAAACACTGAGCAGGAGAGCGTTGTGGTAATACTGGACTTTTATATGATTTTGCATCAATGTGATTTGATTTGCCAGAAATGTATTTAGCGAATAAGCCTAAGACTATATATTGATATTTTGATTCATAATGACTTGTACCGTGATGGAGTATTTTCTCCATGTTGCCCACCCTGACCCTCAAGTGGTATGCCGTAAGTTAAATCTGTAGGATAGAGCTGGGCAATATATTGATTTTAATCAATGTGATATGAGACTGTGTACCATCTTAGAATTTCTTGTGATGTCTTTTTGTGGTTTTAAAGGCTGCATTACGTTTTTCTGAACTTACCAGACACTTCTACTTGTTCTGATGCTTGGCTTACTGATTATTTATTAAAAAAACAAGCTAATTTTGTTGTTATTTTGTCAGAGTACCAATAGTCATCCCTGCAATACTGTTGCAAAATCAATATCAAGGTAAAAGATGTTGTGACATTTGATTTTGTCAGCCAGTCTGCGTGTTAATGAAGTGATTTTCAAGATATTTATTGTGCGTCACGACACCCTAAAAATGTAGAAATACCATCTCAATGCCATGTCGCCGAGCGTTGATATAGCAAATAATTAGTGCAACAGCCAAAATCCTGAAATTCTGTCTAGAAACGTCTGTCGGAGTAGATTTCTATAAGACATCAATCTGTAGAAATCTTGGTAGAACTCACAAAAGTGTGATTTCAGTTGGTCTAATTCATTTGGATCTGAAGCCAAACATCCGACTGCAGGTGAAGCCAGTTCACCTCTAAAAGAAGCAGGTGGTGGAGACGAGCTGTGGGGTTGTTTTGTGTCGGTCATTAGAAGGCACGCTAACCCCGCTGCTGCGCCTCGCTCGGCTCTCTGGCGTGTCCCAGCTTGACACTGACAGCGCAGAGCTGTTCACCAGAGCAGGGAGGCGGCGAGGAGATGGCCAAAGGCAGCCAACCCTCTGACTGCCTCAGTTCCTCCTCCATCACTACCCAAGTCCCTGCCTTTGTTGGCAGCTTTCAAGTCAAGGCCCATTTCTCCCTCCAAAAAGCACAGAGGTATTTCACGGATGTTTAGAGAAGTCTGTGATTGTGCTGGTAAATGGTGAGGGATTAAAACTTGTGTCAGCCCAGTTTTATCAGAATATCTTGCCTTTGCACGGACTAAAAAACATTATGTTCTGCAGTTATTTTAGCATTCTTTTCCCCTCGTTGGTACTCAAACGTGATGTCGCTGTAATGATATCTGTTCGCCTGCGCCCAAATCTGTACACACTCCTGTCGGCACTCACTTTGCCGAAAACACAGACACTGTGTCCTTGGCGCAGAGAGCTCCGGCCTTTTGAAGTCAGCCACTTGTCTTTCATCAGACAGTCTAACAATAGTGAAGTGCCTGTTGACATTTGACAGAACTCAAGGACCGGTTCTGTATCGTCGAGTGTTTGTGTGGGTGAAGAGTCTCTTATGCTCTAAAAATTAGAGGTCCTTTGAGGAATCTGTGGATGGATTTCACACCTGGATTAGTCTTTAATTGTGGACGCTGGAGAAATGTTCCTCCCTTCAGTTCTTTTACGTTGGGTATACGTGAACACAGCGGTTGCACTTAATGTTGTCGTTTGTTCACAGACAGAATATGATCTAATTATGATCACGATTTAGTGTTTAAACCAAAGAATGACCAAAAATGCAACAATCAACAAACCTGGTTTATTGTCCTGCCTCGCACTTGTTTATACAGGAAGATAATAAACAGAGAAAAGCAGCAGTTCCATTACTTTTGAGAACCTGGAAACTGACAATCTTGGCATTTTGACGTGACAAAGGGCTTACACACATTATAGAAACCATCTGGATAGCATCCTGTGGATTGTTAAAGGTTAAGGAATATCTGATTGTGGTGAGGTGTCTGACAGTCTTGTAAAATTGTGTAGCGCGTTGGTTTACTACAGGCACACTCACACAGCCAAGGATGTTGTTAGAAAGCCTTTATTTGTTAGGGGATCTAACAAAATCTTGGACCGATTTCGACCCATGCTGGGTCTTCCTCAGGGCGATGGAAGCAGAAAGAGGAATCCAAATGCAATCCAGTTGTAGAGTATCCTTGCAAAAAGAGCCACAAGGACCCTGGAACCCTGGATTTCAGAGTGTAGTGTGCTTCCTCCTGGCAGGTCCTGCTTCTGATCAGGGTCTTTGGTGTAACAGCCACACTGGCAGCGTGACTGTCGAGCTGTCTTCACTCCCTTTGTCCTCATGACTATTTATGGCTGTGTTATGGTTTTGTTTCACCCCTCGCTTCAGATGGAGGCACTCGGTTAAAATCTGCTCACCCGCCTCGAGACAGAAGACCGTGCTGCAGTCTTCTCCGTAAAGACTAAAGAATCGGGCTCATTTATGAAAATGCTCTTCCAATAAGACAATCTTCTGTGATCACAAAACAACAGCGGTGAGTCTTGTAAACCAGACATCACTGCAGTTGTAAGCTAAATGTAGTGTGCTTCCTCCAGTTCAGACCCAGCCTACAGCACATGAACACATGGAGAAAAGATCAACAAAGAGGTTAAAGTGCTGTTTTTCTTGCTTGCTGTTATTGAGCGGCAGTCAGTCACGACTCTCCTGTTCTCCCCTACCGAGTCGGTCCAGACTGTGAGTGGGAGGAGTTGGACTCCTGACAGATTTGATAAATAGTTGAATTTTTAGCGGTTTGCACTTCCTGTCTGCACCCTTCACTTGAACCCCGTTAATGAAAATGAGTACAAGGCGGGACTGCTGTAACGTGTGTGTGTGTGTGTGTATAAGGATAAAATAACAACTTGAATATATTGTCAAATTTGAGCCCAGGTCTCATCTAGTCTCGACCTTCCAGAGATGGATTCACACACTTAAAAATTTGATGTTTTTGAGACTACAAAGAACTTTTAACTGGTTATTAAACAGTCTCATTTTGTAGTGATCCCCTCTGTATGACTTGCAAAAGCAAATGAGACCATCTGTTAGAAGATTGGCTATTTCTGTATAATTAATAAAGTTATTCTTGATGCCTGACAACAGGTTGGATTCCAACTTGTCCGGCTCAGAGAAGTCATGAAGTCTTGTGCTGAGGATGAGTCATAGATCTTACAGAGTATAAAACCTTAGTTTGGGTCTCAGTTCCTTTTTGTGATTACTTGCTTTAGGAAATAAAACCCATTATTCTTTAAGCGCAACCAACATAGATGTTAAGCAAGGAAGGTTTCTGCAAAACAACGTTCAAATTGAACGTTCGATTAGGTTGAGCACCTGCTTTTGTCACCACAAAAGCATCTGGAAATGTCCCCAGGTGTCCTTTTTAAGAAATATTTTAAACTGCAGTCGGCCGTGTGGCAGCCTTGTTGGTTTGTAACCACGCTGTGACTCTCCCTTCCACCTCCTGAATGTTTGCTACTTGACAGACTTTTTTTACCTCAAGTGAGTAGTGGAGATACTATAAAGCAAAGTGAGAGACTCACTATGGATAACAGAAGTGTTGTACGTGCACAATACACGTAGGTACCTGTCTGCTCTGACACCCAGTCAATAGATGGCATTTGGCAACAAAACAGTTCCAATATTTAACCTGAGTGTAACTCACACCAGCTTTCTTCCCCTGTGGTCACCCAGCAAGGGCTCTTTCTGACTTATTTTCTGATTATATTTTTATTTTTTTTTTTATTTCATAGGAGGGCAGTTTTATTATTCTCATCCATTTTTTCCTTCCAAGATCTTTTCAGCCGGTTCACAGCTTGAATCAGAAACCTTTTTAGAGTCAATGCTGTGAGCTCCGTTCTGTCACCACCTGCTGTCGACGAGGCCAGTGTGACTAAATTAGCTTCACAAAAATCACTTCAGTTTCCTAACTCTTCCTTTAGTGAATACTATATGCATGTACAATTTGCATTTAGAGTGCCTCCTGCAGCATTTCAATGAAATGGTGTGTGTGTGTGTGCATAAATATCAGAATCATCTGCAGTTGTTCGGTCGACCTTGCTTGAATTTGTCAACGCAATATTTTCAGTGCAGTACCAGGAGTTGTTGGATTGTTGCATTTTGGAACATTTTTGTATGTTTTGCAGCCATTTTCCCAAAAGATCAGCCAAGTTCTTTTGTATTTAGCCTTTAATTCAACCTTTTAATCCTCTGAGTCATCATGAATCTGAGAGTCAGTCTAATTAAGGATGGAGAGAGTTGTTTTCCTCCCCTGCCGTGGTTGGCGGGTTGGAGGGGGGGGTCAACCAAACTTGTGCTCTGCTGTGTCTTCCCTGCAGGAGTGGGAGGCGGAGAGCCACGACTGGTACTGCTTCGAGTGTCACCTACCGGGCGATGTCCTCACATGTGACAACTGCTTCCGGGTGTATCACCTCAAATGTCTGTCGGAGGAGTTCAAGCCCAGAGACGGAGGATCCCACTGGCAGTGTGTCGTCTGCAGGGTGGGTGCTCAAACTTGGGTGTGTGTGTGTGTGTGTGTCTACTTTATAATGACTTGTGAGTATATTTAAACGAAGGAAAGACATGCGGTGATGTCTGTCCGTCTTTGGTTTTAGAATTAAACTCATAATTGCAGGATTGAAATGGTGGAACAGCTTACAGGTGAATGAAATACTGGGTGAGAATCAGCTCGAGCAAAACTATAATTTAAAAATAAAGGTCTCTGCAGATAAACGATTCTCAACATGAAGAATTCACAACATGTAACATCACTAAAATATTTGTCTCCTTCAGATAATAGCTCTGTTTCAGCGTTGGTACTAGCAGGAAGCTAATGGCTACCTCACTGAAAGTGTGTCATCATCAAGATAAACAGAGATGACTAATTGTTTTTCACTTTTCAGCCAGTTCCTGATACAGAAAGAAATCAGACTAAGATTTAGTCTTTATTCCTTCTCTTTCAGTCATTTGTAGCTTCACTTCTACTGTCGAGTTTGTGTCTTTGCATATTTAAATTGTGTCTGAGGATGTTGAATTTATGTCGTATCAGATTTAAAACAGTTTCCCTCTCTTTCCCTCCTCGTCTTGCATCCGGCAGGGGAGTAAAAAGAAGAACCTGAACAAACAGGAGATGAGTAAATACCTGCGCTTCATCGTCCAGCGTATGAAGGAGAGGGTGAGAACAGCCATAACATTTATTTACGCGATCCATGTTTTACAAATGTATGACACTACATCATGTTGTCAATGGAATCTGTTTAACAACATACAGATGCTGAAGAAATGTTTTTAGTACATATTTTCAAGCTGACCCTGATTATTTTAACAGCTCTCGGATGTCTAGATTTTATAAATGGGGATTTGAAATCTGTTTGTTTTGAGTTCCTTTTCTTATTGAACCCTGCAGCTCTGGATTCTTGTCATAGTTTCACGAAGAAACATTTTTATTCTGCAACAGAGTCAGAATAAGTTTAATGCCTGGTTCTGATACTACAGGATGTTTTGATCACAGTGATTCTGTCAGACTTACCTGAGCAATGCTTTTGACGACTTGTACCAAGCCTTATTCTTTAATAACTCCGGTTTGTCGTGTAAATCTGGGAAATGTTTTGAAAGGTAGGGACATGCTAACTAAAGTCTAACCTCTACCACTTTAGTTGCACTTATGTCTTAATTCTGCAATACAACATCCCTTTCATTCTCCTCCCATTACACCAGCCGTCTTCTGTCTTTTCATATATTAGCTCTTCTGCTGTTCGCTCATCTCCTCTATCCTATCTTCCGTCTCTCCTCACTGTCCAATAAAAGTTGTGTTAAATCTCATTACTTATCCTCCACCTCTCTTGTCCTCTCCTTCCCATCTCCCTTCATCCCAACGCTCCCTATAAAAAAAACGGTATCAAATCTCATCTCATTTACCCTCCATGTTGCCTCCATCGCTTTAGGTCTCCCATGTGTCCCTGCTTCATTACTCCATCTAACACCCTCCTCCTCCTCCTCCTCCTCCCCATAAAGTGGTATTAAATCATTATCCTTCCTCTACATTGCAGGCAGTGGACCTGAACAAGAAAGGCAAAGACACTAAACATCCCATGTACAAACGGCTGATCCACACTGCGCTGGACGTCACGAACATCCAGGAGGTAACTGTGAAGCGCAGCGTCACTCTGTGACAGCCCAGTTATATCTTATTGTATTGGACCTGAAGGAAACATCCACTCTTTCTATCCTATCATCCTCTTTCCAGTATAAAAAACTTAACTGCCCACATTTTTTACCTGGATTGACATTTTAGCAAAATAAAGTTTAACGTTTTGCTAAATGATCTATTAGCAAATCCTTTTGCATTGTACTCATGAAGGTGCAGACTGGATGAACTACTGGATTACTTTGATACTAAAGAAACCCTTAAAATGTGATTTTATGATTTCTATGTGGATTTATGCATTATGCATCATTTTGAAATAATTTATTTTTAATTTACTCACTTCATTAATTGAAATTCAAGTTTCAACAATAGTCCAAAAACACAAGCAAAAGATACATATACATAGAAACATGAATATGAAGAATAAATACACATTTCTAAACACACTTTGTGTGTGTGTGTGTGTGTGTGTGTCTGTGTGTGAGATGTCAACCATCATTCTGCTGTGCTGTGGTCAGTGGTGCATCACACCCAACCTCTGCCAGACACACTGGAGCTGTGCCCAGACCTGTGTGTGTGTGTGTGTGTGTGTGTGTGTGTGTGTTAATAAGTACACTGCCCTCTCCTGGACCTCCCTCGTGTCGGTCAACACACACACACACACACACACACACACACAGGCTCAGCATGTGAATAGACCTCTTTGTACTCATTCCCCTCTCTTTTCTGACAAACTTTCTCCCTCTATCCATATTTTTGACTCTCTCTCTCAGAACCTGTCTGAAGGAAAATATAAAACTTTTGAGGAGTTTAAAGCAGACGCTCAGCTGATTGTCCACAACACGGCCATCTTGTATGGAGGTAAGTTGTACACACGTGAGTATGTTGACCTGTGTGGTTCACATTGCCGTCTCGAGGCGGCAATATTATTGCATTATTCTGCCTCGCTGTCTGTGTAAAAGGCAGGATGAAGGGACAGTTTTGTTCCCTTTGTTTGCCTTTGTTGTCTTTATAACTTAAAGTTTTATCACCAAATTTAATGTGGAAAAGTTGCCTCAATATCCATATGATTATAAACAGTTTGCTAAGACATTTTCAGATCTACAGGTGGAAACTTTTTGTTCCATAAGGCCAGCATGCTTTATGAAATGACTCACTGGCGTATCGTTATGCTGTTGCTGCTTGCTTCAGTGTAAAAATAACTGCTCTCTCTTCCTTTTAACATATGAATCTAATGAACACTTGATTTATCTTCATTTGTTTGTGTTTTGCAGTTAACAGCGACCAGGCGGAAATTGCACGACTGCTCTTCAGCGACACGTGCCACGAGGTACCGATGCTTTGGTTTATTCTTGTGAGATTAACATTACTGTAGTTGTTATTTAGGTGCTGATTGATGTGTTTCCTTTGTATCCAAATGTATCCAGAACGTTTAACACTAAACTTATTTTTTCCTTTCCCTTCTCTCTCCTCTCTGTTTCTTCTCTCCTCCAGTTGAATGAGTTGTTGTTGTGTAAGAACTGTTTCTACCTGTCGAACGCCCGGCCAGACAACTGGTTCTGTTACCCCTGTGTGAGTACAACCACACCTGCGAACTACAGACCGAAGTACAGCTTCTGTGGACCGAACTGTGTTGTTCGTTATAGTATTAGTATTTTTAATTTGTGAGCGTTGTCGTATCTTTGTTCGATCAGGTTTCTTTGTGTGTGTGTGTGTTCACCCGGCAGAGCCCCAGTCACGACCTGGTGTGGGCCAAGATGAAAGGATTTGGATACTGGCCGGCCAAAGTCCTTCAGAGGGATGACAACCAGGTGGACGTACGCTTCTTCGGCCACCAGCACCAGAGGTTAGCACAGCTGGCGGACATCACAACAACACACGGCAGCACTGTTCTGTTTGTTTGTCTCTCGGCAGGAAGTCTCTCTTAGACCCTCAGTTCTAGTGAGGATCAAAAAAGGTGGAAGAAACTGCTTTCAAAGATAACCTCAATTGAAATCAAACTTAAGAAGTAAAAGCAGGTTATCAAAAAGTAACTGAAACACTGTTAAAACACTCTGAAACAAGTTCTGATGCGGTCCTGTTTGGTTAACATCGAGCACTCTCTCCACCACCAGAGCGTGGATCCCCGCAGACAACATCCAGGACATCAAGGTGAGCGTCCAGCAGCTGCAGGTGAAGCGCAGCAATGGCTGGAAGAAGGCGTGCGAGGAACTGGAGATGTACCAGCGCTTCCTGAAGGAAGGCCGCTTCTGGAAAACAAAGATGGAGGACGCCAACATGCCACACCAGCATCTCCAGCAGAACCAGACCCAGACCCAGACCCAGAACCAGAGTCAGAGCCAGAGTCAGAGCCAGCGGCAGCAGCAGGAGGGCAGCGGGAGGACGGAGAGGCTGGAGCGGACGGACGAGGCCGAGTCCAGCATCTCGTCCACCAGCAACGAGCAGGTCCGACATGTAGGTTAACAGACGCTTCTCTCAATGTTGGCCTGTTCTTACAATTGAGATTTTTACAGTTTTCATTTCAAAAGTGACATAGTTTGATTTCATACATGTGGCAGATGTTATTTAGGGATTATTTCATGGTTAATCTGTCCCGTTTTTATGAAGCTTATTCAGACCACCGTTCTGCAGTAGTTTAGAGAAAGAGGAGACAAGATAATCGATGAAAGGGCAGCACAGCAACAAAAGGTGAAATATATTGATGTTAAAATGTCTCAAACTAAATTACTGTCAAGACTAATACAGTGAACAGTGCCACCTGGTGGCTGAACTGCACATTATTACTACATAGTACAACTGTCTAGTATTAGGCACAGTTAATGGGTGGTAAATTTTATTCAGTCCTCATCAGTCAACACAAAAAAGACGACCAGTGTGAACATTTTTTTCTTTTTGTTTTCCAGCTCAAAGGCAGCAGCCAGGAGCCGAAGGCCAAGAAAAGCCGTCGGTCTCAAATGGTCGAGCCCAAAGAAGAAGCGAGTGTAAGTCACTGATAATATTTGTGAGTCGTTGGACACATTTATTGTCTGATTTGGTTACAGCTTGGCAGATACTGTGACTGATATTAGTTTATTCTAGATATATCGTACAAGTTAGACAAATGTGTTTTAAACATTACATATTTGCAGATTTTTTGTTGAGCTAAAATCTTGTTCTGATCAGAGGATTTGTGTTAAAAAGATCTGGTGTTTTGTCTTTCTTACTCCAACAGCTTGTTGTTTGCATTTTAATATTACTCGATCAGTTTTATTGTCTTTTTGTGGGAGGTTTTCAGACAAGTGGTGTTAATAAAAACGTGGCTGTTGATAGCTGAATGTTTTGTTTCCTGGAAGCTGGTGAAGGTCTTATATTCAGCTTATCTGCAGGTTTTGTGGAAGGTTGCAAGCTGTTATTATTGTCATTATCCTGACCATGTTGTCGCTTATGGTTTTCCATCATATTTGAATACTTTGGCTGGCATTAAATTGTGTCTGGGTCTTCAGAAGCCATTCAGAAGTCAGTCTGTGTTTAAGTAAAAAATAAGATGTCTTCCCCTTTCTCCTCTGAACCAGGACCCAGAGCCAGAGATGGAGGCAGTCAGCTCCAGTCAGGAGATCCCGGTGTCGTCGGCGCCGCAGCAGCCAGAGAAACTGTCGGTGTCCACGCAGACCAAGAAGGCCAACGGAGGGTCGCCACGCACTCTGCACCGCGGCACCCAGACCAACAGCGACGGCGCCTGCCAGAACATGTGCCACGAGAAGTACACCAAGGTCTTCAACGACGTCAAGGAGATGATGAAGGCTGACAACAAGAGGGAGACGGAGCGGGTGGTCCGAGAGGCTCTGGAGAAGGTTTGTCAGAGTCTGATGCTTGTTGACGTTTGAATCTCTTGAGAGCTTCAGGTAAAAAGCTGGCGTGTCCCGTCTGTCTGTGTCCCTTCAGCTCCGGGCGGAGATGGAGGAGGAGAAGCGTCAGGCGGTGAGTAAGGCGGTGGCCGGCGCTCAGGCGGAGATGGAGAGGAAGTGTAAGCAGGTGAAGGAGAAGTGTAAAGAGGAGCTGGTGGAGGAGGTGAAGAAGCTGGTGGCGCAACACAAACAGCTCATCTCCCAGACCAAGAAGAAGCAGTGGGTGAGTTCTGGAGGAATTAAAAGTCGTGTCGTTTTATTTCCGGGTCCTCGTCTGAACGTTTATAAAGTAAAATGTCAAAGTTTAACTGTGCGACCGACTGTCTCGTCTGCAGTGTTATAACTGTGAGGAGGAGGCCATGTACCACTGCTGCTGGAACACCTCGTACTGCTCCATCAAGTGTCAGCAGGAGCACTGGCACGCCGACCACAAACGAACCTGCCGCAGGAAGAGATGAACAAGCCCCGCCCCCTCCCCCTTCTGACCCCACACAGCACGCCATTGGCTCTCTCCTCCTGTCAGTCAGTGTCTTCAACAAACACACACACACACACACACACACACACACACACGTCCCTCCTGCTTCTCTTCTTGCCTTCCTGAAAACTTTGTGGACCCGATGTTTTCTGCGTGAAAAGAGCAATTTGTTCCCCCCCTTTTTTTTCATTTTGTTTCCATTATTTAATGTACCCATTTTACTGATTTCTCTCTTATTTTTTGTTTCTTTTTTTCCCTCTGAATCGTGAACAGATTGCTCGAGAGCGTGGCTCAGACGCAGAGTTACGGTATGATTTTGTGTCGTTACTTTGGAATTTTTTGTTTTTGTTTTTTTCTTTACTGAAGTGCTTATTATGAGCTCGTGTCAGAGAATGTGTTATTTAAGTGTTTAGTAACAGATGAGCATTAACTGAATACATTTTATTACCTGAATTTTTAAAAACAAAGATCACTTTTCTTACTGTAAATGCGAACACACACACACACACACACACACACACACCCCATCGATCTCACAAGAGAAACCATCCTGTAAGTACCATCGCAGCGTTGAACGAGCTCTGCTTTCATAGAGAAAACCTGTTCTAGAAAAATGACAAAAAACTGCAGAAGATCTTGAATAGCGGATGACATGGCTCACAGACGTTAATATATTTTGTTCTTTTTCATTTTATTTCTTGAAACTATTGTGGTGGATAGCACCTTTTATCATTTCTACCTAAAAAAAAATAAATCTTAAAGTCACTTATTGGGAACAGGGTCACGAGGTCGGCCTTAAAAGACGCCGGCAAAATAAATCTTCCATGTACTATTATTATTATTATTATTATTATTAGAATTAATATTATTATGCACATTTTTGGAGTCTTTTTTTTAAATAGACTGAAATTTTTACGAGTCGGATACTAAAAGGTTGGCACGGTGTGGAGTTTACATGTTCTCCAGGTGTCTTTTGTGGGTTTCCTCTGAAGACACGCGGGTTAATTTGCGACTCTTAAAATTTCCCCATCGGTGTGAATGTGAGCGTGGATGGTTGTTCAGTGTTTCATTCCCCACACACACACACACACACACACACACACACACACACACACACACAGACAAGCCTGCAAAAGGAGAAGCAGTTATACATAATGGATGGATGTGATGATGGGGAAAAAAACCTTTTATAATATAATTGGGGACACGTTTAGCGATCTTGACGGAGCTGGATCGTCAGGCCCTGTTCAGACCTTGTGTTAACATCCGTCCTGAGTGATCCGATCACACGTGGACCGCTTTAAACTACAGGTGTGAACGAGGGGAAACTACAAGAACAGGCAGAACAGATAACGCACCTTGTGTTCGACCAATCCAACCACTGAACCTGTAACTGCAACGTCACCATACCCCCTTCAAATATTGCAGCATTTTGAGAGTTGTAGCCTGAGGAGAAGAATTAACCTTTAAGGAACGAGCTACTACATACGACAAAATCTCCGGTGCCTTCTTGTAAATTCGGCATGAAATGCAAAATATTAATCTGTTTGTTACTGTGTAAAAAGTGTCAGTTTGTGGCAGCAGTAAACCGTAAAATACAGTAAACAGCAACTACATTTGTGTCACCCATGGAGAAAGTCCCCAGACTCCCTTTAAAAGTCACTCAATTTTATGAGTTGTTGAGTTAGGGGCAGGTTTATAAAATTTCTGAAATGCAACATATGACAAATTCTTAATTATTTGGCTTTCCTTGTAAATTCGGCTTTAAATGAAAAACATAAAGTTGTTTGTTTCCTTGTAAAAAGTGTTCGATTGTCGAAGCATCGCTGCACGAGCCTCGCTACCTGCCGATGTGTAGCAGCTGTTTGAACACTGTTTCAACTGATTTACACTAAATGTATGAACGAAGACGACTTTTTATTGAGAGTTAAACCCGTCAAATTTAACAAATACAGTAAACGGAAACTAAAATCTTTGTCACCTGTGGAGAAAGTCCCCAGACTCCCTTGAAAAATTGCACAGTTTTGAGACTTGTTGACTGACGAGAATCTTTTAAAAATACATATGAACAAATTCTGAATCTTTGGTGCCTTTTTGTAAATTCGGCCTTAAATGCAATACATTCATTTTCTGTCTTCAAGACTAAATCTTTGTCACTAGGGAGAAAGTACCCAGACTCCCTTTAAAAATCGCTCAGTTTTGTGAGTTGTTGAGTTTGGTGAAACATTATAAACTTTTTGAAACGCCGTCAGTGACAGAATCTTGATTATGTGGGCCTTTTTGTAAATTCGGCAAATGTTTTACATTCTTCCTCCCTTTTGTTTAAAAAAAAAAAACTGCACATGGGGAAAGTGAAGAACCAATCACAGTTGATCATTCGATACACATTGCATGTTAAAACCACGTCTGAACAGGGTCTTAGAGAGAGGATCAATGATTTGACCGTTTTTTGCACACTTCAGTTTCTTAACGACCCAGATGCTTGTAATATTGCCAAAAAAAAATTCTGACATTTTATTGAACCTACCTGAGAAGATGTGGTGAGTCCTCCCTCCTCCGCGCTCTCCTACAAGCTGAAAAAAAAAAAAACCGATTATTTTTCCGAGCGTCGTCGGTGTCATTTTTTATAGTGATGTACACTCGAAAACTCTTCTTTTTTTATCCTGAAGTGACTCTTTCACTGCTTATACTGTAGTTGGTGGTCAGTGCCTGTTTCTCCTTTTTGTTTTCTCATCCTCTTTAAGGCTACATGCATGTTGATAGTTTCATAGTTTGTCTTTTTTCATCATTACGGTAAAACAAATAAAAAATAAAAAAAAAGAATAAAAAAAGAAGCAGTGACGACGGATGGACCAATATAAAACATTATGCAAATGTGAAAGATCAAATTAATCTTTTCTATCGTTTTCCCTGCGCTGGATGTCGAGTGTCGATGGTGTATAAATATGGTGCTCGGAGAATCTTTGTTTTTTTTCAAAGGGGCAATGAAATTGCCAGAGTTTGATTTTTGTGACACTTTTAAAGTTTGTTGACTGTTTCCTCAGTTATGAAGATTGACTGAACGGAGGAAAATACTTCAGTTACTCTGTACTTTTTTTTTTTTTTTTACACACAGATTACCGTTTATCAGTTTGTGCTTCTGTAAAAATGTGACAAATGAAATACCGTAAATTCTCTCACAGTGGGCAGCAGGAACTTTACTCACCTCAAGGGTGAACCAGGCTTATTTTATCCAACTCGTCCTATTTTTACAGTATTTTTGTTGAAGTCCTGCTGCTTTTTTTTGAGCTGTGAATGAAAACTCAAAACTTCCTTCATCACTGAAGAGGATATGTGTATGCAAATCCCACAATATATACAATATATATACCGTATTTACCAGGTGTTAACTGATATCCAGCGAACAGGATCTGTGGAAGTCAAATAAAGACGAAAGTAAATATCACGCTAGAAACAATGCTGCTGACTTTTTCAAGAAAAATTAAAGTATGTACATTTGAAAAAGCTGGAACCATCAGTTGTTTGTCCGATGAAATATATATTTGAATTGATCAGTCATTATTTTATTCACACTAAAAACCTGCTTAGTATTTCTTTGTATTTTTGGACTTGGGACGTCATTAATAGTCGCTTCCTTTGACCATGGAATGCTTTTATTGTGAAATACGTACAGGAAGTATTGAGTTTCAGAAACAGCAAGACAAAAGCAAAAGGCTGCTGTCATTATTCCATATTTTTCAAAGTGTCGGTCCTTCTCCCAAAACTTCCTCGAGCCTCTTGGTTCCTACTGCAGATCTCAAATATATAAATTAAATCAAATTTCCACAGTTTTTTTCAAACGAACAGGAGGATTTTGTGCATCTATTTGAGACTATTTTCAGCAGCGGTTTAAAACACAATTGGAGGAAGATTTGTGGTTCTTGACACACAGATAAACTACCTGTTGGTGTGTCTGTGTTTCAGGTAAATGAGGAAAAATGCCCCACTATTAGAGAATTTACGGTAGCTGTCCTCTCGCTCGTCTCTCTGGAAACTCATTTAAGTGTATCACTTTAAGATGTAACATGTTGTTGTACAGTTAAGCTCCCGTTTGACCGTCAGTCTGCAGCTCATCGTTCGTTCTCACTTGTTTTTAAGAGTTGATTTATTTTTTCTTTCTCCTGGTTGACGTTCTCTTTGTTTTCTCACCTGCAGGCTTAAAGGTCAAACATGCCGTCTGTTTCTTTCTCTCTCATCATTGCACTACGTGTAAATAAACTCTGTCGATATCTCCTCCCTCATATTATATGTACATTGTAAATGGACTCACGAAGATTTCAGCAGTTTTTTTGTTTTGTTTTGGGTTTTTTTGTCTGTGTTCACAGCGATTCTCAACGACTGTTAGTTCTAGTTTTGTACAATGTACAACCGTTATCATATCAGCTCTGGTTTCTGTTGTTTTCCCCCCCGACACTCTGAGCTTTGTGACATCTTCAGTACGTTTGTGTTTTTAATTGTTTTGAAACGACGCCGCACTTTTCCATGTACCCGGAAATACTTCAGTGTGTTTTTGACGTCACGTTGAAAACAAATAAAATTGCATGTTGGCCCTAAAATTAAAATTAAGTCTTGCGTGTTGAAGGCGACACGTGTGTGAGCTCCTCACTGATTTTATATTCGTCCATCCAACCGTTCAGATTTCAGCGTGAAAAGTTTTTTTCTTTTTCATTTTCTCCTTCAAACGTTTTTTGACGTCATTCCGGTTTGTCTGTTTTTTTGTTTTTTGTTTTTTAACTGCATGAGTAAAAAAAAAAAAGGTGTGTGTTTATCTACGGCTCATTTTTCTCATTTCATTTTCATTTTCTCCTCATGTAAGAAAAGACATGGTTGCACTCCCTCGGAGCAACAACGCAAAGTGACAATGATGTTTTATTTTTTAATTTCTGGAACTTCAGTTGAGCTGAATCGCATCTTTTTTTTTGTTTTTTGAAGTTGTTTTTAGCTCGAAAATCAGATTGTCGCCCCGACTTTCCACTGCTCTTTTCCCAGAGTGTTTGGAATAAAACCAGAGTAAAGTTCCTTCGTTCTCACCTCCTGTAGTTCATCTTCTGTTCTGTCCATATGTAAACTATTAATTGTGGCTTAACATTTTCTATGCTCCTGATGTTCTCTCTTTTTTTTTTTTTGATGCTTTAGCTAGCAATATGTATATAAATATATTCTATGTGCTAACATGGAGGAAATAAATGTATCAACAAGTTTCTTGTGTTTTCATCGTGTGTTTTAGTTTTTTAGGGGTTTTTTTGATGATGACTGGTCTTTAGATTAAAGGAGCAGTTCACCTAAAAGTAAAAGTTCAGTCATCTCCTCACCTACGCGCTGCTGGGATGTCAGGTGAAGTCTCGTAATCCATAAAACATTTCTGGAGCTTTAAAAAGTGTCATAACATCTTGTCAAGTCGATTTGGGAGCTCAGTGCTTCCCGAGACTTGAGGTGGGCTTTGGGACGCTGCATGGAGCCATTTCATGATTTATTCTATGTTTAATTTTTGTTTTAGTCTCTGGTTACTTCAGGTGTTTCTGTCTGTAAAATATCAGAAAACAAAGAGACATCTTTAAATGTTAAACAGCCCAAAATATTTAGTTTACAAAGAAACAGAAAGGTGCAAATGATCACACTCCAGTTAACACATATCAGTAGTTGTTGGTAAATTTGAAGTGGTGGTGACGCGTTTGACAGCCTGAATATTTTGATCGTATATGATCGATTGCTGAATTGTTTAAGCTCTGAATATAAAAATTATTTTCCAGTTTGTTAAAAAACAAAAAACAGCAGCTATTGAGAAATAAACTAATTTGTTCATTTTTAAAAAAGTTCTGCTTGTAAACTCGATCTTAATCTGTAGAAAATGTGTCATATTCAACTTTCATTAGTCAAAAACAATAAATACTGTGACAGTTTCTGGAACTACACATTATTTAAAAAAACACATTTCAGGCTCTAAACTTACATGAAAACATTAAGAAACACACCAACAATCTGTCTGTTTTCTGTCAAAATTGTTGAAATATTTATTTAATTGAAAGATTTTTATGTCAACTCAAATAAGACATTTTTTTTTTTGAAACCATTAAAAAAAAACATACTGGGGGAAACATACATTTTGCTGATAAAAGAAAAAGAAACAAACGGTGAAGAAAGTGCTTTTTTTTCTTTTCCACAAAAAAATAAAATAAAATAAAATAAAATTCCTCTTGTGTTGAAACATTCTCGACCTCTGTAATGAGTTAAAGGGTCTCCGGGGTTAAAACGCCTCCTGCTTCAGTCTTTGTGTTCCTGTCGTGACATCACTGTATGAGCCCTGATTGATCGGTCCATGTAAAAATATGAAGGACTTCTGACTCTGATATTTACAATAGTTACCGGCTGCTCGATGACGATTCACCTTCTTCTTTTTTTTTTTTCCCCAGCCGGAGGTGTTTCAAAAGAAAAAAAAAAAAGAATCCAGTCCTGCTGTCGGTCTGTTTCAGCTGAGGAGATTCATCCCGTCAAATCAAAACTTTATTCCTATTTATTACATTTTTCTTTTTAAAGATCAGAAAACCTGTTTGTGTCCCGATAGACGTGATGAATGAAGAGTTCTGATCCAAAGCAACAAGCTCCAGACTTTGGGTTTATTCTAGTTCCTCCTGGTGGCCACAAGAGGG
The DNA here is from genome assembly GCF_904848185.1 of Acanthopagrus latus. NCBI lineage: Eukaryota > Metazoa > Chordata > Actinopteri > Spariformes > Sparidae > Acanthopagrus > Acanthopagrus latus. Next base: position 25,512,531 of record NC_051059.1, read on the forward strand.
CAGCAGAGGTTTAAATTAAATCATCAATATTTCTAATTCACCTCTTGAAAATGTCTATCTAGTCCTCCGCCTACATTACCCACAATACCCTCGAGTTGCATTGTGGGTAATGTAGGCTAGAGGTTCTGTGAAGGAGGAAGAAGACGTGGAATAAAAAATTATATCTGTTGTTCTTCTGTGTCAGTTTTGGTCTTTGAGTTGCCCATAATGAGTCATACAGCCAAGGATGGAGCCTACATTACCCACAATGCAACTGGAGGCAGTTTATCAGATTACATGCAGCTACTTTTGTCACATATGCAGCAGCAGTGGTGGAAATTCTGTTTAAAATTAAGGCGAATTCTCTCAAATTTTTTCTCTTTTAAAACTTGAGTTTGACGAGTAAATCAAACGCTGCTGGTATCGTCTTTATCGTCTTTATCGTCTTTACGCAGGACGAAAGATTATTTCACTGTAGAAACTTTATTGATTTTATCCAGTTAAAATATTCTGAATTCTTTATATTTCTGAATAATTTCTGAGGTAAAAATCTGTTATTTTAGGTGATTTTTTTTTTTTCTATTTGAGAACGCAAGTTACCGATTTAAAGAACTATGTTTAAAAAGAAGTCTACTGAAAACTTTTATAGCTGTAATTTAATAAAAGTTGGTGTAAATCTTCCGTCTCTGGGTGTTTTTGGATCAGAACTCTTCACGTGGAATCAAACTCCTCAAAGTTTCACTCGTTCTTCAGACCAACACGCAGATTTAAAAAAAAAAAAAAAAAAAACAGCGTTGTGTGTCAAACTGCTTCTGTCTGCTGTGAATCCTTCACTCATCTCTTAATATAATCTATAATCATATATTTCTATTTTTTCCATAATATGCTTGATGCGAGCGAGCTTCACTCCAGATAATACAACGCCTTTTTTTGTTTCTTTATATTAGCAAATATTCAAGAGCAAAACATTCTTGAACGTCTCAGTCATATACTTCTAAAAGAGAAACAAAATAAATTAAATCAGTTTCTTTTTGTACATACTTACATGATATGGATTAATGTGTCGCGTTCGCTTCGGTCGAAGCGCGTTTGTACGGAAAAATAAAGGGAGTTAAAGGCTGCAGCTGTTTCTGAAAGTTAGCACGCTGATCTCCTGCTGAGATGTGACGGACGGACGGTTCAGGAAATGATACAAAAAAATGAAACACTTACAAAAAAAAAAAAAACAAGAAACAAACGTGTCGTACCTCGCTCTGACCCCGCCCTCGTATCAAAACATATCTCGCTCCTTAATGGTTTGATATCGTAAAAACCTAAAATATCATTTTTGCCACAGTTTATTTTGTTTGTTTTTTTTGTGTGTAAATATCCTTTTCAAAAAAATAGCCTACACTTTTTTTTTTTTTTTTCCCGAGGACATGTTAAAATACCAACAAAACATTTTAAAACAACCGACTTTAACGGGAAAATATAGAGTGACGCCCGGATTGCTACGTTAACGATTGTCCTCTTCTGCCGCCTCCCTGACGCTTTTCAGTAAACGATCCACACAAACGGACTCTGACTTTCTTGCTCTGGACGGGGGAGGCGACTGCACTTCCTCTCAGGCTGAGTTCGAATCCCACCGAGCCTGGGAGAAAGTGCTGCCTGTCGTGCCACGAACTCGGCCTCAGAGCTCCGGTTCTGCTCGTTCAAGTCTCAGGAGCTGACCGTCTTTGCATCCTCCTTGATGAATCCTTCATCCACCTTCACGTCGGGCCACCGGGGGGCGCTACATGTTGTAAGCCACGTAGATGGGGTCCAGCTGGTCGGCCAGGAAGCCGTCGCGCAGGTGCATGCGCTGCTTCTCGCCGCGGGAGTTGATGGGGATGACGCCGATGTCGACCACCACCACCACGCCCACGATCAGGTAGTGCTCCTCCAGCACCACGTTGGTGACCAGCGGGACCAAGTCCAGGGCCTCCTGCTCCGAGCCGTCCAGCTCCACCACCACCACCAGCAGGTTGGTCCACGTGAACACCGCGCTGGAGCCACCAGAGAAGAAGAAGAAGAAACAACATGGCGTTACGGCAAGTTAGATCTCACAGGTTTGTGCAGATTCTAACTCGACAGTTTGACTGTTTGGATCAGTAACTGATACATTTTCCTACATTTTGATGGAAACATGATTAAAGTTCGGTGACACTTGTGTTTCAGTCGTGCAGTTTCTGAAGCCGCGTCAGTCGTTTCTCACCACTCTGTGATGCTCTTGTGCGTCCTGATGACGGAGGTCTCGATGTCGATGGGGTGGTAACGCATCCCTCGCAGCTCCATGGCTTCCTCCAGAGCGCCGACCACGTACAGCGCGTCATGGCGCTCTGCACACAAACACACAAACACACACTTTAGTTTTCTGACAGAAGTTTACAACACACAGGGACAAAACAAACCAACACGTGTTCACATTTTGTGCTTCTCTTCTGACCGGAACACTTTCAACAAATCCTCATATAATAAACTAAAAGTGGATCCACATTTTTTTTATTTTTTTTTTTTTACAGAACATGAGTCCGGAACCTGCCGCTGGTTCGGCTCTGACAGCTGTCTTAAATATTTCATGTGTCCTCGAGGAGTTTGCTGCCAGAGCGAGTCGTCGTGACTGAACGGTTTGAGACTTGGAAACTAGAATCAGAGCGTTTCTTCCTGTGCAGGTCGACGTGAACTCAACTTTTCTCTGTTTGCTGCGTTCAGAACGACCTCAGGGTTTGTTTGGGAGTCTGAATGGTCAAACTCAGGCCGACTAAAAAGGTTGGAACAGATACTGAATGATGTTGAAGGGTGACCTCGGTCACGCGCTCACCTCCGCTGGCGTCGGTCAGTTCGGTCCGGCGGAGGAAGCCCAGGTATCCGGTCCGAGCCCAGACGGTCTGCGTGTCTCCGAAGCTGAGCCTGGAGCTGAAGTGGTCCGACTGCAGCGCCTCGTCTCCGTACACGGTGAAGTAACCGCTGGCGTTGTGGCCGCTGTGCACCCAGATCTGCAAACACACAACGCCAGAAATACTGTTTCTATCAAGAATGTCTTTATATGCATGTACATGATGGATGAATCAATAATAAACACGTTGCTGTTGTTACGATCTCAGCTCAGGTAAAAAAAGGGATCTGAAGCTCAGACACACCTCGCCCAGATGCGACTCTCCCATTGGTCCCTTGGTTTCTGGGTTGGCGATGATGATCCGGACCCCCGGCAGAATCTGAGGGGAGGAGCCAAACATCAACATTTGAGTTATTTAAGCATTTGAACAACAGGAAAGATTAAAGAAAGAAACAGACCCTCACCTTCCCAGACTCCATCAGAGGCAGGCTGTGTGGCGAGCCCCTCTCCACCAGCCGGACCCTGCAGACACAAACAGCTGCAGCTTCAGAGAGCAAATAAACATTAAAGTTATAATAATGTGCCGTCAGAGTGACGGGTCGGACCGGATCGTTCTGATATCGGAGCCTTTTCAGGTCACATCGTAGCTGCAACAGTCGTTACCAGGAGGATCTGAGGACAGTTTGTCTCCGATCTGTCAGTCAGACATTAGTTTGTTTTCCACCTGAAATTTGTTTCTTATTTGGTTTCAAACCAAAAAAAATAATAAAAAAAAAATTTAATTCCCACATGACAAATTTATTCATTTATTTATTCATTTTCCAGTTTCATATATTTAAAAAAAAATAATAATTTGGAAAATAAATTGTCCTGGAATTTTTCCCCAATCAGGGTGATGTAGGTAGAAAAAAAAAAAAAATCCGTCTTGAATTTATTCTTTTTTTTTGTGAAAAAAAAAGAGAAAAAAACCTCCTGAAAATATTTTTTCTTTTATCAGACTTCAACATGAAAACATCAATTATTCTGGAATTTTTGAGAGAAAAAAACATGTCACTCCTCATGATGTTCTATCAATAATAAAATAATATATTTACTTTGTTTATTCTCAAACAAACCAAGTTGTCATAACCAAACTGCAGCCGTATGACGAGGGTCCAGCTCGCCTGCTGCAGTTATTCTGTTTGTTTAGGAAAGGTTTTTTTGGCGTCACTGGTTCTGATCCGTTCTGTGGGTTAAAGTACGAGGACGTGTTGCAGGATCAAACCTGCGAATGTTGATCTGATCCACAGATACATCATGTGTGATGAAACAACAAAGAAACTCTGCAAACACACAAACACTCTTTTGTTCTGATCGCTCGAGTTTAAAGGAAAAATAAAAAGTTATTGATCCCTGAAAGAATCTGACAGAAGCGGTGGGTCGGATTTCAGAGCGTCTCCTGGAGACACAGACGGCTCGAAGCAGCAGTGATTACATGTCATCGTTCACGCTGACAGTTATATTTAAACACAGCAGGACTGAGACGTGTCCGCTGGACGACAAACGACAGCAGAGCGGGCTGAAGCTGTAATGATCTGCTCCATCAGACGGCAGGAAAGTGAAGTTTTTCCCAGACACACTTGGAAACTTTCGGGCTTGTGATGTGTTCAGATTTACATTTAACAGTTTCTTCTGTGAGCTGGAGTCTGGCTGAGCTGAAGCGGCCTCAGTGTTGCTCCTTTAATCCCACCGGACCACCACGTCAGGACGCATTTGAATAAATTGGAGTCCTGCTCGTCCTCCAGGAGTTGTTGTCCATCTCTGCTGCCTGGAGACCGACGGTGTCTCCACAGCTGAAGGCATGAAGTCTGACACTAATGTTGAGCCCTCGAGGCGATTTTTCAAACTTCGGGCTGGTTCAGAAACTTCTCCTCTGGGCCCAAACACATTCTGGAGCCTCCTGAGTTTCTATTAATGGTGTCACCCAGCATGAGCTGTGACTCAGACTCAGTCTGGCTGAGATTTCGTCGGCTGGAAACTTTCAGCTCCTCATTAAATTCAAACTTTTAACAGCCGGATCGTCGGTTTCTCAGCTGTAGAACGGATCGTGCATTCGAATCAGCATCTTTCACTGAAGACTTTATTTATTCTGAGGGTTCGCTGAGCTCTCGTTCATAAAAAAATAAAAAATAAAAAGCCTGCTCCACATTCATGAAGCTCTCGCCCAAGAGAGGCTGCAGCAGAACTGCTGGAAATTTGAATCAGTTTCAATTGGGCTTTTTTTTTCTCCTGAATATTTTCTCTTTCTTTTGTAATTTCAATTTTTCTCCTGAAAATGTTTTGTGCTTTAAAATATCTCCACAAAAATGTTATATCTCCTGAAAATATTTCTGGCCTGAAAATTATTTTTCTCTTGAATTTTTTGGTAGTTTCAATTTTTCTCCTAAAAATTTTTTGTGATTAAAATTTGCTTGAAAATTTCAATTTTTCTTGTGAATTTTTCTGGTAATTTCAATTTTTGTCCCAAAACATTTTGTAATTTCACTCCTGAAATCTTTAGGTAAATTTTCTCAAAAAAAAAAAAAGTGTAATTTTTAACCCTAAATCTAACCCTAATTATTTTCTTTGCTTGAAAAATTCAATTTTCTCCTGAATTTTTTGGCAATTTCATTTTTTTCTCCTCAAAAATATTGCAATTAAAATTTGCTTGAAAATGTCATTTTTTTCTCCTGAATTATTTTGCTAATTTCAATTTTTCTCCTAGAAAAAATTTAAGATTTAAGATTTCTTTTCTCCTAGAAAAAATTTTCCAAACCATTTTTTTCCCCCCGAAAATATTTTTGTGATTTCAAAATTTACAATGAATTTCCACGATGGACTGGTGGAAATTTTGACCTGTTGGTGATGCCTGATGAAAAAGGTCAAGGAATTTGCACCATCGTTAGGAATTTTATTACAATTAATGTATTTAAAAAATAAAAAATAAATTTAAAAAAATCTGTCCAGTAGTCATCAAGATGTTTCACCAACAGATGAATAAATAAAAGTAAAGAAAATTTCCAGCAAGGTCGTCATGGTTGTAACAGCTCAGGCAGGATTAATAGACTGATGTATCTTCCATCATTTAAAGCTGTGAATAAACGACTTCAGGTGTGTGGATTTGTTTGTTGAACTCACCTGTCGTGCCGAAGCGCTCTCATATCAACATACACAGTCGTGGGGTCGGGTCCTGAGGTGCCCTGAGAAACAGCGACAGCAACAGTTTACTGCAGCGTCACACAAAGTCACAACCAGCAGACAGAAACTTCTCCTGCTGCTACGACTTCTACGTCTACGTCTACCAGCCTGCTGCTGCTTCAGTGCTCACAGAGATAGACGAGGTTAAAGCTTCGCCAACAAAACCGCATTTACAGACAAACAGTGAGGAGAGCGATGAGGGAGCGACAGCAGTGGGATGATTTTAGATGAAAATCAGCAAAACAAAACAAACACAAATTCAAATAAAAAAAAAAAAAAAAAAAAAAAAAATCCCAGTATTAAAGACAACTGATGTAAATCTGACTGAACTTGATCAGCATGCAAACAAAAACAAAAACAAAATATTTTAGAGGGAATAAAAAAAGTGGGGAAAGTGAAACCAAACCAGACTGAAAGAGTGAAGAAAGAGGTGATGATGACGTAGACGAGTGATCACATTAAACAAATCGACACTAAGAGGAACAAACTCTAAAAATCTAAAATCCATTTTAAATGATTTGTCCTGTGTCTGATCCACACATGTAGATGTCTGCTGAATGTTTCGTACGACGTGAGAGTGAAAAAATCAAAGAAAAATCAAGAGAGAGAGAAAAAGAAGGAGACAGAGACCTCGCTCCGACCCGCCTCTCTCCTCCTCCACCATCCCTCCTTCCCCCTTTTCTCTCTCAGAGGTGATTTGGGATTAAAACCTTTGCAGAGCCCACCACCGGACGCACCGCGGCATGCTGGGAGTCAGAAGCCCACAAACCGGCACACAGCATCATCGACATGAGCAGCTGAAGTAGACCGCTGCTTTGAAACTCCACCAGAAGGAGAATATCGAATGATTCACTGATAAAGTGTTTGGAACAGAAGAGAAACGGTGGTTTATTGGACTCTAAGTGGCCGGTGACACCAGACAGCAGCACCATTAAAGTCATTTCACATCCATGCAGGTGGTTCAACAGAAGCCCTGCAGGGCAGCGAAGAAATGGTTTTTTCTCTGGTCTCCTGTGGTTATGAATGAGAACTTGGAAATGAGAAAAGGTTCAGGAACAAGACTTTTCTTTTTTTTTTTTAAATATGAATCATTTTAGTCCCATTTAGAACACGTGGTGGTGATGAACTTCAGCCTATTTTGCCTGATGTCAAGTTTTCATCTGTAAATTGCTTTTCTTGTGAAGTTTTCAACATGAAAAAAATTTAATTGTAATTTCAAATTTTATCCTGAAAAATCTGTTATCTCCAGAAAAAAGTTATATTATTATTATTATTACTATTATTATTATTATTATTATTATTATTATTATTATGTTTTTTTTAATTCTCATATGAAGTTTCCAACAGGAACAGAAATCAAATTCAAATTTTCTCCTGAAAATTGTCTTCTGATTTTATTTTCAAGTGGGAAACTAAGCAAAAAATAAAGTTTTTCAAGAGAAAAGAATTTCAGGAGGGTTAGGGTCTGAAATTACAAAAAAGTTTCAGGAAACAAAACATGTCAGATTTTTGTTCATGTTGGAAACTGAGCAGGAGGAAAAACATTCTTTTTGGAACAAAAAAAAAAATTCTAGGAAAAAAATGTTTTTTTAGGAAAGAAAATATAAAATTGTGTAATTTTTTTCCCAGTATTTTTTCTTATTTTTTATTTTCATGTGAGAAACCGAGCAAAAAACAAAACATAACAAACAAGAAAAAAAAGTTTTGCTCTGATTCACAGATGAATCTTTTTCTTTTTTTTTTCGTCCTGGAAAACTTTTTCCCTCCCAAAAAAAAGTAATTTTTTTTCCTCCTGAAATTAAAATCGGTGGTTATGTCATCTCTCTGTCGTGAGTGCCTGACTACACCTCCTGCCGTCTGTGTGACATTTCAACTAAAACCTCAAATCTACATTCTCAGTGCAGTAATGCCTCAAAACTTTGATCTACAGCCAGCTGATGAGTGATGTGCTGACAAGCAGAGGGGTGGAGGTGGTGGTGGTGGTTCAGGGGGGGACTGATGGTGGTTCCCTACCTGGTCGGCAAGCTTTCCCAGCCTGTGAGGCTACAGCAGCAAAGAGGGGTGGAGGAGGAGGAGGAGGAGGAGGAGGAGGAGGAGGAGGAGGAGGAGGAGGAGGAGGAGGAAGGGTGGAGACAAAACCACGTATGAGAAATGTGGGCGGGGTTATGATTAAAACAAGGAAGGAGGGAAGGAAGAAAAATGTCAAAATGGAAAAACTTAAAGAAACAAAACAAGCAGTCAGGACTGAAAACACTCTTCAGCCAGATGTTAGTTTGGTCATTTCAAGCTGCCGGAAACAGTTAATCAATGTAAGATCAATATCCTGGTTAATATCAGCTGTTATATTAGTGTGTATTGACTCTGTTAATTCAGAACATGAGCCATGCAGCTAGAAATCACTGATCTCTACAACACTGAACTGAAGATTATGTGACGTGTTCATCATTAATATAAATAAAATCCTCAGCTTGTTTTCATTGAATGGAAACATGGAAATAACTTTGACTGAATTAAATCCTTTTATTCCAGAAGAATAACCAGATTTGATCCGCTTCAGGCTGCAAATCATGGCTGAAATGTAAAAACAATGATGAGCTTGAAATGGGAGGACGAGGCTGAAGCGGAGAGACACACAGACAGAAACATCTGGACGCCTCATTAACTCGTCTGTTCGGGTGAAGGACGGCGGAAGAAGAGAAAGACGAGGCTTTAATTTGGATGTTGTGTCTCTCTGTCAGCTGTAAACGACACAAACGCTTCAAACCCCAAACTGAAGGCTGAGAAAACTGTTTAGAGTTGTATCTGTGGGACGAGTCCACTGTCCCTGAAGGCATCACTTCATCAGCCAAACAAGCACAATCACAAACTCAGCTGCTTTTCATTTTTAAACTAACCTACAGTTAAGAGGAGTTTCAGTCGTCTTCACCTGCAGTTATGACGAGGCACTAAAGCTAAAATACAGCTGCTAACAAAGAGCTTCAGCTGCTCGCAGTCCTACAGGTCAACATCAGCCGACGTCACAAAGGACAAAAAGCAGCCAAATTGTCACACCGAGAAATTTCCTCAACCTTCCTCAAAAAGTTGCGACAGAACCAGAGAGGCGGCGGCAGCGTGACCGACCTGCAGGCAGATGGCCAGGTTGACCCTGCAGCCGAAAGAGGTGCTGACGGCTCGAGGGTGGAGCCCCAGGTCCTTGAAGAGTTTGGAGAAGGATTGCGTCAGGGCCGTCCTGGGACGCTCCTCAGCCACGACCACACAGGTCCTCACCCGGGACAAGTCCAACCCTCGAGACTGAAGGGGGGGCAGAGAGACGCAGAGTGAGAGGCCGCTATCAGAAAACGTCCATCGGATCATTCAGCGCCACTTTTACCTTCAGAGAGTCGGTCTGCAGGCCGAGGCCTTTGGTGCAGAGCTCCATGACGCTGTAGGAGCAGAAAGTGTCTCGGACTTTGAACTGACTGACGGCCGACAGCCAGAGAGCCGGATTCACCTCCAGCTCTGACGGAGGGATCAGGATGGACTGGTGACCTGAGTACACACTGCAGACACGAGCCAGACGGACGGGAGTCAGTGACTGTTGCTGCTCCAGTTATCTTTAATTCATTTGGTTTTTTTCCATGTGTGAGACAGAGTGACATTTTTTTTTTTCCTAACTGAATTTTTTTTTCCTCAAATAAATAAATAAATATTAAAAATTCAAAAAATTCTTTGGGTTTTTTTTTAAATTCAAATTTGTATATGAAAAAAAGCACAATTATCCTGTTTATTTTCTTCACTCACTGAAAAAGCATTAAAACTCTTTTTACTTGATTTTGTATATGACTAAAAAAAATTCTTAAATCCTCTCAGTTCAACATGTGAGAAAGAAAATTCTCCTAAAAAAAAAAAAAAATCACTCGGCACCTTGCATGAAAAAAAAAAATTTCTCCTGGAAAAATCAATTTAACACATGAAGAAAAAAAATTCACAAATAAAAAAGAAAGTTCTCCTGAAACAACAAAAACATAAAAAAAATAATAAAATACAAAAATATTTAAATATGGAAAAAATAATACTTCTAAAAAAATACTTGGTATCACACAAAAAAATACTTCTTCTTGGAAAAAAAAAAAAAACACTAAATAAAAAAGACTGTTCCACCTCAACTCACAAACACAGGAGAGAAATTTTGATCAGCATTAGAAACTTGATCACCAGAAAACCCCTGTGTGAAAGGTTTTTTGTTTTTTGTTCACGTGTGAAAGCCAAAAAAAAAAAAAATTTGGCCAGTTTCACACATGAAAAAGAAAAATTCACTCAGTTTCCACACAAGAAAAAAAAAAAAAAAACAACATAAAAACATTTTTTTCAGTTTGTATCACACGATTTCACACATGAAGACATAAACAAATATAATCTTTAAAGAAAATCAATCTGTATATCCAAGTATTCTTCTCCTGCTTCTTCTTTCATGTCGATTGTTTGTTCGTCTGACCTGCAAAGGCACCAGAGGACGAAGCCCAGGCCGCAGTACGGGTCCAGGCAGATGGCGACCTCTCTGGACGGGTAAAGCTCACACTGCAGCTTGATGGAGCGGCAGAAGGCACTGGTGGCTGTGTGAGACATCTGCAACACACACACACACACACACACACACACACACACACACACACACACACACACACACACACATCTGGATTTACAGAGAGAAACGTGAAGTTTTCCATTTTCCTTTTCTACGTGGAAACACTAAATGTTTTATCTATCAGCTCCTCCTGTCTGAGGATGAAAAACGATTAATTGACTGTAAAAACGTCCGCGGCACATCGAGCAGTGACCTCGTGGACCGACACACTTGTTGTTCTCTTTGTGTTCTGGCACCGGCGCCGCTCATTAAGAACGGTGATTAAACCGGATGGACAGCGTGAGACGAACGCGAGCTGGTGTTGTTCATGTGTTTGTCGGAGAGTTTGTTAATGAAGGTTTCATGTTGACTGTGATTAAAGTTCTAATATTGTTCTAACATAAGATGCTTATAAGTTGCTACAATCAGTTGTTTGTATTGAAGCTCATTTTAGCCAGTTTAGATTTAAAAAATGATGAAAATCAAGATTGATGAAAAAAAAAAATCTTTAAATATATAATACTCCCATGAAAAGTCATATTTACGAGATAAAAACCCCAAATTATGTGATTATAAAGATAAATTATGAGTTATAAACTCACAATTATCATTAGATACAGAGAAACATTTTGATAAATGTCATATTTATTAGATCAAAGGTTATAATTATAAGATAAAAAAGTGAAAATATGAGATTAAAAAATGTATTATGAGACAGAAAAGCCACAGTTGATGTCACAAGTCCTAATTATAAGGTAATAAAGACAAATTATGAGCTTTAAAATCACAATTATCATAGAAACAGCAAAATTAAGATAAAAATCACGATCAAAGGTTAGTGTTATTTAAGATAAATAAGTGAAATTATGGGTTCAAAAAAAGCCAGAGATAAAAGTTTATAGGTACAAATTTGAAATTGTGTGATTAAAAGATAAATTGTGAGAAAAAATGACAACATTGAGATAAAAGTCATATTTATAAGATCAGAACTCATAGTTACAGAATAAAAATGTGAAAATTATGAGATTGAAAAGTGAACAGAAGAGACAGAAAATCCTAATTTATACATAAAAAAAGCCACGATTGAGATAAAAGTCATCGAAATGATCAGATAAAAACTCAACATTTATCTCATAATTCTGATTAACCATGACAGCTTCTGTCTCTCGTCAAGTTTTCATCAACTTCTTTTCTCTAACCGGCAGAAATGAGCTTCCATATGTTTGCTTTCGGCCTGAATAAGTCAAATAAACAGAAATGATCCCGTCGGTGATCCTCTGCAGGTGATCTCAGGTGTACCTTGACTCCAGCGAGCATGCCGGTGGTGGAGACGCTGAAGTCCAGGTAGGCCAGCGTGTCGGGGTTGGACGGTTTATACAGCAGAGGAGGTTTCTTCTTTGGCAAATCATCTGGGGAGAAAACATTCAGTGTCTCACACACACCATCAGATCAACACACCTGCACAACATCTGCATCTGTGTGTGTGTGTGTGTGTGTGTATACCCGTGTCCATGACGGGAGGCCAGGTCCGGACGTCCACGGCGGCCGAGGCTTCCTTCGACCTCAGCAGTTTGCAGATGAGCTGTGTGGTCATCACGCACACTGAGCGACTCACCTGCGGGAAAAAAAAAAACCAAGAAAGAAAACAGCGCTTGGATTTTAATCCTGCATCACTTCCTCGAAACAAGCAGCTCAATAAAACTCTCCGGTGAGATTTACGGCAGAGTAACTCTGACCTGCTGCCAGGATCTCTTTCAAAAGACGAACGAGGCTCATCGTTATTCACAGCTCACACTCATTTATTCATTTAGTTTTCCACACCGTCGGCTGGTTTTCCTGGTTTCTTTACAAGCTGTTGAAGTGTTTTTGCCTCTGAACTTTAGTTTGTTCTGAACTGAACTAGATCTGTTTGGATCCTTTTACATTTTGAGGCGCTGAAAGCTGAAAGCATCCATCGTTTGTTCACCTAAACGTGTCATTAATATCGTTCATTTTCCCGATTAAGCTGATTTAACTCACTTCACAGGGTGAATACAGCAGCAGTTGTTACTTTTCTTTAAGTTCAGCTTTAAATTTGATGTTATATTTATATTCACACTCTATATTTTTATAGTTTTATTATGTCCTTCAAGTATTTTTAGTATTATTTCTTGTTTTGAGCAAATTCCTCATATGTGTAAACTTCCTTGGTAATAAAAGCAGTTCTGACTCATTAAATCATGTTTTAGTTTTAAATATCTGCTTCTGTTTTGGCAAACACGGCTGCAGATGTCCTGAAATCTCGCTCTAAATATTCAGTCGTTCAAACATTTACAATTATTGAAACGGCCACATGTGTCGATCCCACAAAGACATTCTTATATGATGTGTACGAAACGTAAACATTTAACTGCCGACATTTTATTCTGTCTTCTGCACTGAGACGTTTCTTTTTTAATGCTCACACTGAGAATAATATCAGAACAGGTGACTCTGTTTCTGGATATTTCCACACTGGACAACTTTCTCTTTAGGAATCATAAATAATTTGTGGTTTTTTTTTTTTTTACCTCCACGATCATCTTGACGGTGGGCAGCGTGGTGGCGATGTTCTGCGGGTGAGGCGGTCGCACCGTGATCGGCACGCAGCCGGCGTAAAGGCAGCCGTAAAACGCCACGATGAGGTCGACACCTGGTGGAGGGAGGAAGAGGAGGAAGAGGAGGAAGAGGAGGGAACAGACAGAAGGAGGAAGATGGAGGAGGAGAAACAGGGAGGTGAGGTAACAAAGACAGAGGAGGAAGGATGGAGATGAAGGAAAGGAGAAAACAAACAGTCACACACACGTCCACGGAGGCGAGGAGGTTAAGTATTGAGCGGTGGACTCTGGAGGCGATTAATTGAACGCTGCTCTGAGACAATCTCCTCGTGTCGGGGAATTCGTCCCGCGTGGCTGCGTCCGTCCTGCCGTGATGGACGCGAGGCTCCGCGTCTCGGAGGGGAAATTACAATTCCTTCCCTTAATTCTCCCTGCGGCGCTGTCTTCGATCCCACTGAGCTGCTCTCAACGTCTCTGTCGCGTCCGCACTCATTTAAAAACATCCAGAGTTCGTCCTTGTTTACCAGTTTTAGACGATCGTTGCGGATTTCTGCCACGTTTTAGTCAATTTAGTGCAAATCAGGTTTCACTCGATGATAGATTTCCAATTTCGTTTCTTATTCTTGTTGCACAGTCAATCGATCGGCACTTCAAACGTTCTTTATTCACCGCGGACGCTGTCTTTTGTTTTTTGTGTAACATGGGACACACCGACGTCTCCGAGAAGCACCGAGGACACGTCCGATCACTTGGACCACTTTCAGAGGAGGTCCGGTCCACATGTGACCTCATTCTAATATCCACACTGAAGGACCGTCGACTCAAGAAGAAGAAGAAACATTTTTGATCTAAGTTACATGTTTGGGCTCTTTTAACCTGCCGACGTTCAACTGATCCAGTCACTGACAATTAGTAAACACAATATCACCAGACTCCCTTAAGAAATCATGCAATTTGAGAGTTGCTGTTGAGGAGAAACTGTAAAAAGTTTGGAGCAACATGGCTACAACAACTTCTGAATCATTGGTGACATCTTGTAAATTCGGCATTAGTTTGGTTCTTTCCTTGTAAACAGTGTCGGTTTGTCACCGCATTTCTTTACAGCGCTCACACTCTGATTGAGAACATGTCAAACTTTATAAATAAATACTTGTATATTGTCTTTGAAAGTCCCAGGGTCCATTCAAAAATCGTGCAATTTTGTGATTTGTTGAGTTAAGATAACCTTTACAAACCTTGTGAAACACTGTCCCTGATGAACTCCTAATTATCTCGGCCTTCTTGTAAATTCAGCAAATGTTAAACACTAAATTCTGTTTTTCTTTGAGTCTGTTTGTCCCACTGAGATCCGATCGAAGTGTTGACTCGAGACACGTGTGGAGACGGACGTTATTGCCAAGAGCTAGAAATGTTCAATAGCATCAGCTTTTATTTTGATATGCAATAAGTTATACTTCAGTTTGAGAATTTGAAAACTTTCTTATAACTATATAAAAGAATTCAAATCACTGGACACTGAGCCGGAGCGTCACGCTGGTCTGGGGTCAGTGTTTACCTGGAGGGTAGACCAGCGCGACGTGGTCTCCGTCCTGCAGGTGGGCACGTTCGGCCAGCATGCCGGCGATCTTCTCTGCCCTCTTATGCAGCTGAACACAAGTGAGTGAGCCGGCTGTCGTACCCTGGAGGAGGTCACACACACACACACACACACACACACACACACACACACACACACAGAAAGATGACTGACACATTCGATCAGTGTGTGAATCAACAAATGTCATGTCATATTTTCCGTTGCAGCATCTCGGCGTCGAACAGCTGTAAACACACCAGCGGATCATATTGCCATTATGCAAACTAACACAGCCGTCAGACAGACAGTTCACACACACACACACACACACACACACACACACACACACACACACACACACACACACACACACACTCCATCCATCAGTTATGTATGACTGCTCATCCTCTGGAGAAACGTCTAAAGTTAGAGACTGCAGATTTGATTGTGATTGATTACGTTTACTCCTGCATCACAACTGGAACTTGGCTGGTGTGTGTGTGTGTGTGTGTGTGTGTGTGTGTGTGTATGTGTGTGTGTGTGTGTGTGTGTGTGTGTGTGTGTGTGTGTGTGTGTGTGTGTAGTCTTACCCTGGAGTTGAGCAGTGTGTACAGGACGTGGTCCGGAGTGGTCTGAGCTCTCCACTGTAACACCTCCGACAGGAAGAGGAACTGAAAACACAAACACACACAGTGAGACTGGATAACAACACACACACACACACACATATTCACAAATAAACACACACACAAACACACACACTCTGAGCACGTAAAGGCATCATGGAGGATAAACAACAGAATTTGGAAAAACTAGAAACAGGCAGCCATCAGATCGACTGTTTAAAGAAGCTTCATAGCTGGAAATGCAGCTGCGAATTCTCACGTTTTGAGTCTCAATAAAAAACTTGAGTGAATATTGACGCAGACTGATCTCAGTGATCTCAGTGATCTCAGTGATCTCAGTGATCTCACTGATCTCAGTGATCTCACTGATCTCAGTGATCTCAGTGATCTCAGTGACTCGGAGAGGATCCGGTGCACTTAACAGGGAAGAGGATGGAGGTGACGCTAACAAGACTTTCCAACAGCAGAAACACGAGAGAGAAAATGGAAATTAGAGGAGGGAGGAGAGAACAAATCAAGAAGACAGTGAGTTTGTTTCTGGCCTCATGAATTTTTCAAGTTCTGCTGCCGAGTGGAGAATCTCAGGGAGTGTGATTCATGTTCTACGTTTTGTTCTGCCAGAGAAAATCAGTATTGTGTGTGTGTGTGTGTGTGTGTGTGTGTGATGAGAATCCAGCTGTCAGAGTCTTAACCCCTCAAACCACAAAGCAAATGGCTCGTCACGTCTGGCGGGACTCAGGGAGCGCTTGATTTGTGCAACAAATTTCGCCGACTGACACCGGCCGGTCTACAGCGACTTGTTCTGCTGAAGGAGCTCGACTGGGAACCGTTTTTCTGTTTTTCACATTCAGGCAGCTGACGGGAAGCTGATATTTAGCATTAGTCAGAGCGACTCACGTGACCACGAAACCTTTAAGTTCTACGGCAACATGAACAACTTTCTGTGTGATGGAATAAAACTGGAATGTTTATTTACTGATGTTTGTTCGGAAGCTTTAACACATTAACTGTACGTACGTAAAACCTTTTTCACACTGGACAAAAAAACCACAGCAACATCGGCCGTTTTATTGGATTTAAGTGTTTTTTCAATTTAAAAAAACAGAACTTTTTCATGAAAATTGGTGGTCGTCGTCGGCGTATATAGATATATATCGATATATATTCGCCTAATTTCATGTCCTTTTTGTTCAAGGACAGACTAATGAAGACACATCAACCTACTTGTGTGTTACATTTATACTGTTATACTTATTGTGAACATACACGCATTGATTGATATATTAACTTTTCCTGTTATGATGATTTACGAGTTACGTGGATTTGTTAGTCCAGGTGTGTTTGATGGGATTTTGAGGGATGTCTGTCGGACTTCACTCCGTCTCACCTCATCTGATGAAGGTCTAGTGCTACCAGCCCTCATAAGCTCCTATGTTAAACATGAGCTTAAATATCGGCAGCAGTTTTCTAACTTGCTGTCGTTCCATCATCAGTCTGAAACTGCATCAACGTATTCAGAGACTTCTCCCGTCGCTCCGGATGGAAAACATTTGGCTGATAAGAGTTAAAATGTTTTCAACACAAGCAGATGTTTGGAATGAGATACATAATCAGTGACAGTCAGACACACACACGGTTTGTTTTCTACAGCTTATTTCTTTACCACTTTCCAACAATTCACATTATATTTAATTGTTGTTCTTATTATTATTATTATTATTAATAATATTTTTAACTTCATCCCCTCATGTTTCGCTGTAAAACTGCATTCAGACTCTAACATACGACCATAAACTCTTTGACTTTGACATGAAAACATCAGATCCAGAACGAACTAAAATGATTCAGGTGATGATGTGGATTTGCATGTTAAAGTGTCAGTATTCTGTCTCTGATTCAGGCTGGGATGTCGTGTGATGACTGTACTGTGTGTTTAATACAAGCCGCCACAAAGACGAACGCCTCGGTTGTCATGACTGTTAATCTAAGTGATTCAGTCGTACGTGAGCCGTTGAAGCGGTGAGTATGTTACCTCCAGCCTCGCCGCTGAAAACATCAGTCAGCTCCTCAAGGTTTCCTGTTTCACTGTTTAAACTCGGGTGAGTCGACTCTCCGGCTGACGAAACGTCTTCTCAACTGCTCGCCAGCAGCTGCACGCATCGCAAATCTCTCGGGGGGGTTAAAAGTTTTAAAAGAAGGTTTTTCTCCCCTCGATGAAAACATCAGTCAGCTGCTTGTCGGCTCGACTCGCTGAGCTTTCATAAAACTTTCATAACGGCGAATTAAAGTCTGCTTCCTCTCTGGTTCCCCTCAGTTTCCTGCCTCGCACATCGACATCGACCGTTTGAGGCCGAGACGATCATCCAAAATGTCCGAAAGTGCTGAAGCTGAACACACACACAGGAACCAGAGAGCAAAAGACAAAACTGTGTGAACGTCGGATCATCTACGCCCGAGTCACAGAAAAATGACAATGAAAATATAAAAACCGCCCGCTTGACCAGAACTTTCTTTCAAACTTCTTGAAAGGTCCAGTTTTCTAGGAACTCCAAACTCTTGGAAACGAGAGACACAAATCTGAAGGTTCAGCTTATTTATATAAATTATAAGCGAGTGTTATCTTGTGAAAACCTTTAGATTTTGATCGCAAAACACATGAAAATATCAATAAATCATCTCGTATTTTTACTTCGTCAAATGACCCGGTGTGTGCAGGACTGTTCTCCATGTTGATCATAAACTCCTAATAATAGACACTTTTTGGGAATTATCCCTGATGTACATTTATAAAATGCTAATAACGACAGCTGGAATGAAAAGTGCACAATGTAGTTTTGGAGAAAAATCTTTACTGACGACCGAATAAATTAAATAAACTCAAAGAACGACACAGTTTCATAATGTTTAACTTTACTGGAGTTTTTCATGCATCTGACTTTCCAGCTTCAAACGATGTTCTGCGGCATTATTCTCCTCTGAGTAAAACTTATTTACTGAGACAACTGTTCGTATTACCATCTTATTAACATCGTCTATCTAAAATATTTCCTTTCTGTGTTTGAATTTTCTTTTTTCCAACATGACACAGTATCTTCAAGTGATTAAAATCTCTTTCTGAAACATCAAACACATTAAAACCTTCAGTAAAACTAATATTGCTCATATTGTGCAATTTGTGAAGTGTAATTTATGTTTGGACGGAAACATTTGTTTGTTTGTTTTTTTTACTCTTGAGATTTAATAAACAAAAACAGAATTTGACTGTAAAACCACAGCGGCACAGATTTAACTTTAACAGTTAACGACTGCAAAATATATTAAAATATATGAAAACCAGAACTTTGAAATGTTGAAATGTTGAAATGTTTTTGTGGGATACTAAGATGTCTTTTGTTGTTTGAGACTCACAGTTTTAATCCATCAAAGGATCAGATGTAGTAGTAAAAGTGTTTTGTGTGGTATGTAAGCGATGCTGTGACCGCTGGTTAAACTTCCCCCCCGGCTGGAGATGAAACAAACAGGAACGTGCCTGCAGATAAAACTCGCGTTATCTCCACCAGAGAGGACCCGGCATGTTGGACACCGACACAAAGAGCCTCTGTGTGCTGTGAGCCGGCGCTGTTCTCGTTAAATTCCAGGCGACAGATACGAATCTGGTCTCACGCTGCAGAGTTTTCTCAGTTTGTGAGAGCCGGTGGTGAAGTGTGCAGCTCTGATGTCGTTATCAGACACCGTGAGGAACTTAAATCAACATGAACTAAAGAGTAAAAAACGTGATGGCGGCATGACTGACGTCGCACCGTGAGGAGTTTTAAAGCATCGTGTGATTTGCCAAACTCCTCAAGACAAGTAAATATTTCAAGAAGAAACAAGTTAATAACAGCGGATCATTTTGAGGAAGTTTCCCAAGTTTAAAAACTGGAATCGTAGACCGACGACACAATAAGATCATCGAATTCTTCTTCTGTTAGCAAAACTAACATTTCATCATTACTTTCTACAGCAACATTAAAACGCTCCGACATGAAATTACGTGTAATAAAGTTCTGCATGAGTACTTTTAACACTTTAAATTCACAGTGTTGTATTTTTAATAACAATAATAAACGTTATTTATTGAGCACTTAACAAAAGTACAAAGTGCTGTTAGTAGATTTCACTTCCTCCACAACTGCGTTCTATTCTGTTGAGGTGGTGAAATAAATAAAATATGTCTTAAACACGTCCTGAGTGAAGAAGGTGCATCTGGAGTTTGTTCGGTTTGATTGCTGGAGTTGACCAGAAAGTTTGTTCTCCGGCTTCAGCAGGACGCTTCGTTATGGAAACGGCTGTAATTAAACAGCATGTGTCCATTAACTTTGATGAGAAGAGCGGCTGAGCTCCTGAGTGCAGCGGCGCAGCGCTCAGCCAACCTGCACCGCATGAATAAATGTTGTCAGAGAGGACGTTCACAAGTAAATCACACTCACTCTGTAAGATTGCAACAACACACACACACACACACACACACACACACACACACACACACAGAACATTTCAATATAAACAGGAACAACTGCCAAAGCAGGAGCAGCTCATTCACACGGAGGGCTGCGTTTTCAGAGGGATGGAGGTGGACGAGTTAGAGAAGAAGTGATGGATGAAGGAACGAATCAATGAGCTGATGGACGGACCGACGATGAGAATCAGAATCAGAAGCACAGAGAGCAGAAATACCTCAGAGTTCACCCAAATCACAAACTGTCCCTGAGAACGGATCTCACCCGTCTGACCTTGTGAAACGTATCAGAACCGTTTCTGAAATCACGAGCTCATTTCCCTGAACCGCTGCTTCATGTGCAGACAGAAGCCGCCAAAGTCGATTAAACCGTTAATTCAACACGGACGAGTAAACATGTCGCTGCCGCTACGACGACACAGTCTGAGCGGGTCACCACCAACACGATCATCCAGTTTGGACTCGGCATCATGGCACCGAGCCTCATTTCAGCTGAGGTTTAAATGGTCGTGATCAGATCGGATCAGACACGACGCCGCGTCCAAACCGATGACACTGAAGCTTTTTCCTCCGATCAGTCTGCAGCGTTCACGTCTCACAGGCTGCGTCAGACTTTAACTTCTCGATCACGTCTCTCTTTTAGTGATATCGTGGATTATCAGCGGTTCGGATCGAGCGGTAACATCTCGTCTCCTCAGTCTGATATGTGAGTTTTTTCATGTTACATTACAGTTCATGGTTATAATGGTTCCTGTCAGCTGCAGCAGCAGTTTGCACACTTAGATATTTTGAATTAATCAAAAAAACACATCAATTAAACCACCCAGCAGTGGATGAAGTGGTTGAAATTATCTCCATGTTTACCAGCTGCAACATTAGCTGCACTGATCATTACAATCCTGCAATGTGCATAATGCTAATTTTACTAATGAGCTCTTCAACTTTTACATTTTCATGCTCAGACTTTTGTACGCTGAGGTACTTTTACTGACATAAAAGATCAGAGAACTCTCGGAGTAAAGTGTGTTTTTCCTCCTGTAGCTGTCAAACAAAGTCAAAACAAACGGGGAGATATTTTTTGTGTCGGAGCTTCTGTTTCTCCTACAAACACTGTTATTTTTGTTTTATGTGCCAGAAGTCAGGATGTAAGGAATCTTCTGTTGAATCCAGAAGATGACAAAGTTCATCAGCATGTATTTGGCGACATCCGAACAAACATCCAGCCCGGCAGCGTGTTTGTGAGGCCGCTGCAGCCTCCCAGTGATCGTTGTTATTTGGGATCTGTCTCTTGTCATCAGACTCTACGGAGCATGTGCGGCCGCCGGCTGCCTGACGCTGGAACTGATGACGTCTTCAGCACGAGAGACGAGAAGAGAATCGCTTCTGTCAGGAGCACACGGCCTCGGTCCTCCCCATCACTCCTGCTCCCGCTTTTTTTGTTGTCTCTCTGCGGAAATTATTCTTTGTTGTTTTCTTTTTCTTTTCTTATTTTCGCCGGTCTCCATGTCTCGTGTTCCTCTCACGTCTCACTCATTTTTATCTGCACAGATGTGACAAGAGCAACGGCACCAAAGCATCTGAACACCGACTTTTTACTGGCTTCAGACTGACTGAGCTCCATTAACTGCTTTTTAATGTTGAGTCATAAAAAAAAAATATGTAAAAGTCTTTTTGCATTTTAGATCTGAGGGATTGATTTTGCAAGATGAATTAAGAAAAAGGTTTTGCTGCCTCGTGTGATGTGATGACGCCTCGACATGATGAATGTTCTAATAAATGACTGAAACGGATAAAACAAAATGATCATGAAGGTGTGAAACGTGTGTGATGATGGTGAAAACCAGCAGCCCCCGTCTCACACACACCTTCCTTGCCTGGTCATTGTCTTCGATCTGACCCAGATCTCTGCCGCTGGCCTGAGCGATCCTCTTCCCCGACACCAGATTCCCGACCATCACAGACGCCGGACCGATCTCTGAGGAGGAGGAGGAGGAGGAAGACAACATGAGACGAAGGAACCAGAAACACACTGAAGCTCAGTGAAGTCTCTGGAACATTATCTCGTACTCCACCTGGTTGTTTCTGCCGCGGTTTGGGCAGGTTGGTGACGCAGGTGTGCGGACACATGAGCACGTTGCAGGGGTGCAGCGCCCCCTCCAGGAACAGCTGCTTGGTCTCAGACAGGTGGATGCCACCCAGAGGAGTCTTGGGCAGAGTGTTGGAGGGCACCAGAGCCAGGCAGTACACCCCCACCTGGTGGATACCGTCTATCGCCTGGAAACAACAAGAAAGTTTGAAAACCTTCATATTCTTTTATTTGATACATTCAGTGAGTTTGTGCTGGTCTCTGAACGCCTGATACAACAAGTCAGCGCTTGAAACACAATTTATAAAAGTGCAATAACGGGAAATTCTATATGCTTTTATTCTGTAAATAAATGTTTTGCATCATCTCCATCCTCAGTGCGTCCCGCCACATCACGTCTCAGCCTCCAAATTAATCGACAAGCCGATGAGCTAAACGGAAAAATCAGCCCGAGAGAATCTGCGACGGTGAAGGAATAAAGAGATCTGGTTTTATTGCTGCTGTTAAAAAAAAAATGCAGACAACTTTTATGGTTTCACCGCAGTCTGCACGCCGGCTGAGAGAGAGACTCAGGGTTTTGTGACATTAGTCTATAAACTTAAACTTCTAGAAATGTGACATTAAGCTTGCAAGGACTAGGACTTATTTAACCGGAGTCACTGTGCACCAAACCACTGTGTTTAACTTGCAATGAGTTTGTAATGAAGGAAAGTTTCAGGACAGTTTGGTTTGATCTTACAAGTTAATTTGTTTCTCTTACAGGCTGTAAACATGCTGCTGCTGTGAACGATGTGTACCTGCAGAACTCGGCTCATCCACTGGAAGCTGTCCTCCTCGGTGGAGTCGGGTCGCTGCTCGGCCACGACCACGATCCTCTCGTCATGGAGCACCGTGATGGAGAACACCGCTATCCTGAAACACCGACACACACAGCAGGACGACATCATGACTGTGAATGTAACAGCCAGGCGACTTCTAGTAGAGACGACCCGGAGAAGAACCGCTCCTCTCGGCTCTGCTGTCGGTCCAACAGTCAAACTGTTGAGTCCAGCTGCAACCGGACTCACCTGCCCCTGTACACGAACTTCATCGGCTCCACAGCGAGCGCCGTGGCCACGATGTCGTCGGCGTTGTGCCGGCGCGTCCCGACCACCATCAGACCGTCCATCTTCCCCGCCACAAAGATCAGACCTCCAGGTCCGATGAACCCCAGCAGGCCGGTCCTGGTGAAGGGGAACTCGCTGATGGGAGCGCCGATGTTGGACGTCGGGAACACCTGGAGACATTTCCAAGGACGTGATTTTAAAAAAAAACATACAAGACGAGGAAAAAATGATTTGATTCACACAATCCTTCACACGCTCACCTCGAAGGTGTTCTTGGTCATGCCGGCCAGACCATAATAGGAGGTTCCCGTGGCGACAGTGCAAACACACAGCTCGCCGATCTCGTCGGCTTTACAGAGCTGAGGGACGCCTTCTGGTTTCACCGCACACATCATGGCTACAGACGGACGCACGAGACGAGACGGGGTGATTATATGAAGGTTACAGGTCAGATGTGTGTAGCAATACATGAAGATTTCCTCCATTAAATAATAAAATGATTTGGAACTGACAGTTTTCAAGGGAAATATGATGACGATCCTTTAATAAAAAGGAAAATTACTCCTTTTTATATGAAATCCTGCAGTCATTTAATGAACGACACCAAGAATCTGAATTAAGAAGAAGAAGAAGAAAGACTTGGATTAGAAGAAAGGACAATATTAAACTTAATGGATAAAAAAAAAAATGAGAAGGGATGGAAGGGAAAGAAAGATAAGAGAAAGACGAAAAGAATGAAATGACAAAAAAGTCTGATAGCAGCTGAGTGAATTCCTTAATTTCTCAGTTGTTTCCATTTAAAAGGTCTTTGAATAAAATAAATAAATAAAATATGACTCTGCAGAGAGACTCCATCCATCAGATCTCCGTCTGACAGGCAGTGGAGTTGAAGCAGAAACACTCAGTACTCGGGTCAGAACCAGAACCTCTCACCTCCGGGCATGACGGAGCCGACGTCCTGCAGCGTGAGAACCGACAGCTTCTCCTCGGAGTCGACCCGGATCACGCCGTGACTCAGACCCTGCATGGACAACACGCCGCGACCAGGAGGCGTGCTGCCCTCCTCCACGGGCCTGCAGGAGGGGGTGGAGACAGCCAATCAGATCGCACCAAAGGTCACGGAGGGCCGTGAACAGCTCACGAGTCGTGACGCACTTTAGATCCCGAGAGCGAGGACGTTACTTGGAAATACAGCAGGTTGGGGAGATGTGAGAAAAATGTTGACTTTTTTTTGTAAAGTCACAATATTTTTGTGACGGGTGACGACATTTATTTTAAAGAGAGTTGCCATTATTCGAAAATTTTCAACACAAGAATAAAGACAGTTTGTTAGAGGATGAGGACACACTGGTGGAAAATGAGGACATCTTTTGGGAGAGTAACTTTAAAAAGCCGTGGTACAGCTGTGTGTTTCTGTGAAATGAGCTCCGGTCGTCACTGTTGGCACCTTTCAGAGCGATTATGGCCAAAGTTAGAATCAAAATGAGGTTAAAGTTAAAGCTGCTGTGAGTCACTTAGTGTGTTTTTAGGTTTTTTTAGTTTTAAAGGAGCTCAAAATAAAGTTCATTACTACCTCCCCTGCTGCTTTTTATAAGCCTGTGTGTGGCACAAACACACACACAAACCTAAAAGCGTCTTACAGCGTCTTAATTAACAGAAAGAAGACGACAGGAGAATAAAAGCCACCTCGGCTCGACTGTAATGTGGTTTTAACATGCTGAACTTCAGCGAGGATGATGACAGAGGAGGAGACGTTGTAACGTGACTGTTTCAAACAGCCACAAAACTGTAAAGTCAGAAGTTTGAAAGGGTTAAAATAAAAACAGGGTGTAGTGGAGGGAGGAGGGAGGAGCCACAGAACAGCCACTTATATTACAGAAGAGCGTTCATTCATATATTTAACATGCAAACCACTAAAATCATGTTTAAAATGTTTAAACTACGATGACGATTATTTATATTTTAAATAATCACAAATGCTGCCTTCTGTGTGTGTGTGTGTGTGTGTGTGTGTGTGTGTGTGTGTGTGTGTGTGTACCTCCTTATAGCTACAGTCAGGGCCTCGGGGGAGCTGGCACAGGGACATATGACCTCCGGCTTCAAACCTTTAGACTGGAAGACGTTGAGAAAGGCGTCGCAGGACGAGATTGACCCTGAAAGAGACGCGGCAGAAGAAGTGAGCGCTGACGAGGTGGAGGCGGCTCGTTACAGCGAGTCCTGACGCTACGATTCACATTCTGACATCACTTTTTGTGAGGTTTCTCCAAACCCCTTCAAAGCGAGGCATGTTTTAGCCCTCAGTTCTGTCTCTCAGGCTCCTGGACCACCTCAGTCTGCAGTTTAAAAACATCCGTGTGTTATTTCTCAGGTGAGAATTTAAATTCTGATAAAATTGATAATCAATTAAAGACGAGGTAGTGAAGAACAGCGCTCATCATCAAGCTGATTTCAAGCCGAGACAGTTTATGTCTCTTCTAGTTCTGCTGTTGTTATTAAAACACAAAATATCCAGTTTCCTCGAGATGTCAGACAGTTTGAGATATCTGCTGGAATGAACCCAAGCCAACATCATCATAAACGGGTCAAACTGTCATTAAATTCGTTCAGACGATTCCACGGGACAAAATGTCTTAATGTTTTAGAGAGTTTGTTCTCACAGGGATTCGAACCGTCAGCCACCACCAGCATCCGCAGGGAGCTCAGGTTGATGTCTCGCTGTTCCCGGTGGGCCACCAGAGCCCAGTGCATGTCCCGCGACTTCACACACGCCACCTTAGCTACACACAAAACACACAAACAACACAAGTGATTTTACAACAAACTCCCGACAATCACAAAATCCCCTCCAACCTACAATCTGTGTTAGTTACTGTATCTCTGGGAGCACTTTCCCTCAGCTCAGGTTGATGTTCTTACCTTTGTGCTGGCAGACTTTCTGGATCCAGGACAGAGGATTGACCTTCATGAGGGCGTAGGGAATACTGATGACGTGCATCATGTTCATTACACTCTGTCAGAGAGAGGCAGGAGACAACAGAGAGGGTGAGCGACGCTTGGAGGGAACTCCAGGGAACAATAAAGAGTGACGTTCAAGTATGAATAACACCGCAAGAAGCATCGACGACTAAATAAAAGTTATTTATTTTGTCTTACAGTCAGGATGGCGTGCCACAGTCCTACTTCCTTCTTGAAGTCTAATACATTCACTATGGTCTCGGCTGCGGGGCGACAGAAACAACACGTCGTTGTAAATACGGGTCGACTCAGTTTGAGGATCAAACTGGAGAAAACCAAAGTGTGAAACGTGTGTGTTACCTTCTGTGTATGAGCAGGACTGTGTGAGGGCCTGGCAGTGTGTGAGCATGGCTATCCTCATCACCGTCACGCCGAGGACGCTGCCGTCCTTACAGGTCTTATACTGGACGGACACAGACAGGCAGACAGAGAGACAGAGGACTGATTAATGTGTGTCAGGATCAACACGAAGACGTCGCTGTTAGAGAACGAGATGGAGCTCTGAAGCAGCTCAGAGTCGTTCAGACAGACTGTTTCTGTCGACTGCTGATGGAATAAAACAAAACAAAAAAATCTAATTTAACTTCTTGTTGAGGTGAAAATTGACATTTTCTACAAACCCAGACAACTTTCATGTCTCATTTTCAAATTATACAGTTAATAACAGGACGATCAGAACATTTGATTCACCATTTTACATCTCATGAAGCCGTCAGCAACTGATAAAACGACCTGATAAAAAAAAACAGTGAATGCTAAATCAGAGACTATTTTCCTGCCTCCCCACCTGGGAGTCTTCTCGGGGGTCGCAGTGTCCTTCTTGATTTTAACGGGTGTAAGAAAACTTTTTTTTTTCATAAACAAATTAACAGTCGGCAAGTCTCAGCATCTCATTCATACCTGTGAGCCATCACTGTCTGCCAAACATCCACAGACTGCATTAGAAAAGTGTTCAACCAAACAGCCAGCAGACAAATGAACCATTCATTTGATGAAATATCAGGAAAAGAAACTCCTGCTGCGATATTCTTGTTCACTATTTAGATTATGGACTCAACAGATTATGAAATATCTATAAAATATGCTGCTTAGTCAGTCGTCAGTTGACTCAGCGATAGAAATAAAGCTCCTCTCAGGTAAAAGGTTTGGAGAGTCGTTTTTACTTCCTTCTGCCACTCGACAGAATAAAACACATGAACAGTTTCAACCCGACTGCATTTTGTTCTCACAGCTGAGTGTCACATGCTGCTACAACCATCAGGCTATTTAACTTTTAATTATCGAGGTTAGCTGAACACAGCTCGGCACCGTCAACAGGGAAATCACATTTCAGCCCACATGGGTTAAAAAAAAAAAAGAACATGACGTCTTGATCTTCAGATACTGTGATAATAATAGTAGAAATATCGGTTGGTGGATTTACAGTTTCCACCCCAAAACCAAACTCGTGTCTAAGTGCTGTGGAGACGACAGATATCGATGGGAATCCTTCCAAAATAAGATGCGCTGTGTCTGAGAAGTCTGGCACCTCTCTGACAAACGACTGCCGACATGAATCGAAGCACATTACGGGCCGCTATTAAAGTTATGAATCATGTTGAGACGTTTATCTTAAAAATAAAAAAATGTAAGCTTCACTGAAGAATAAATCAAGAGCAGATGCATTTCTTGGAGGCACAGTCGTTTCATCTGTCTCGACTGTCGGGACTCGGTGAAAAAAAAACAAAAGCTCGATTGTTTTTCAATCACCTCTCCACTTTCATCTTTTTCCTCAGAGACATTTTTTAATCCCCGGGGACAATCACGGAGACATTTCATCTTGTAATTACTGCCCTGCAGCAGGTACATTCAAATCAAGCCGACGAGATGATGGCATCGACCCTGCTGCAGCGTGATTCTAATCCCAAAGACACGCAGCGCCATCGATTTCCATTCGCAGGACAGTGATGACTGGAGCTACACGAGTGGAAATGTTTCAGTGCCGCAGAGAAGACGCGCCTCAGTGTTGGTGTCTGAGTGTTACCTCGATGTAGGCCGTGTCCTGGTTGGCGTCCTTGATATGAGGGAACCAGTCTCGGGGAGGTTTGGAGAGGTGTTTGGACTCCGTGACGAACCACAGCACCTTTGGCCAGCCTGGACACACAGGGACACAAAACAAACGTTCCTAATGTCGCCAACGTCTAGAAGAAGCTTGGTGCCATGAACTGCCTGCACCGAGACTTCTGGTGTTTTTACTTCAGGGGCTCTGGGAACATTTGGGACACTTTTATTTCAACATTCACAGGTTGATTTTTACTTCCTGATTCACCTGCTAAACCTCCTTTCAAATGAACTTTGACTGGCACCAGGATTTTGACTCGTGCTAATCACATTACTGGGACAAATGAAAACTATCTTTTTCACACAAACAAAAAAAGAACTTAAGGTAAAACATTTGCCGAATTTATAAGAAGGCCCAAATAATTGAGAATATGTTGTATACAGCGTTTCACAATTTAACACGTTTTCTCCAAACTCAATAACTCCCAAAATTGAGCGATTTTTAAAGGGAGTCTGGGGATTTTCTCCACAGGTAACAAAGAAATAGATTTTACTGATTACTGTATTTTAAAATTTGATATGTTTGCAGTCAATAAAATGTCATCTTCTGTCAAAAAGTTAGTTTAATTTAGTTGAATTAGTGTGTTTAACTGCTGCTAAATGTTGGTATGGGCAGGATGGTACAGTGATGACAGGACACCTTTTTGAAAGAAAAAAGAAACAACTTAATGTTTTTTATTTAATGCTGAATTTAAGAGATGGACAAAATATTTTAGAAACTGTTGAAAATAGCTTTTCAAAAAGTTTATAAGGTTTCTCCAAACTCCAAAACTCACAAAATTGAGCGATTTTTAAAGGGAGTCTGGGGAAGGGTGACAAAGAAGTAGCTTTTACTGGTTACTGTTTACTTTATTCATAATATTCGACATGTTTACTGCCCATAAAATGTCCTCTTCTAAAGTTAGTGTAAATCACTTGAAACACTAAGCTGCTAAATGTTGATGATGCTCAATGTATTGTAATGTAAGAATTTATTGTAAACAGCGTTTCACAAGTTTAGGACGTTTCTACAAACTCAACAACTCACAAAATTGAATAATATTTAAAGGGAGGCTGGGGATGCTGCGGTTTATATTAAGTGGACAGATGCTCGTCATCGTAACGAGGAGGTGTCGAGTGTTTACGCGGCAGAATACGAGTCAATGTGAACTAACGGAGTACGTTAATGTCCGAATTAATGCTGCTGCATGTTCCTGCTGCAGCGAGACAGAAGAAACAATCAGACGAGTTTAAAGCCTGCTGATCGATAAGGGGAGCACTCCACCTTAATGAGACACACACACACACACACACACACACACACACACACACACACACACACACACACAGGCCTGAGTCGGTGCTGAGTAGAGGAGCAGTAAATCTGGCGGCATCATGTTGCTATTTATAAATCCATTACTGAAAAGCAAACAGTCGTTATTAATCACTATAGATCCTCTCTCTCTCTCTCTCTCTCTGTTCAGTGTTAATGTCTCTCTACTCTCGTTCGTCCATCGTGTGTCTCCTTCCATCCGTTGTCTCTCTCTCTCCTCTTCCTTCTTGTTCAGCTGATTCACATCGATTTGTAATTCTGCTTCTCTCTCTCTCTCTCTCTCTCTCTGTCTGTGTCTCTCTATCATCCTGTCGTCCATTACTCAGTCTGTCTGCTGCCATCAATCTGTTCATTCGTCCCGCTGACACACAGAAAAGGCCGAGCTGAAACAAGAGAGGCTGCACTTTGACCTCTGACCTCTGTGTGTGTGTGTGTGTTTGTGTTTATATATTTGTGTGTCTGACACGTGTCCAGTTTATATATCATCACCTCTAAATTCACTCTTTTATAACCAGTCTCTTCTCCGCTGTGTTACTGATGCTGCCGTTGACCAAAATGTCTCTCGACCAATCAGAGCAAAGAAACGTGTCTAAAGAGAGCCGGCGTCACGGGAAAACGTTGCATGGTGTTTGACGCAGAGAGGCGAATAATTGTGTATGATCATATATCATATCATACGATGTCCGTCAATAACGTTTTAGTTTGTCGTGATTACATTTGAATATTATCTAGTTTTTGGCGTCATCAGCACCAACATGGCCGCCAACTCGACTCGAGATGAAAATCACAATAAATCTGCTCATATTGACGACTGCAGTTATGTGAAAGGAGAGTTTGTCCGTCTCGTGAGCTGCTAATAAGCAGGAGCAGCTCTGCAGTGTTTAAGTTACGAGTTCTGTCAGGAAGTGACTCATGCAAGTTTGAAATCTAAAGCTCACCAGGATGTTCTGAGTCATATGTTTTTATTTGCGAGGAGAAGAACCACCATGTTTATATATTTCACAATTCTTCGTGAAAGAGCTCACTGCACACACAGAATCATGCAGCCTGACAGCATCTTTCATGACAAGGTTTATTACACTCGGTATGAAGTTTTACTGCCCACATGAATTCATAGCGTGCAGCTGCAGATCTTCTGCGTGTTGTTTCGATGGTTTGCAGCTCCTCAGTTCAGCTTTAGGGAACTTCTCTTGTTGAACCTTAGTGTCCACTTTGATTTGGGGATGAAGCCTTTCAAGTGTCTTTGAACCGTCTGCATCATTTTAAGTCTTGGGATTTGTCCTCGTCTTCACTAATTGTATAAAACAGCTTCACTTTTCAAACAGAGACGCGGCTGCAGCCGAGAAGCTGATGGAGTTATTCTGCTGGTTTGACAGCATTTGAACGTGTCTTATCTTCTTCAACACACCAGGACACAAATGTTAAAGATTTCAGGTTCTGACAGGTTGTGTTTCTTCGGGGAAAAACAAGCAGATTGTGTTACGAATTCTCACTAATGCTCGATCTGGATTCTGGATATTTAACACCAGAGATGAAGCAGAGTTTGTGCACGTTGCCACAAACACCTTGCACAAGTGGAATGTGCACAGGTGTGACGGCTGCATGTGTGTGTGTGTGTGTGTGTGTGTGTGAGACCTTTGAACTGTGGGATCTCTCCGGTGGGACTCTTGGGTAACCCTTTATGGCAGGCGTCGCTGGTCAGCGCCACCGTCACTCCACAGCTCCCCAGCAGAAACCCGATCTGCTGACTGCCGGCGTCCTGCAGAGAAAACACACGGACCAAATGTGATTAGTCATCTGGATTTGATTCGAGCCAATCAATCAGTGAGTCTCGGTCCTGCTCAGCTCAGCTCCTCTGGTCGGTTATTTTCAGCAAGTCCTGCTCATCGGCTGGAGCGCTTCGAGTCCTGGACGTAGGGAACATGTGGAAGAACCTCTGTGGTTCTTTGTTACACTCCAACATGCAGAACACGTCTGCTGGCTGAAGACTTCACAGTTTAAATTCTATGAACTAGTCGAGGACGATGAACGCAGACTAATTTATGGGTTGTTGTAAAAACAAACAACTCCACAGTAAGTGAGGTGATTCAGCCTTCACTGACAGGATCTGAATAAGTTAAGGAGATACTGTAAGAGCAGATGAAACTCTGTTGACAGAACAGTAATTCCCAGTTCTGTCAGTTGTTCGGCTGTTGCATAATTTAAGAAAAAGCTTCCAATGAATTCAAGAGTTATGGATCTGATTTATTCTCCTTTCAGTTATTAATTCATCCACTTTTTATTCAGCGCTGTTTATTCTTTTTGTTATTGTAGCAAAATTTATTGAACATGAATTATTGAACGATTGGAAACGAGGCTGAAGTTAATAATAAAAAATTAAAAAAAACCCTCTCCGACCTCCTCTGACTCTGACACGCACACTCTGGGCCTCCCGATTCGTCCCGGAGGACGTTACAGCGAGCCGTGACAGCCAATCAAAACGATGACTCAAACGACCCTCCGACAGCAGAGATGTTTCCTCAGAGACATTTGGCTCTGATTACACCTCAGCAGAGCTCTTTGTCCTCTGCGCCGTCTCAAACCACGGCGCCTCCTCGTGACTCATGTTCTTAAAATCAGTCCCCCGCTGCAGAATTAGCTCCGGTCACCGGTGTGAGCTCGAGCCGCTCGACTCTGCAGCGCGTCTTCTTTTCAACTCGCTAATGTTGTTTGACGTGAGGAGAAAAAGGAAGAAACGGCAACAGAAACTTCTCTGGATCGCCTGAGGTCCAACAAACTCCTCCGCTTTCTCTCTTTTCTCGATCTAGCCATCGTCTGTTTGCAGATACAACATGCATCTTTCTTATTTTTAATAGATAATCACTTGTGCTTCTTGCTAAGTAGGGAGTATATGAACATGTTTACAGGGAACAAAAGTCTTTTCTGACTCATCGTCAAAGGTTTTATGCTCGCTATGTTTTGAAATACAAAAATAAGCCTGCAGATGATCTTTAACTGGCTGGAAAACACAACATTGACCCTTTACATCATCCACTAAAAGGATATTAAAATAAACGATGAAGACTTTTTAAATAACAACACATGAAACATCCTCTCGGCAGTATGTGTCAGGATTCAGGTGGAGTTCTGGGTGGTGATTACCTTCCGGGTCAGCGGTACTTCTATTGGCACGGGCACGACTTCGGCCAACAGGCAGCCGTAGAAGGCCGTCATGAAGGCAGCGGGGTCGTTGTTCGGGAAGACCAGCGCCACCTGCAGGCAGAAGAAGACAGAGGAGCATTAAGATTTATATCCAGAGACACAGGAAATGTTTGTATCTTTGAAAAGACAGGTGACTAAATAAAAGGACCTTTGTAGAATAAAAAGCAAAGCAGCAGCGAGTCTGTTTAACGGAACGGCGTCGTGTGATGTTAAAAGATGATCTGATACAGACTGTTGCCAGAGTCAGGAGCTCAGCTGGAGGCTGTTATCACAGAAGAAGAAAAGCTAAATCTAATGGAGGGAATCTGCTCGGCGTTCCTCTTCTTTCCACTCTGAACTTCCTCGTTCCACTCTCACACTGTTTAACTTTCCTTCCTCTCTAATATCCATCTCCTGCAGCGTCTCTCTGTTTTATCTCCCTTCAGCATCTTCCCCTCTGCTTCAGCTCATTTCACTTCAGTTCAGACAGTCACACCGAGATTAAACTGAGATTAACTGTTATGTAACGGCAACAAGTGCGGCAACAAATGCAGCGTTTCTTCTCCCCTGTGATGTCACATAATCTGATGCTAATCACGTGCTAATGCTAACACACATGCTAACACATGGAAGGAGAACTCAAAGATTTCACTGCATTTCTCCAGTGATCACATCCAACGAAACAGAAACACATTTCCTGTGCAGGAAGTTTTTATATCTGACATCTAACACACACACACACACACACACGCACACACACACACACACACACACACACACACACACACACACACACACACAGATCATTAACACAACGACCAGATGCAACATGCCTTTATCTCCCTGCACGGCCATGTTGGATCCAGTTGCATGTTGCGATGATAACAGTGAACTCCTCGACTTAAGTGCTGCCTAATAACTTCCATATACAGTACTGTGGTGTGTGTGTGTGTGTGTGTGTGTGTGTGTGTGTGTGTGTGTGTGTGTGTGGAGCTGCAGCTATAGGCTAAGTGCACCTGAGTGAACGAGAGCGGTGTAATGATGCTTTAACTGGACTAATGTTGACATGTGCAGGTCTCAGCGGAGCCGTTCAGGTTTCATACGTGGACGATAGCAGCGGGTGGAGGGAAGGTTGTGTGTGTGTGTGTGTGTGTGTGTGTGTGTGTGTGTGTGTGTGAGGCTGCAGAGATACAACAAAGTCATTCTGCATTAATACATTTACGTTTTCAATTAAGGAAGCAGATTTATTGATTGTTGTTGCCTGTTTGTCTTTTTTTGTCCCAATAACCCACAAATGTGTTGAACACATTTCCATGAGTCCTGGATGGACGACGGGCCTCAGCCCAGAATTAGACCTCATTCACTTTTGGTGCTGATCCGGATGAAAGGACGGATCCAGGACTGGGTTTTTAAACTGCAGATGTTGATGAAAAAAAAACGTGACTGGTATCAATGAACGCGTTTTCTCTCCACAACACACGGGAGGTTTTTGATTCCAAGAAATTATTTCAGTAAACTGCTAAAAATTAAAATGTTTAGTTGCTGAATTAATGTCACAATAATTAGATAGATTGATCTTTATTATTATCATTATTAAGAATGACTTTGTGAAGACTTTTTAGAGACCAAATATTGGAAACACCACAAAATTCTTAAGCTTTTTTAACTTAAATGTAAGATAAAACCAAATCGAATCATTTTACGAACTTTCTAATTTTTGTATTTTAGAAATAGAGTAACATTTCCTGCATTTGAAACATTCAATGAAACTATTAGAAATACACCACTTGATATAAAAATGAAGCGTCTGAATTATTTCCCGGCTCTCAAAGTCAAATCACACCTGAAATCGATATCTGATTTTCCACCAGCTTCACTTCTGAAACTGTTTTCTTCCACCTACAATCACACAACCATCTCATGTAGTTTCATAAAACAACAGTTCATTTCTTTGTGTAATTAAACCTCGTCAGCTCTCTGAACTTCTGTAATCTGAGAGACCCAAAATAAAACTAAACAACAACACTGTAATTTCTCTGTGTGCAACTTCAGTTAAACGGCCGGTTCGTACAGTAACTCACACTGAGTGGGAAGAAAAAAAAAAGAGTTGCACAGTAATTAAACACACACCCTTCCGGCTGAGATACATAAAAACACACACTGGCATGGAGCCCGTCTCGACTCCGTCTCCAGCCGAGCGGGAAATTGAGCTTAAAATAAAGATGAACGAGCGACGATGAGAACGGAGACGGTCGGGCTTTTCACACATGTGGGGCTGTTTCACTTCACTGTGATCGTCCCGTCGTGTGTGAAGCGCCGGGTGAAGACGTCCTGAGCGATGTGACGATGTGACACCGGCAGGAAACGACTACACGTGTCCGCGTTTAAAGCGTTGAGTAACGGCCGCGTGTCTTCAGACGTGACGTCTGCAGAGCCTGCCGGTGTTTTCCAACACAGCTGCTCCGAGATGTTTTATAATCAGAGGAAACCAGCGAGACGTCTGATGTTTCAGGGTCCAGATGTTGCTGAGCAGAGTGCTGACTCGGGCTAAACTTCCTGCCAGACGTGCGACTCAAAGTCAATCAGTGGAGCGAGTCCCAGGTCGTTATTATCAAAGTCTTTAATCAAAAGCAACGCAGTCGTACCTGCAGTATCAGGTCGAGGTGTTAATACTTTAATGTCGTAACTTCATCATTTTATCCTTTTAAACATTTGCAAGGTGATTAGTTCTTCGTACTTTTTTGTAACGGCTAAAAATGCATTTTGTGAGGCTGCACTGACCTTTGACCTTTGACCTCTGACCACCAAACCCTCATCAGCCCCTCCTCCAGTCATGGTGGACACTTGTGTCAAATTTGAAGAAATTCCCTCGAGGGGTTCTTGAAATAAGACCGGTACAGTCGGACCGGATCTGCTCTTTACAAACACGTCCCTCCACAGTTCTGGTTCCAGAGTTTTACGAGTTTGAAACTTCACATTTGAATATTTTTACTTGATGTATAAAGTGTCTACGTTCACCTCATGTCTCAGTTGGGACATCGCTCCAACCTTCCTCTTTCTCAGTGACCTCTGGTTTTTGTTTCTTTGCGTTCTGGTTCTAGTTTCTCTTTAACTCACCCGGTCTCCTGGCCTGACGAGCGGTTCCTGTTTGGTTCCCAGTTTGTGCAGCAGGTTGTAGGCCACCTTCACGCTTCTGGACCACAGCTTTCCTGCAGGAACAGACGCAGAGAGAGTTTATTACACCTCATCCATCAAACAGCGAAGTAACAGAGAGAGAAACCACAGGCGTCTTTGTAGAAGCTCTGAAGCGACAGGATCCAGGATTCAGGCCAGTTCACGGTGATTGTCGGGCGACTTTGGGGCGAAAAGATCAAATATCTTTCTTTTGATTGCACGGCTGAACAAAGGGATGACATCACGGGCAGCATATGTAAGACGTTACAGCGCTGACGTGACACTCAACGTTAAAACGCGTTCTATCAGCTGACGGGTGGAGCGGCATGGAGGCCATCACACATCGAACACACAGAGGACGTCACATGTCCAACAAGAGTTTATGATCCATAAACAGCTGCTGATTTAATGTCAGAGCTCACGCAGCTTCAGGCCACACCAGCACAAACTCTGTCTCTGTTTCAAAAGGGAAGCGTGTGTCGCTTAAAACATCAGCCTGAATATTTTACCTGAAATCAGATCATCAAATCTCTCCCGTCAGTTTCATCGCACCTGCCGGGCGAAGTCGTCGGCTCCGTTCATTAACGCGGCGACTCACAACAATAGAATCAATTTCCTCCTTTTGCTTTTTTTTTCTCTCCTCCTAATTCAGACTGGCAGACGCAGATATTATGCATGAGCGATCCGGCGTGAATTCCTCTTTGTTTCTCACACTAAATGAGTTTTTTTTTGGGGGGGGGATGTTTGTCGGAGCTAATGAACTGAAGAGCGAGAGAGGAGAGCTGCTGGATCCCACGAGGAGAATAAGACCGTCAGGAGGAAGAAAAAAACTGAAGGAAGATCGGAAACAAAGGCGAGAAGATGAGAGAGGATTGTAAAAAGTAGAATTAATCACATTAAAAAAAACAAAACAAATGATCTGCGTCATCCAGGAGAGTAAAAGTGGATTTTTAAATTTAGACTTCATCGAATTAAGTTCAGTTACAGCTGCTCCATCTGCATCAGATGTCACAGTACTGAGAAATTTAAAAGGAAAACTATAAAATACAGTCGAGATAATAAGAAATAAGACTGATAAAAACTAAATAGAATAAGACAAAGTAGAAGAAAACGTGTTTTAAACGTCAACGTTTTTAATTTTCAAATTTCAGCATGTTTGTGAGTTCCTGTCTGTAATCTGAACCTTGAATCTCTTATTTTTTCTCTGGATCGGGTTGAAATGTGTCCTGAACATCTGACAGCCTCTATGGAAACTTGGCAACATGAAATAATTCAATTAGCTGCTGATAAACAGTCACAGTAATCAAATAAATGACAGGAAGTGATGACAGAGTGAAGAATCTGTCACAGTCTGATTCTGTGCGGTTCTGATGTGGTTCTGTCACATCTACCAGGTTTCTGGTGCAGTGAAGTTCTTTATAGTTTCTAGTTCTGTGTCTGCAGAGATCCTGAATCAGTTTTAAAACGCCTGGTTCAAGGACGCCTCAGCAGGAAGTGTTGGACCCCTGGAGGAGACAAGCAGCCGTCCTCCAGCTGGAACAATCAGAGGACGGGATCCCCGCTGGCCCGTCAGGAAGCGACGAGTCCGAATCAGAGCTGCAGCTCTGCATGTAATCACAGAGACGGTCCTGAACCTCCCGCATGACAGAATCCAGCAGCTGTTTGTCCTCTGAGACTGAGACAGACACTGTCCAGTCCTCCAGTTTAAATGAAGAAACGAGATTTGATTTTCAAGACTTGTGTGATATCAGACATGTTGAACGTAACGTTTACTGTTTTTTAATCAAACTAAATGACGAGTGTGTGGTCTGTCGTCCTAAATCTTGAGAATCAGTTCACATTTTTGCACACGTGTTCCCTCCTGCCAAAGTCTCTGAATCTGGAATTTGATTTCTGTTACGTGTCTGAAATAAGGTGTGTTGTCACCACAAGCTCAAGATATTAACACGTTTTGTTCTTTTCTTCTTCAGTGGTGGTGACGTTTAGGTCACGTGATCGTGATGTCGTCTGTTTGCAGCCTGACATCAGCTTCTTACTTTTCTTTATGAACACCTTTCTGAACAAAACGTGTAAGAATCATAAATCTGAGTATTTTCTGCACTAATCCAAAAATCAAATTCCAAAAAATCTCATCAACGTTCTGTCGAGGGAACCACGATGATGCCAACTTCTGGGTTCGACCACAAAAACGCATCACTATCTTGAGAGAAATTATGAAAATTACTGCCAGAAGAATCCGAAGGAACCAGGCTGCAGTTTGTCACTTTGCTTGAAAAAGACGAAAACGATTAATTGTTTAGCCGCTGCAGCTCTACACATCCAACTACGCCGTCAAATATCTGACAACGTACGTATCGTGTTGTTGTGTCGCCAAAATTGCTGTAGGATTTCATACAGTTGGTTTTTATACTGTCTCACATCATGATGAGATATATTCCCATTTGTGACTGATGGCACCAGTATGAGGGCGTGAAGTCACAGCGAGCAGACGATCAGTGAGCCGCAGCTGAAGCTGGGCAGACTGATCCTGGATACTTTGTTTGAGGGACGTCATGAAAAGTTAGAGATGAAGTTCTGCTCACAGCCGACAACAAACTAGTCTGAAAAGAGGAAATGTAGTTTGAAAGAAAACACTCCAAACAAACAGAGCTACACACACAATCAGAGAAGGAGATCAAGGTGTGTCCTCCACCTGCCGCACAGACGTCCAGACAACTCTGTCGATAACGTGATTTGGAGATAAACGCCGTCAGCTTGAAACTGTTCTTTTAATAAAGAGTATGAACGTCTCTGCTGCCGGTGATGGGAGGTTATCTGCAGTGCAGCACGCGGAGGGTTGAGTTTAAGGACAGCGGGACGAATCAGTATCGTGAATTCAGTCTGTTCTCGGGGGGGCGGAGGACGAGAAGGAAGACAGGAAGAAACAAAACAAGTTCGTCCTTGTCGGCCGACATCAAAGAGACGACGCCACGGGACTGAGAGATAAAGAGAGATAAAGAGAGAGAGAGAGAGATGGAGGTTTAGATTCAGCACTGCACACACACACACGCACACACACACACACACACACGGTCTCACCATGTTGTTGACTCCTGAGTGCTGGCTGAAGACATTTCACAGTCTGGTGAGCGCTCACATCACCTCATCATCAGCTGCGAGATCGCTTTTCACAAATCAGTTCGCTTACACACACACACACACACACACACACACACACACACACTCTGCACGCCTGTTTGCAGCGAGCTGATGGTGATGAAGTTGTGGCCGTTTCACATTAATCGTCCGGGTTAATGTTTGTGTGAGGGAGTGTTTGATTGTGAAAACGAGCATGAAAACCACCAACATCATCACAGGAGAGTCGCAGCTGAGTTCCTGTACACACTGTGTAGCACTGTGACATACTGCACTTTGTGTACAACACACAAAGTAAAGTTTGCAGCCAGTTTCTACACGTCCCCCTGCAGGACTCACAGATTCATACGTGCTGTGAAAGACAGTCATTTATCCGTCACCATCACTTGGATCTTGATGGAAAACAAACTCAGGTGTTTTCAGGTGGCTGTGATCGATGAGTGAGAATAAAAGACGACTGTTTGGCCTCGACGGCGATTCGGCTCAACTGAGTGTCATTCTAGATTTCGCTCTCTCTTTTTCTTTCCTCGCCTCTTTAATTTTTCACAACTCCGGAACATGAAAACCCAAAGAACTGGAGATAAAAGGTTTTCACAAATCTCTCCTTCCTCTGTGGTGACAAAGAAAGAAATGAAACCATCACAGCCGGCTTCAGACGGTCGATGAAAACTGTGAAATACATCTGAGAACTTTGTTCTTTTCAAGTTTTTCTCCCTGTCAGTCTTTATAGTCTAAAGTTCAAGATGTGAACACTTGGTGAACCTCTCAGTGTGACTCAGTGTTCAGGCCCTCTTGGTGTCTCTGATTCTCTCCGCCGTGCAGCAGGGAGGTCCGACTCTGAGTTCACGAGGACCCGAGAGAAGCAGCTGATTCTCCTCACTCCCTCTGGACCCCGAAGACATTTTTCTCCGCTGCCATTTGGGAGACGAATGACTCGGATCTGTCGCCTTCAGCCGCTGAACTAAAGAGTTTGTCCCAGTTTGAATATAGACTTAAAGTGAGCTGCAGGTGAGGACGTGGATGTGTTCAGGGAGTCGGGGAGAAGCCAGCGCTGCTAAAGACTTGTTTTCCGTTACGCCTAATTCGTCCTCTGATAGATTTGAGACTAAAGGTGGGATTTATACCTGCGTATGTTGCCTCTGGCGCAGGAATCTAGTTCAGGCTACTAGATGTCTGAAACCACTCGTCAAGAGATATTCTTTTTCTTTTCTGCATTTGAAACAGACACATGACAAGAATTGCAAATGTGCGATCTAACCTGAAGGTCTGACTTGAGTCCAAGGTCGCACCAAAAACAACAATACAATCATTTTTGTGTTACTGTAACTTTTTACAAAAGCAATGAAATGACTGAGTTTTAAATTAAGGGACTCAAATCCTCCAGACAGCACGACGCTTTCAAAATAAAAGGTTTGACTGTCACAGACCTGCGAGTCTCTCAGGATAAATAAAAACATGAGCTGCTCCTCAGGATGAGAAACTTTCTCTCCCTCTCTGACGCAGAGCTGCTTTTCTTGAAAGCGTCTTTTTCACACTTTGCTAATGTGCTTAGCGCTCTGTCTGGCTGCCATTAGTGGAATTATGCTCACACAGCGGGTGTTAAACATTGTTTGGTGCTTCAGTTAATCAGCTTGTGAAAGCCACCATATGTGCTGGAAAAAACACGGGAAGCAATTCGGAGGAAAACCCTCCTGCACTCGCAGCACAGACGACATGTTTCAGTATGGATTCATGTCAATGTGACGATTGATTCTGGGTGCAGAAGTCTGACACGTCAGATACGTACAGTACATCTTATTTTTAATATTTCCTATCATTAGTTCAGTGTTGTGACTTCTGCTGCATCAAAGACCGACAGAGGAAGAATTCATCGCTGACCAACAAATCAGTTCAGTTGTGGTCACAGATCCAAACGAGCAGGACTGATCTGATATCGGAGGGTGATTATCAAAAACAGACACAGCTCGTTTAGTACGATTAGTAATCGAGGAAGAGGTCACAGAGGACGAAGGCAGATTTATTATCTTGTTTACTTATTTTCAAATCAAAATACTGACACATTTACGTTCAGACGTTCAGCAGTACTGAAAGTTTCAAGTGAAAAAAAAAAAAAAAAA
The DNA here is from genome assembly GCF_904848185.1 of Acanthopagrus latus. Classification (NCBI taxonomy): domain Eukaryota; kingdom Metazoa; phylum Chordata; class Actinopteri; order Spariformes; family Sparidae; genus Acanthopagrus; species Acanthopagrus latus. The sequence goes on from NC_051059.1 coordinate 25,553,684, forward strand.
AATTGCTTCCAAGCCGAATATTTTAAAACTTAAACTGGCAACAGAAAATGTGTTTCTTAAATGCTCCATTATGAAAATTTGTCTTGAGAATAATGAAACCATCTGCGTTCAGAGTGAGTCTCTGTTCACGTCACTGTCACCAGGCGTGAACTCTCAGCTGACTGGCTCCGTCTCTACCTGCCGCACGTCTCTGTTCAACACTCAGTGAATGAAGAAACTCGTGCTGTGTTCTGTGCTTGATTGATTTTTACACATGAGAAATGTTTCTAATCCAAACTATAACACTCAGAGTGAAGTCTGTACCGTAGGTGAGCACGTAGAGCGGCTTGCCGTTGGTGTCCATGGTGGTGAGGCAGGGGGCCTTCGGGGAGATGGTGCCCCACCTCTGCAGCGCCGCCTCCAGAGACGGGGGCCAGTTGGTCACCACGCCCAGCTGCTCGCCCCGCATGGCCACCATCTGAGCCCCCTCCGCCTTCGGCATGTTGGGGTCCGGCTGCTGGACTGAAGAGGAAGATATGAGACGACGAGAAGCGAGAAAATAAACAATTAAACATGAACAATTAACTCAAGCGAGCCGTTTTCTCTGGTGTTTGTTGTTTCACAAGCTGTTTGAGTTAATCTGAAACATTGATTATTCATCAGCTGCACACAAATACAGTAACAACAGATTGTTTGGATCAGAGAGGACAGGTAGCAAGCTAACTGTTGTGCACGTGAGTAATCTGACTTATGAGTTTAAATCATCTTGTGATTTATGGCAGAGGGATGAAAAATACTGCATGATGTACTCGTTGTTTTTATCACTGAGGACTCTGACAGAAAACTGTTAATTAAATAAAAAACACCATGTTGATGTTGAGCATTTTTGTGTTTGCACAGAGAATCTCGCTCCGTCTCTCCAGCATCTGTTCGTGCTTAAATTATGAATTAAATTCTGGTTCTGCAGCTTCTGAAGCTGGAGACAAATAGAAATATTCATCAGTTAGAGACTCGGTCTGTGTCGCGACAGACAATAAGACAGCGAAGAGCTAAACGTGGTTTATTTGTGTGGATTACCGTCCAGACGTTTTCAGCGAGGCATTAAAACACAGTCGGAGGTAAAGGTTCGATCTCTGCCGGGGGCCAAACATGAGATGTTTTTTTAAAAACCTGCTTTATTTGAGTCGTTTCATATCGTCGTCTTTGCTGCTAACGTGTTATCAGAAACAGCAGCGTGGCTGTTATCACCCGTCTGTTCCACCTGTGACACTGTAAAGGACCATGACACTGATGCTGTTGTGTTTAAAGCAACATTACGTAACTTTTTGACCTTAAAAACAGCATCAGAATCATGTTGATGGTTCAGTGTCTTGTAATAGAGTGAACAGAGTCTCTGTCACATGTTTCTGCAACGTCTAACGACGGTCGTTACATACGTTTACTTCAACGTACAAATTTTCAACTCATGACTTTGTTCTTGGATTTGTCTTTAAGATAATTTCTACATAATGTTGCTTTAATTGTGCTGTAAAATAAAATAAATAGAACCGGACAAGATGAGCTGTTCTGTTGCAGTAAAAGCCAGAACTCCTTTCATTCCTTAGATACCGGGCTCACGAGACAACGTGTGGGAAAAGAAAACGACACGAACAGCTTGTCGAGTTCGTCTCTAAAAGGCTCATCGGATCTAACTTCTATCTATTTAAAAACAAAGAGGATGAAGTTTCTCACCTTCCAGGAGCTCCTCGAAGTCGTCCACAAAAAACTCTCGGAGCGGCGGCCGTTTGGGTCTCTTCAGAGTGTTGACGAGCTGCTGAATCTTGGCTGAAACTCTGCTGCTGACTGGAACACCTGCAGAGGACGAACACACCTGAAGTCCAACACCAAACTCTCAACTGTGGCTCTCTCAGGTGCTCACGTGACAGAAGCTGAGCGACAGCCTGAGTTCATCCCGCTGCTTCTCCTTTGAAACCCAAAAACATCCCTAAGTGTTTTTTTTTTTTAATCTACATGAAAGTGGCCTCGAGTGAGCAATCAACAGAGCCGCCGCCGAACGCGACACTCGCCGCGGCACACGAGATGAGCTGTGGGAACAAATTGCTCTTTGATTAAGGCTGATTTTAAACCCGGCCGTCACAGATTGAGGAGCTTGAAGACGCTGAGGTGAGATGAAGCCTGAGTGCTGAGATGTGGGAGCAAACACAGCGTCTATCTGGCACGACGTACGGTGAAACCCTGCAGAGGCAGGTGGGGAGGGTGAGTTTCATTCATATCGCTCCGTCCGCTGGTGGTTTCTGTCTTCATCAAATCATAGACAGAAGCAACATTTATAGGAAGTTTCTCCTGATTAACTTAAAAATCTGAAAATGTTCCGGAAGTGAGAAAACCTTCCTGGATCCGTCTCTTCATCCGGACGTTAATGGGATCTATTCTGGGCCGAGACTCGTCCTCCATCCAGAGGAGAGAAAAGCAATGACCTCGTTCCTTTTCTTCTATTCTCTATATGTTTAAAACCTCACCAGAAGACCAAGTTTCATGCTCAGGCTGTCTCGATATACCGATAATGGGAAATAAATACTGGTATCATGATGATAACACACGCATATGATAATATTGTGTAAATAAAAAAAAAAAAATCATTCCTGTTTCTTTACGTCCTCACGTTGCAGAACTACGTCTTAATCTACTCTGCATCTTCATCTAAATCTGCTTTGATTAAAAAGAAAATGTAATGCAAAATATGCTTTGCGTTTAGTCTGAATACATTTAAACCTCAAAACCTGACTGATATGCAACTCTTGGGGCCGACGTTAGGAAGTCAAAACTTCTGATATCAGCTGATAAAATCTCCTAATAATAAAGAAAATATCCCTCTGTTTTTGGTTAGAACAATAAAAAAGTAAAACAACATAGATAAAGACACGGACTTCTTTTCCATTTGAGTGGCAGAGATTCAGAGTTTGATGATATGTTGCGTACGTATTGTTTTACAGGCCAGTTACAGAGAAACGCCTCCAAACAAAAGATGAATGGGGACAAAAATAATCCTAACGGAAAGAAAATACTCTGAGATGTAGAAACTATTTTCAGTGAACGCGCAGCGCGAAGCCAAATCTCTGCCGCTACACGGTGAATCTGAGGTTAAATCCCCAGAAATCTACAGGCCCATTGTAAACAACATCATACAGAGATTAATAATCTCCTCTCAGCGTTCTGCCTCAGCTTTGTTGAGTCTCTTTCAGCCAATAGGCTGCCATCTGTGCACCCTGGCAGCCGAACTGTCAAGCTGCTTCGCTCTGAGCCGCGGTCCGAGTCCGGTCAGAGAAGAACCATCAAACTACGAGGCGAGCGAACTGGATCGCCTCAGAGGAGTCAACAGAAAGATCGGGATTCATCTTTACTAATGACAGAAAGACCACCATCATAACAAGTAAGAGGAACTCACCGTCTCCGGTCTCCATCAGCTCCGCGTTGCCGTACTTGGGCGTCTGTCTCTGGGCCGCGTTGCCGGCGCCGGGCGCTCTCTCCACCTGGATCCCGTCGGTGGCGGTGTTGTTGGTGTAGCCGGTGACATCTGGAGGGGCAGAGTGGTTCTCTGTGATGTGAGAAAACGAGGGGGGATCGAGGAGGGCGTTAAGGTCTGGTTAGTTCCCCGACAACCCCAAAACATCCTGGTGTTAATTATGTAGTTTGAAGAAATGCCCAGATGTTACGGCACACTGAGCACTTTTAAACCGAGCTGGACCTGAACAACGGCAAGTTTAACTCTTCTGTAAATCTTTGGTTTGATGCTGCTCCTGGCTAATCTGGTCACGGGGAAAGGAAATGGACTCAAACTGGACGACAACAACGTGAAACCAGAGATCCGTCTCCACAGCTGGACGAGGAGAGGTGGACTCTGTGTTTACAACATCGATGCTTGTTGACCAACAAGAGTTTCCCAGATGTCGAACTTCTGATGCGAAGATGTCGACCACGCGATCATCAGCATCTTGTTGCTGCCGTTTACATTCACCCTGACGCAGATTCATGACGGATTTTCGTTACGCAACCCTGTGTTACATAAAGAGGAATGGATTTGCTTTGTTCTGTGTCAGAGATGCGGATACATACAGAGAGAATCCACCAGAACCAGCATCTAAACTCCTTCCAGAACCCTGCAGCCATTTCCTCACAGATCACCGCCACACGCTGTGACGCCTGCCTTCCCACGTCATTCCCATCAACACCCACACCTGAACGCTCATTTTCAGGTCGTTACTCCTCTGATTCTGCGCCGCATTTCGGCTGTTTCAGCTGCTGCGGCGCACCTGGCGTTTCAAAGCTCCCATCAAGCCTCCAATTCTTCACATTTACGTACTTTCATGAGGCTCAGCTGCTGTTCAACAACATCAAACGCAGTTTACTGTTCTGCCCGGGGGATTCTTTACTCTGAGTGGTCGGAGCATGAAATGATGCAGGGAGGAAGATGTGCTGTGAATCTAAACAGGGACGAGTGTAGGAGCTGCCTGCCGCGTCGCTTTCAGCGCTAAATACTGTATTTATGTTCCGCCTGCAGTCGTATGTTCTGTGTGTCATTTGCATTAACATTGTTCGCATGTTAAGATAGATTATGTGTTCTCTGGTTACAAGGACAGAAGCTTCTCTGTGGTCCATCATGGAAAAACAACATCTTTTGGATCTTCGGGAATCCTTTTTGGATTGAAGCTTGATCGCTTCCTGGAAGTCAGGTTCAAAAATACAACAACCACAGAGCTCATGAGGACTTAAAATGCCTTCAGATGGAAAATGTGAGGTTTAATTTTGGACGTTACAGATGCTCGAAATCAGACGAGAACATGTTGCTGCTGATAACAAGAGTCCGTCCAGTCGTCAGAATAAAATGTTGGGACTGAATGTTCAAATTGTGAAATCATATCAACATTTCTATCATATCACACTCAGATTACATGTGTGGGAGTTGAATTCCATGTCAGGGGATGGAGCGACAGCTGGGTGAGTTTAGCTGCTAAGCCAAAGACTGCTGTTCAAGACTGTGTTTCAACATTTGTAAGCATGGATCCACTGGAGAGACTCAGTCAGGATGTTTCAGCCGGGCCTGTGTGTGTTTTAAACAGGCTGTTATAGTCAGAAAAACATCCACACAGGTCGACTAGGAAAGCAACGAAACCCACGTTTATTATCATTAATTTGTTGTAATAGGCCCGGTACTTTTACCCAGGAGGCCGCTGTTCTTTACATATGTCATAAAACTAACCAACCTAACCAAGTAGTTTTCTTGGCTATGCGTACGGCGAAGGCCCGGTCAGCCTGTTGGTGTGTTACAACTCTCATGTCGTATTCCATCGTTTATGTAAGAGGATGTGTTGGTTTTTAAGATATTTTCTAACCTGAACTGGTTGTTAGTTGGCCGTCACAGCTTAAAACTGGACCTACAGAAATGTAAAGTTTCAATACATCTGTAGTTTGCAGTATCGTACACTGCCAACATTTATTCTGGCGATTAGGTGATGAAGGTGGATCTCATCCTGTTGCATGATTTTGCACCTTCTGCACTGAAAAGTCATCTTTAATGAGGAAATAGTACCTAAAAAAAGCCAATAAACTGACTTTGCTGGTCTCAAACAGCTTGTTTGTTAACCTGAAACTATTAAAAATGCTCTTTCTTTAAATAACGGCACAACTTTTCAGATTAAGAGACAAGTTAAGTGTATTCCAAACCCAGACTGGTAACACTGGGACACTTTACCGTGAAAACCAGCTGTATGATATCACACATGCGTGATCATAAACCACCGTTCTTAAAAGATGAAAAAAAAAAAAAAAGAAACTTTAGAGATGAAGCTCTTTAAATGACCATAAAACAGCGACACATTTATGCAGAAATAAATTAAAAGCAGAGAGAAAAGTCCATATTTCACTTCAAGTGTTCAATCAGGTGTGGAGGATGCACCACACTACTTTTTAAAAACGTCCTCTGAGAGGTCACCGCTTGAGATGATTTACCCCTCGACTCTCCGCTCAGCCGCTGAAATCAAGGACCAGAACATAAAGCAGAAACTACTTGACGGCGTCGAGGCTTCCCACAGTGAAAAGGCAGCAGAGCGAGTCACATGTCAACGCTTTGACTCACAAGTGCTGCTCGTGTACACAAAGAAACCACTTCTCCGTCATCGTCGGGCCCCAACTGAATCCACTAATGAGTATTTCTTTAAAATAATCAAGCAAAGGGTTGTTAAAATGACTCAGCGCGTTATAAAAGTAACATCATTCGCATTGACTCTGAATTTCTCATTGTGAGGCGAATGAATCGTTTCCATTTAGACTTTCAGATGCATGTTTTCATCCAACAACAACCTGAAGCTGTAAAGTTTGAGTCACAAGAAAGTTTCATATTTAGTATGTAACATAAACAGAAAAACAACATCTGATCTCCCTCTTACTGAATATTTCATCACCCTCTGTTCTCGGAGGAAGATGAAGCGGTTTAATACGGACTCTTGGATATTGTACAAATAAATGTATACACAGCGTGAATTATTGATTCAACCGTAATTTACACACAATAAAATAAGACTTTTAAAACAAAATGGCGCTGTAATCTAACCGTCTGACTGAGCTGGTCTTGGTAAAGTTCGTTCTCTTCCAGTCACGTCATGTATCTTCCGATAAAGTCGACTTAAAAAAAATCGAGCTGAAAGGCTGAAAAACAGAGGAAGTGTAGAAGAGAGAGAGGGAGCGAGGGAGGAGATGATTCCCTGCAAAGCGCCGAGTCCAAAGCCAGCGAGACCAAACAGAATTCTTTCTCCAGACACGGACTGCATATCAATACTGCAGCACACGGCGCAGGCATGCTAATTACTGTAGCACGCTGCGTATCCTGTCTCTGCAACATCTGGGCCGTCTGTCGGCGCCGCAGCCGTCCAGACATGCACTCGCTGTAGCCGCGATGTTGTTTATCTGCCCGGGAATGTATGTGTGTGTTTGTGTGTGTGTGTGTGTGTAGCAGTGACCTCATCACAATGTATTTATGATGATGTGTGACGGGGGGAGAGGGAATATCAGCCCTGAGCTGAGGAGGATGATGAATGCCTCCTTCACCGCTGGAATACCAATCAGGCCCGGCTGAGGAGCCGATTCAGGGACGGGACGCGTCCAGTTTAGAGCCGGACTGATGGTTGAAGATGCTGTCGCTGAAAGGTCACAGGTTCGATACCCATCACCTGCCGTAAGTCTTGTTAAGTGAGTCGGCCAATAAAGAGACATTTGACTGTGTGTTTTCCTCACCGGCATTAAAAGAATGATATGATGTTCAGCAGAAATGCAGTTCAGTGCAGGGAGAATGTGGGAGTGTTTTAAATTCAAAGTCACAGTGGAAAAGAAGTTCGTCAAGTGACACATGACCAGATTTTCATCATGTTTTACACCTGAAAGCTGGACATTCGGTAGTTTTCGGGAGCTCTTTCGTGATGAACCAAGTCTGTGGGACGTTGTCTGAATAATGCTGCCACAAAATCATTCACATCTCCCTCCGACAGTCTGTGTCGAGCCGGCAGAAAGCTGAGCGTGTGAGAAAACTCGACCCAAGACAAAGAAGGCAGGTTTTGTAAAACTTCAGCGTGCAGCGGAAAAACCTCTCCGATCAGCGTTATGAGACACCTGATGAATAACATCCAGGAACCTGCTGCTGCTCCCAAACTGCTGAACTGTTTCCCCTCAGAGACCAACGTTTATTCCCCCTGGCAGATATACAGCATCGACGGTGAAATCCCGACAGGCCTCATCCAGACGGCAGCCTTTAATTACATTGAGTACGGGAACTCTTCCAGCACTGTGTTAATGGATTTGGGTTATATATTATGTTCTGACAATGATGAACGGCTGATTAAAGGGTCTGGGTCTTAAGTCTTTTCTTTCATTGTTCACTTCACTTTGTGTTCTCTAGAAGAAACGGAGGGAGCCACTTCGACAAATGAGCGCGTCAGCAGCTGTCAGCTGATGAGGTCGTCGGGTTAAAGCTCGCAAAATGTAGAAGAATTAATTCTCTGTTCATTTGGTTTGAAACACAGGGGAAAAAAATCACAGCTGAATTTTAGTTCTGGTTCGGTTCTTGTTCACAAAGACTGCAGATCGAGATGGTCTGGAGGAAGAAACACCAGGAGACGCATCAGGTCCAGAGAGAGAGAGAGAGAGCTCAGAGATTATTTTCTAACTTCTGGGATTAAAAAGTGGATTTATCTTCACTCCTGTTGATCAGCCCGACTGCGGCAGTGATCCGGAGGTGACTGTCGGGTGTTTCTGTTCTGTTATGTTGTCTGCTGACCGGAGCTGGAGGGGAAATGTAATTTACTTTATGAATGTCATGTTGCAGAGAGGAGAGAGAACCAGAACCAGAACCAGAGTCAGTGCTGAGTGTAGTCAGAGCTTGATACCCACTAGCTTGTTGTACTGTAACGTTATCTAGATGTTTGGATGTCGAACTCGCCTCCCTGGCAGTGAACACGACAACTGTTTACAAAGTTAAAATCTCTGCATGAATACATAATACAGTAAGATGAGCTGATGGATTTAATGGCAATTTAGCTTTTGAAATTCAGCTAAAATCAAATGTTTTCATTTTCAGAAAGCGTGGTTGATTCTTTTGCTTTCACATCAGAACAAACCGGGCCAGAGTTCGAGAACCAGCCGGCGTGTTTTGTCCTGAAATCGAGCGCGACTGCAACTTCATACATCGATCCTTTGGGTGGGAAAACAAAGTCTGGCGACTGATAAGCACGTTTATTAACCAGACAAAGGCAGTGATTGAATTCTTTGATATGTGACTTCAGGTAGCAGATATCAAGAATACTGCAGAAAATTACAAACCGACACAAAACTAAAGAGGAGGAAGCCGGCAGACAGCCTTCATTCCTCCACCATCTGCTTTCTGGCTCACATGAAAAGCCGTTTTGAAAGCAGATTGCCTCTGGCTGAGCAAACAACTAAAAAAACATGCTGCATAATTAGCCAAATCAATACACGACACCAAACAGAGTAACCTTGAAAAAGAGGGAAAAGCTGCTTTCTAGCCTCTTTATAAGCATTGTTGATTCTCCTCATCAACAATTCACACTCTGAAAAGCTGTGAGCACCAGCTTTTTTTTTTCCAACTCGAAACAAACAGAAACACAACGCTCTCATGCATCTACAACGAAGCTCAATGCTACTCCTGGTCGAGGTTAGCATTGAAGTATTTTCTCAACATGAGAAAGCACAAATTTCATCAGCAGGAGGGGAAAAAAGAGCGAGGGGCAGGACTTCAACAGCAAGCAGATGATGGAGAGGGGGGACGATACGACATCCCGAGGGATGGCGGGAGCCTGACGCTGCTCCTCGGGCTCTCGGCCAGTCATGCTCCTAACTGGACTTACCGGAGCGTCCCGGCCCAGAGTTCCCGTTCTCTACCAGACCAGCTGGCACTGCCCTCCTCCTCCTCCTCAAGGAGAGGTGGGACAAAAGGCCTGCATGTGAGGAACAAGAAGGGAGGGGAGGGCTTGAAAAAGTGGCGTCAAGTCGTGTGTCGTTCAGGAGCCAGTGTCACAAATCTGACTTAAAATACACCTCGTACTTAAATGACTAGACACACTGTAATGATCTATAACCTGGTATTTAAGTTCAATCAAAACAATCAAGACACAGAGTTCAGTTCAGTGCTCAGTCTGCAGGGTGCTCGACACTCAACATATTCCAGCTTTCATCAAAAGAGCACCAAAAGAGCACCGTCGGCCTCTGAAGGGGTTCTCAATGATCACACAGCAGCAGAACAAACAAGCACTTTGTGTTATCTGAAACAAAAAAAGAGGCGACAAACACACAGCTTGCTCTACTGAACCCAAACCGAGCCAAAAGTCAAGCGTAACAAGCGGATCGTCCACAGCGATCCAGTGAGAGATCTGCAGCCTGCAGGGTCAAAGTGTCCGGAGGAGAGAGGAGGACAGAGAACAAGACAAGAAGAGAGACGAATGAGAAACCAGGCTGGAATGAGGCAGTATGGGCAACAATCACCTTTAAGTATGAACACACACACACACACACACACACACACACACAGTGAAAACACAGGACGGCTCGGCTGCTTCGGCCTCGAGCGAGGAAATGAGAAACAGAGCTGTAACCCACACGTGTTCACACCGCTGAGGATTTCCTCTGAGATGAACATGAACTCAGTCAAACAAAGAAGAAAAAGACTCAATGAAACGTGACAAAATAAAAAGACTGAGTATGTAAATGTAACTACAACAGAAGAGGCTGCCAGGACCCTGAACACATGACCGACTGAACACCAGAAGCACATTTTGTCTGATTTTCTAAAACCAAAACCGAGGACTCGTCTTTCTAACGCAACGTATTTATCATGTGAGGGGCTACGCTAACAAGCTAGCAATAATGACTGAGGTTAGAGACTTTGGTTTAAAATAACTTCATACTGGTCACAACATAACTTGGTCCGGTGTATGAACCACCCTACCACCGGACCGGACCGGACCCGGACTCATCTCCCTGTTTATAGTCAGAGAACAACAACAGCATCAAACAAGCGCCGGGCCACCGACCTGGCTGTGGCAGGTGACCCGGCTGTGGCAGGTGACCCGGCTGTGGCAGGAGACCCGGCTGTGGCAGGAGACCCGGCTGTGGCAGGTGACCCGGCTGTGGCAGGAGACCCGGCTGTGGCAGGCGACCCGGCTGTGGCAGGTGACCCGGTGTGAGTGAGACCGGCTGCCCGAGTCAAGAACTTTTGAGGGTCCCAGATGCTGCCGTCATCCACCATGACAGACACATGAGATAAAACAAGCACTGGCTGCCCCTTACACTCATTTTCTTTGGTCCGTTGGGTCAGAACATTATCACACGAGTCTTGTAATAATATCTTCTGGACTCAATCAATGATGGAGAAAATCACCTTAATCTGTTAAATCTTCCTCCCGTTCCCCAAAGGTCAAAAATATAACTCCTGAGATTTTCTCTGGGGTTTTTTATTTCACATTATATTTGCCAAATCAAGAGAAACAAAGCTGTTAAACCACCGAAACGTTTTCTTATTATTTCTAATCAATGAACCAGAACTAGTTGTAGTCAGTCTGGAGTCATTTCCACACGCAGACGGACGGTTCTCACCTCAGGAGATCTTCATAAATCTTCTCCTGCTGTTTATTTCTTCTGCATTAATTCTGCCTCTGACCGGTAAATTATTCAGACGCAGGTGTTTTTTTTTTTCCTGCATCTTCACCATCTTCCTCATTTTATTCTTGGAAGCAGACTGAGTGCCGTTCTCACCGCTCGCCTCCGGGCGGCTGCTCCCACTGAGACGTCTTTCTGACTTTGCTAATTTGAGGTCCGCGGGGGAACGATGACACAGGAAACACACTCGCACACACAGACCAGCTAACCAGCGGCGTGCACAGATCCTCTCCCGTCACATGCGAGCGGTGGAGGAGCTGAACGCCGGCCGGGCGGAGCCGGCGGGGGCTCCTCTCTGTGTCCGTCCATGCATTATCTTCAGAGCTGGATACCGACAGAGCCAGCATGAAAACAAAACCTGTCGCCAACAGAGCGTTTAGACACGACGCCGCCTCAGCTGATAGCGGGAAAAAAGCACAGCAACCGGGCAGTTTTTTCCACTTTTATGTGTCTGCTGGAGGTTCAGAACCAGCTGAAGGAACCTCCACCCTGCTGCTGGTGTGAGTCTGATGAGGAGCTCGCAATCTGTCCGGACGCTTTTATAGTTTTCTTTTCAAATAAAATCTTTAAAAAACCTGGAGCAGCAGCACACAGAAAAGTTAACTTTGTGTTGGTTGTAGAGTAAATTCTGACAGCAGGACAGATAACAAGCAGACTACAGCTCATACAGGAAGCAGAAGAACTGTAAAAACCTGCATTTACACCCTGAACACCAGGAAACAACCTCCAACTGAACACATTTAACCAGCTGACGTCTCCAGTTCACACATTTAAAGTTCAAAGACTCAGAGACACACACACACACACACACACACACACACACACACACACACACACACACACACACAGTCCTCCCAGCCAAACACACTTTTGTTAGAAACCTAAAACAGCAAACTAACTTCACCTACGACTAAATAAACTCCGGGGCCGTCGATTTATTTAAAGACCGAGTCAGAGCTTTGAAGTTTTCAGCCTCGTCGTTCCCAAACTGGGATTTTCAGGGATCTTCAAAACATCCTGAGAGGATTCAGGTCTTCAGCAAAACACAGAAGAGTTTAAGTAGCTAACACTACTCTGTTTATAAGAAAGCTAAAAGTTGGATGAAATGAAATACATATGACCGACTGTATTAATACAACTGGTGTTGAGATGTTTTTGGAGACGATCAATCATCTTTATCTATATCATCCTCTATGTGGAGCACTTCCATTTAAATCTTTGTTATGCTTTTTTATCTACGTTTGTGTAAAGCACTTGAAACTGCCTCAGTGTTTGAAATGTGCCATAAATAAACTTTCTTTGCCTTCTGAGATTGAAGTTGTAGATTAAATTTTCATAAAAGCAGAATCGTATTAAAAACCCTCGTCACCTTCCTGTTGGTGCACGTCGTCCTGCTGGATGAAACAAGCCAGCCGTCCCGTAAAACACAATCTGAACACCTTTAATCAGCAAATGGAGAAGCTAAAGGTGAGATGAGATCTCATGAAATGCAGTTCATGAGACAGCGTGTCCGGTCTGTGTTTGTTTGATCCTGACTGCAAATAAGTTTTTTTGCAGCTTTTGTCTGCTGGTTTCTTGCAAACATCCATTCTGGAAGTAAAAAAATCGCCTCCTGTGCATCATATCACGTTACATCCTGCATCACTTCTCTTGTTTTCGTGACAAAACGTAGTTCGGAGCCCAGACAGACTCATCGGTGAGTTTTTCTTCCATAACGACTTTACGAGTCCTAGTTATGATACAGAAAGTTGTGTAATGTTACCAAGGTTGTCGCCGATGTCACTGAGGCTCTCACTTAAACAGCTTTATCAACACAGTCACGGTTAATGTGGCCGCGTCAGACATTAATTCAGATGTACTTCAGTCGGGCTTGCAGCTCCAGACTGATTAACGTGTCTAGATTTGAGGTGGAGTTAGTTGGTTAAGGGTGTCAACTCGGAGTCTGCGTCCGGCTTTAGATCCGACTCAAGGTGTCGGTGGAACCTCTTACCTGTCTTGTGGTGGTGCCGGTGGTGGTGATGGTGATGGTGGTGGCGGTTGTGGTGGGCGGAGATGTGGACGTGTTGGGCCAGGACGTCGGCCAGCCTGCCGCCGGCCGCCCCGCTCCCCCCGCTGCGCGTGGAGGAGGAGGAGGAGGAGGCCGTGGAGGAGGTGGTGGTGGTGGTGGAGGAGGTGCCGTGGATGGCCCGGCTGATCCAGTGCTCCATGCTGATGCTCCCCTCCCGGCTGGACGAGGTTCCTCCGCCACCTCCTCCGTCCTCCTCTTCGCCGTCTCCGCCCTCCTCCTCATCGCCGTCGCCCTGCCCCTCGCCCTCTGAGCCCGAGGACGTATCTGAGGAGGAGAAACAGACGGCGGACACGGAGGAAGAGGAAGAGGATGAATAAACGCAACAGAGCACAGAAACAACATTTAACAACTGACTATGGAAACATCTTTCAATATCAGGGGGAAACAAACAAGAGTCAAGTTCAATCTGATCCTGACTGCTTTACAACGAGTTATATTTAGAGACAGACGGAAACATCATATCTATATACGTCGCCGTTTATCGTCTGCAGCCTGGAAAGATTTCAGCTCCCATCTGTTCAGAGTCGCCGCAGGGAGGCCGGAGAGAGGTGTGACTGTGAAGGCTAAACTGTGTGTGTGTGTGTGTTTTGCATGTGATTTCCATAACGCCTTTGGCTACGAGACTAATAGTGATGATACGAATAACAACAGCCACTGACCCAGTTCTCACACACACACACACACACACACACACACACACACACACACACACACACACACAGGTGCTGTGTTCCTGTGGGTGTTGTGCAGACACACAATAACCTTCGACAACAATCACCCAAACAAAAAGAAGCAGGTATGTTTCTCATGACTGAGTGGAAACTAAATATGAGTTGAATGGAGATGAAATATTGGACACTGGCTGCAAAAAATACAAGATGCAGTTGGCGTCAGATCCAGAGGTTCTGGAGGAGTAAACACCCGGAGTATCATCGGCTCTGATCCGAAGCCGCTTTGGGATTAAAAAGCGGATTTATCGTCACTCTCACCTCCACTGTCGGGTGTTTCTGTTCTGACTGCTGACTGGAGCTGGGGGGGAAAAGTACTTTACTGCATGAATGTAATGTTACAGAGAGGAGAGACAGAACCAGAACCAGAACCAGAGTCTCTGCTGAGTGCTGAGTTCAGTGGTACCGCTTTCTTGACCGAGCTGGTTCAGGTGCTGGTTTGGAATCGGTGAACAAAAACTGGTTGGAGAGCTGCACCAACACTTTCCTGGTCCAGAACAAAGACCTGCTTTACATCAGGGGCTCAGAGCGAGTTATCGTGACCCGGCACCAACTTGGACCACTTATGATCGACATCTTTAAAAACCGGAGCGAGTGTGGTGTGTTCTGGCTCAGTCCACGGGAGAATAAACAAAAGATTTTAATTATTTCCTGGCAACAGTTGGATTATTGGAGACTAAATGATGCAACTCTACGGTGGCTCTCACAGGAAAACCAGCACCGGCCCAGAACCAGCACCTGGTTCACTTCGGTGGGAAAGGGGCGTGACAGTTGACCTGACTTCAAACACACACACACACACACACACACACACACACACACACACACACACACACACACACACTCCATGTGTGTCAAATAATCTGACAAATAATCAACAAACGATCCTGCAGTCAAATTTCTCCAACACGCGCCATCGCTGATCCAAATCTCTGTGAGGACACTCGGGCAGAAATGTTCACGGGCGAGGTGAGGTTCGGTCCGTTAGCTTCTCTAAACATGTGGAAACACGGTGGATTGTTTAAGTACACAACTCGACAAAGTGTATAACAAAAGGTCTGGTTGTTTTCACCCAGAAATCTTAAATTTCACATCTTTAAATGAGGTCAAAACGTGAATAATTTTGTCTCCATTAGCCGCTCCCCCCTTTTAAATAATCAACCGGTTTAATAATCTTTAAATGCTGCGAGTTTCTCTGCAAACTTTAAGACGTGACATTTATGGTTTGTTGTGACATTTCCAGTTCGCGGTCGCAACATGTGAACTACCGCGGCGCTCTGCTGACACGCTTAAATGGCAAATCAGCGAATGTCTCGGTGTCAGCAGAACCCCGAGGAGAGACTCCTCACGACCAAACACAAACATGTTGACAAAAGAGTAGACGCTGCCGGGCGACAAACAGACACACAACAAACACACAGAGAGGAAGGAGAGAGCAGCCTCGTCGTGACGCTGGAATATGTTTTGATGATGTGTTGAGAAAACTGACAAAATGCAGCTGTGAAAATCAGTCAGAAGCCAACGGAGAGCACATCAGAGTCCTCGCTCGCCCGTCGCCTCCGCACGACGCGACACGCTGCTCGGCAACACGCGACTCTGCTGTCCTCGGCTGAACCTCACTGGCTGCCAGACAGCCCTGTGTGTGTGTCTGTGTGTGTGTGTGTGTGTGTGTGTGTGTGTGTGTGTGTGTGTGTGTGACTGCTTTTTACAGCAGCTCCCCGAGGACACACGCTTTCTAAATCTGCGAGATGGACCGTGTGTGTGTGTGTGTGTGTGTGTGTGTGTGTGGAGGCAGCTTGTGTGCTTTGTGTAATGTGGCAAAAATAAAAACAGAACTCATGTGAATACTGTGTACGAGTGTGTGTTTGCACACAACACGCAGTACTTCTGTGTATTTCGCCTCCACAGTGCACAAACAAGCTGCGTGTGAATGTCGTGTGTAGGCAGAAAATGTGTGTGTATATTTATGTTGGATTGCTGTTGATCAAATGTGTTTACAGACGTTTATGTACATTATAAATACATTAATATATTTTTGAGCAGCAAGAGAAGAAAAGAGATCAGAAAATGGAAATACTCGAGCACAAGTACCTCGACGTTGTTGTACTAGAGTATATGTACACAGTGTCATCCCATCACTGCGAACATCAGCCATACTTCTGAAGTTATTTCGCAAAAAATTATTGAATTAAACATTGCTAACAAGGCTATTTTCTAAGATTGAATTGCAGTGTGAATTTGATCACATCCATCTCCATCTAGTTTCGGTTGTGTTGGAGAAAAAAAAAAAAGAGAGGCTGGATGGAGGAAGAGTGTCAGGAGGGGAGGTAAGATGGAGGGGTGACAGCCGCTGACGGAGACGAGAGCCCTCGTGAGAGAATCGTACGGTTTGTCGAACATCACGAGGGAGCCATGTTGGCTCCGTCTGCTCTGACCCAATAAACTCCCCCTCGTATTCAATCTGTGGCCGTTGGTCTAAATCACGCCTCGTTTAGCGGATCTCGACCCTGCAGCCAGAGAAATAATGGCCTCATTAACACCCTCGTTAACTGACACCGCCGCCATAAAAGACATGGATGACTGCCCTCGCCACACGCCCGGGGAGGCATCCCGCTTCGCGCGCTACGGGGATGAAAATCGACCGGAGGATGCATCCAGTGCACTTTTAAAAATGAGTGATATCCATCGTAGACGTACGCCAGACGCTCATCACGGATGTCAGAAGAGCTGGCGGGAGGTTTGGCTCAGAAACAGGAAGGACGGAGTACATCTCCTCACGACGACACCAACGTGGCCTCTGAGTGTGGCTGTAACTGTGTTTTCCATACCTGGTGGCGTGTAGGCATCCATCGAGGTCTGGACCACCAGCGACCGCCGCTTCGAAGGCATCGGCACGGCCATCTTCCTCTCTTTGTGCTTGGCGAGGGCGGCCTGCACCGCCTCAGTGTGCACATCTGCAGACACACAACAGGAGCAGGTTTAACTCCGGGGAACATTTAGTTACAGCCTGAAAGCGACGACCTTCATTTTATTAAAACTGAATCCATAGCTGAGAGTTTTTTTTTAGCGTTGGCAATTCTCAAGTTGCCCGTCAGGGAGAGCGATCGATTTCCTCTCATTTCTGAAGAGGAAGAAAGTTTGTGAACATTTGTGTGAGATTGAAAACTCATCATACTGCTGAGATTAACTGTAGGCAACTGTACCGACCTGCATAAAGGGCAGGAAATACACATTTAATTCACTGTATCCCCCAAAATGTAGTAAAGCACACAGCTGAGGTCTTTTAATGTCGGTCACACAAAATAAAAATATAAACGGGCGGAAAATAAGAAACATTTTTGCTCTAAAACACATTTCAAAATATTCAAAAGACATTAATTCAGTGGTGGAAAGCAACTGAATACATTCACTCAAGTACAGTTTTGAGGTGACTCGATATTTTAAAAGCATATATTGAACTTCTTGCTCCTCGACATCGATCTGACAGTCACTCACAGCCAACTGGTTACTCTTCAAATTAAGGTTTTATAGAAGCGAGCGCACGATGAACAGATCATAGAAAACACGTTATCGTATATAAAAACTTTTGTAACCCTCAGAACGAGACGCTGCCTGGTTGTTTTCAGACACATGTCTATCTGTGATGTTTACTTCTCAACCTCTGAGATAGTTTTATTAAAATAACTTTTTAAGGGAGGTCAAATTATTCCACGTCTCTCGGAACAAAAGGGGATATTTCTCTCTCTCTTGTTAATCATCTCACAACACCTCAGATTTATCTCAGAGGAACTGAAGAACTCTGAATTTTACGTTTTCTGGACTATAAAACATCGCCTGGCTCTCCGTCAGCATGTGGTTGAGTAGTAAAGAAAACATCTGAACATCTAGCTCATAAATGCTCCTTTACTTCTATCTCAGTAGGACTTTTATTGCAGCTTGTTGAGTCCTTCGTCCTCCGCTGCGTACTGTATAAACATGGCAGGGACGAGTGAATAACTGGAGAAAGAGGTCGACGCTTCGGGCGCCGATAATGGCCGTGCAGTCCAGAGTAAACACCGAGACGTAAGTGTGTTAAATACCGGAGAAATCTGAGAGTCCGTCCAGCCAGAGCACCAGCACACGGAGAGGAAGGAACAGCAGCAGGACGATCAGCTGTGTTTGTGCTGCAGTGTTCTCGTTACAATGAGCGCCGTGTTCCCACTCATGCACATTTGCTTCATCGACACAAACGTTCCCAAAGCTGGACAGCAGCTCCCGTGAGGCCCCTGTGGGTTTTTTTTTTTTTGTTTTCCGACTGGACTGAGTTCAGGGAGTGTCGGCTGAAGACGTTTTTTTTTTTGCAAATTAGTGTTTCCAAGAGCGAGATAAAGCGGCGCGATACGGCCGCAGCTGGGTTTGTTTGAACGGTGTCCATTGCTGGCAGAAGGCAAACACACAGCGGCTAACGATGCAGGCTGTCGGCCCCGATAATGACATAAGTAAGACATTTGTCAGGGTGAATGGGCCTCACAGATGTACGTTTGTTTGGCTTGTGTGTGTGCTTATGTAGGGGAACGGAGGTAATTTAAATCTCAAGTGCACGTTTATTGTCTCACGGTCGACCGAGTGTGACTGCGAAGTGTGTGAAAGTGTGTGAAAGTGTGTGTGTGTCTGAAGGCGCTCACACAGCTTTTCTTTTTCAATTTAATGGGTTAAAAGCTTTTTTTTTTTCTCTCTCTCTTTCACAGGATTTATTTTCTGTCGGATCGAATTCAAACAAACTCGAACTCTCCTGCAGCGTGTTGGAATGTGATAATAAAGGAAGTCGGGTTCTTCTCTCGGCCTCTTTTTGCCCTGAGTGAGCGTCACCACAGTGAATTCTTTCTGATTCAATTTTTAAATGAGAGGCCACTGAAAAGAACCTACCCGAGTTAAAATCCCCTCGTTAATCCTGCATTAATCTCTACCGGACACCAGATGGAACAAAGACCAAACAATGCGTGTTGTAAGAGCTGCGACAGGTTTGTCAGGAGCTTTTTCCACTCATCTGTGCCAGAAACTCTGCGATTTGCTGCAGCCCGGTTCTGCAGAGGAAGGCTGAGAATACCAAGCAGGCCTCAGAATAACAGTCCTCAGAGTGTCCACAGGTCCAAAATTTACATCTGATCCACACAAACAGAACCCGAAAAGGACCAGAGGACTCGAGCCAGGCCAGTAAATCTGCCGGCCTGACGAGGGAGAACAAAAAGTGGCCAACTAGACCTTTCATTAGAGCGTTTGTCCAACAGGGAGCGCTCTAAAGTTGTTTACGTGTTTGAATCCATTTTAAAATAAAAAACATTATAACTTTATCATTCACTCTTTTTTGGCAGCAGGAATCTAAGACCTGTCTCCCGCCCAATCACGTTGTACGTGTGTGATGATGTCATGTGACGAATGGTACAAAATCTAAGACCTCATTACGCAAAAATAGTAGTTTTGAACATCATGTACTTTGTAAAACTCTGTGCATATCTCAAAAAACTGAGTTCAAATAAGTAAATAATTAAGTTCAAATGAGATCAACATGTTTTGGGTTTTAATTCAGTAAAATCTGAGGAAAGAAATGTTACTATTTTCATACTGGTATTCATTTTATGACATAATTTTGATACTTTAAGTCTATAAACAATCCTGAATTATTAAAGACGAGTTTGACTTATTAGCCTAGTTTGTACAGATTTCAGGGATATGAAGCTTTTGAAGATACTTTGAAGAAACGACATCACAAGAAACAAAAACAACCATTAACCTGCCGACTTCAGGTGACGAGTAAACCGTTTCTGATGTGTTAAATTGGCGGAGTGCCCCTTTAAGTCAGTTAACACACAAGGATTTTATGTCTACATATGACACATGGTGGTGATGTTAACATGCAGCAGGTATGGACAAACGTGTCATTATTAAAATCCAGATTAAAATCACACCATTAACTTCACTGGAGGAACCTGAGGAGTAAAATTAAAAATATAATGGTGTCCTGCTGAAGTTATCACCCACAGCCTGATATGCTAATGAGGTGATTAATGGAGCTAATTAACACAGAGATGAGCTCATGTGTCATTATCGCTCCGCTGGTGGTCCGTGACGTCGCCTCAGTGTTGATCACAGTTCCACATGAAGCTCACCTGCTCAGTGTGAGCGACAGGCGGCAGGACGAGAGACTAAATGTCCCACAGGTGTATCGTCGAGGACACGCCCCCCCCCCCAGGTGCCTCTTACCTGATCGGTAACGCTCGTCTCTGGAGCCGGAGGACCGTCGGCGGTGGTAGCGGGACGATGAGGACGGGGTGACCGGGGTTCTCCTCTCCTGGCCCATGGACGGATCCATTCCTGGAACACAGAGGCTCCGATTTACAAATCTACTTTCAAATCTTTTGTCTTTTTGTCTTTTTGTAAATCTCTTGTGGTGTTGAACACCTTTGCCAGCTGTCTTTCTTCTTTTCTAAATGTGTTTTACCTGTTTACTTTTTATACAGGTATTTACCACAGTGGAAACTACTGATACATATTGGAGCTGGCAGAAACGTTTTTTTGTTTCATTTTGTGTCTGTAAATATTCAGGGAGACGACAATAAAGTGAATTTTGAATCAGAACAAGGGCTCAGAAACAACAGGAGGGTAGAGTTTGTAGTCTGGCTGCAGGTTTACGACTACAAACCTTCTCTGATATGTTTTCTTGAGTGTAGCAGGTCTTCAGTAGCTAATTCAGCTGACTTTTAATGGTGCCAGTTTTTTCAAAATGTAAAAAAACGAACAACTAGCAGGGCGGAGGATCAGAACATCAGAACAAAACTAACTTTAAACCTTAACAAGTGGTAAATAAAGAGTGAAATAACCTTTCTTTAAAGACGGACTGACTTTAAGTGTGATGGCTGTTATAAAGTGTTACCAAAGAAAGAAAAACAGCAGTAATCACAAAAACAATAAACGGCTATAAGATAAGATACAAGTTGATTTAATAATAAATATAAAACAGAAAATAACCACAAAGATCTACAGAGAGAGCAGATTTCTCTGGATGAAAGCGGCCATGTGATGTAGATACAGACACACACGTACGTCTGCACCAACACAAAGAAAACAGCCTCCCCACACAGCGATCAATACGTCTGATGATAACAACCACCCTGACGCTGACAGCTCCGGCCGCTCCGGAGCCGCTGATCTACGAGAATCCATCTCGGCTTCACACTTCCACCCTCGTCTGTCTTCATTAGAGCTCTCAGCGCGGCTCGAAGAATCACCGCCGCTCAGGAGAGAAAGCTAAAAGTTGATTAGCCGACCATATAAAGACCGCCAGCCCAGCGCGGGAAATAAATGACAGGTCTGGGAAATACCTCGCTTTCCTGTTTCCTCTGGGGAGTCTGCCGTGATGGATTCCCCCCTCCTGACTCGTTCTACTCGCTCTTGAAAATGTTTTCTTTCCCTCTCCTCGCTTCTGACTCAATTTCTCTAGTCTTGCAGGTAGCTCTCTTTTATTTGTCTGTTTGTTCATTTACTCAGCCTCAGAAGAAATGTAGACTTGGTTGAACTGGTTTGAAGTTTCTAGGGATGGACGTGTTGGACGCCCGTCACCTGGTGCAGATATCCACGGTGCTTTAACCTCCATATCTGACATGTGACCGAGTCATTTAGTCCGAGTCTCAAGCAAGAGAAAGATAATGTTTTCTAGGGCAAGTCGAGTCCCAGGTCACATCACTTCAACCTCATCGGTACTGTATTCTTCCTCTAATCCTCTTTATTAAGACAAGAGACACAATCTAATAAAACAGAGTCTACTAATGAAATTATTTCCAATCTATCTAAGCTTTTAAGAAAGTATGACAATGAGATACACTTGTATAATAATCACTGATAAAATAATGGACGATATAGTAGGTAGTGATCATCCGCATCAACATCCGCTGAGACTTTCAAAATAAAGTCAGATGACACACAGTTCACTTATTTCAACTGTTATTAACTTCATGCAACATCAAATCCTGTCAAACTGTTCGGTCAGGTTCAGGTAACTTTATTTGTTCTGGTGTCTGAAAGCTACCAGACAAAATGGAATTGTTTGACTTCGATGACAAATAAAGTGTCTTACATCTAAAACAACAAACCAGTACTGATGTAAACTTCGGTCTCACGGGGGAAAGTGACCGTGCTGCTGTATCTGACCATCAGAAGAGAGAACAGAAAGAGTACAGGCGGCCGGACTAAACTAAAAAACTAAAATGAAATATAAAGCGAACAGTCGAGTTGAGTCATCATGTTTCAAGGCAAATCGACTCATAAATCTTTCAGCGGCTTCCTGCATGAGCCCCTCATGTAAGCACGCTTGATTCATACCTGGAAGGATTCGCAATTGTTTGTCTTTAAATTCCTCGGTGTCAGATGGGGTGAGGTGTCTAACATACCAATACTGCCACTGCTGGGAATTAAGAGCAGGTAGCTGAACATGTGACAGGTAAATCATCCGTCTGACAGCATGTTAATCCCCAGATACAACCAGCGCCGACCCGGACGGGATGAGACCTCACAGGCAGTGAAACCTTAAAGGAAATCAATGCAGGCGTCTCATCCATCCAGTTCCTGTCACACACTGCAGGTAGAGAGACGCTAACGAACTGATGGATGAACACTGACACCGACCAGCACCACCTGAAGTAACACGAAACAACACAGGCTGCAGTTCCCACACGTGTTACTGCACTTCAAACACTGTAGCTTTGGAAGAAAACACAATATTTAACACGAATAAGAAGAAACTTTATTGCATGTTGCATCTGAGCCAAAGTAGTAAAATATATATAAAGTGCTTTTTACTTCTGTTGATGCTTGAGTACATTTAATATCAGATACTTTAACTCAAGTACCATCTACATGGATGATTCTGTCACCAAAGTCTGATAAAAAGTACAATTTTCCTTCCTTACTTTCCTTGGGTAGTTTACACAGCATATAAAAGCTCATGCTCACATAATATCACATTCATCTTAAGACAGAAAGAGGTTAACAAATGTACAGAAGTTCATGCAGGCAAGCGAAAAAAAAGATACAAATCTGACAATTACAAAGTAAACATCCTCAGGGTTACGACAGTATGAAACATGAAACTCTCCAGAGTCTCAGCTGTTCTCGGTGTGCAGCTGAAGGTCTGCAGAGCGTCACCGCATCAAAGAAAAGCTAACAAAGGCCTGAATTAATCATAGGAAGAGTTCGCACCACGCGGCTCGCAGCCCCTGTTGAATAAGACATGAACAATCGCTCTCAGAGGGGAGAAACGCTGCGCAGCGTGAGAGAGACGGTCGCCTTATCGCTCCCATGATCACAAACAAACTGTGGATTTGGAATCATCAGGTGCGTTCGCAGGTAACTCATACGACAGGTTCAGGCACTTGATGCTGAGCGTCATTTGAATTCTTTCACACGGATCGTTTCATCGCTCCAGTGACTTCAGACATGAGCTGCGATGTTTTTGCGGTCGCCAGCTGGTCGCAGAATTTGTCTGCTTTTCTTTTCCTGTTCAATAAGAATGATGAGTCACAGCGTCAGTGCCAAATCTGTGAGCTTGTCAATCAAAATCGACCAGAGTGTGGCACAAGGAAGTGGCTTTTATACAAGCTGACGTTCAAAATGTGGGTATTAAAACAGAAGGAGAACAGTTCTGTCTTTATCAGCAGACTTAAGCTGGACTCAGAAGTCTGTGACACAGTCTGTAAATGTAAAGTCCGATCCAGTTTCCAGGAAAAGAAGCTCGCAATTAGGTTCTGTACCAATTACAGCAAAAATAGAGACAAAGGTCAACTGGAATGGTGCCAATGAATGAACTCTTACTGACTGCTCATGTGAGAGAGGAAGGCTCTTCGTCGCTACACAGCAGAAATTCTAAAACATTTATACATTTACAGTCCATTTTAACGTAAAAAATGAATGAATTAACTTTTAACATTGCTTCTAATGCAAGAAAGTTACTCATAATAACCACCAAAGTGCACAAGTCTCAAGAATTATTCAGATAAATAACAGACGCATGAAATAAAACAAAGTGTTTCCCATGTAGATATTCTGACATGACGAGCAGAAGATAACAAACAGAGTCTTTTATGTCCTTCTATTTCAAAAGGTAAATTCCTGTTGATCCCAACCGATAACTTGTGACAAAGTTAAGTAATGGAGGAATATTTTACAGTTTAACAATGATCGAAAAATGTATTTACAGGCTTATATCAGCTGTGGGCTTCGTTCTTTGAGCAGCTGTGATGAAAGTTACCAAACAGAAGACGGTTTATAGACAGAAAATTACAGAGAATTCATAACACGTGATACAGTGACTGTTTACGTCAACAATGACTGGCGTGGTCAGACCTCCACCAGTAATTAAACAAGGTTTCAAGCACTGTTTCTTACGTAGTTTACTTTAAACTTCAGCTGTTTAGGAAAATGCTGCGACACTGTTTTGCTGTGAAGCTCCAGAAACAGAAACTATGCCAAACTTTCCGTCCTCTTTTAGTCACTGAATTCTCATTTTTGGGGCGATCTTATCCTTTAAGTTTAAAATCCTTGTAACAGTTCCCACAAGACTTCGCTCCTGTGTGATTGAAGGGGGGCTCGGCGACTCCCGTCTACCTCATCTTGCTCAACAAAGCAGAAGCTCCATCTGACAGCCAGAGTCCAGCATAGAGCGGCTGAGTGAATGTGGTCTGGACTCTGTGGAGGAGAGTCATGGTGTCAGAGACGCTGTAGAAGGACAGAATACCTGCACTGTGATCCAGGTACACTCCAACTCTGGAGGACCACATGCCTGGGATGGAGGTTTTCTTGTTGCTGTGTCTGAATTCACAGCTGTTTTGGAAACAATCCAAGGCCCACGAGTTTTCATTGAGTCCAAACACACCTTGTCTGAAGTTCCCTGCTCTGCTGATACTCTTGTATGCGACCGCGACCAGAACTCCTTTCCCGCTGCGCTCCACCTCCCAGTAACACCGACCGGTCAGACTCTCTCTGCTCAGGACCTGCCAGGAGAACGCAAACCTCTCTGGATGATCGGCATATTCCTGTTCCTCGCTCGTGAACACCACCTTTCTGTTCTCCTTCGATAACAACAGATGTGTGTTTGCGGTGTTTCCATCCAGCGTGATCTGGCATGCGTACTGTAAGAAGTCGGGCCTGGTCGTGGGCTCTCTGAAGGGATTTGATGGTGAAAGATCAGTTCCAGTTATCGTCTTTATGATCTTTGCACATTCGTCACCATAAACCAGCTGCAGTTTGTCTTTGGCCTCTGTCAGCGCCACCGTGACCTTCTCAAAGTACCGCATGCGGCGGACCGTGACACTGGGCGGGTCTTGAGATTTACTGAGACGCGACAGCGAGGAATAATTCAAGAGAAAGTAAGTGTGATCCTCTGCGAGCGAGAGCTTCTCCAGCTCGGCCTCTTTCCTCCTCAGCCCAACGATCTCCTGCTCCGCCTTCTCCCGAACCTTTCTGAACCGACCGGCTTCGCTTTTCTGTCGAGATTTGATCTTCTCCTTGATATCGGAGACTCCTGCCTCGATGATGCGGAGCAGCTCCAAGAAGATCTTCTCAGTGTTCTTCAGGGCGTTTTCAGCAGAGCGGTTGACAGAATCTTCCTCTTGCAGAAACAACCTCACAACTTTCTCTTTCTCCTGGATCCTCTGCTGGATTTTTTTGCGAGTGGACCCGAGTTCTTTCTGCTTCTCGCCCCTTTCTGCAGCAGCTGAGACTTTGTCGTGGCCTTTATGGTCGTCCTTGGAGCAGAGGTAGCAGATGCAACACTGATCGGTACGGCAGAACAACTTCATCACTTCTTGATGGCGAGTGCAGATGCTCTCCTGGATCTTTGCAGATGCTTCCACCAGCTTGTGTTTCTTCAGCGGACCTACCTCGTAGTGAGTTTGGATGTGTTCGTCGCAGTAAGAAGCGAAGCACTGCAGGCAGGACTTGACGGCTTTCAGTTTTTTCCCGCGGCAGACATCACAGGCCACATCTTCAGGTCCGGCATAGCAGAGCTCGGCGGGAGCGGCTTGGACTTCAGTCTTCTTCAGCTGCTCCACTACGAACGCTAACATATCATTTTTCATCAGGACAGGCCTCTGTGTGAAGGTCTGTGCACACTGAGGGCAGCTGTAGATGCCCTCATCATCCTCTTTGTCCAAGTGATCCTTGATGCAGCTCATGCAGTAGCTGTGGCTACAAGGAACAGTCACCGGGTCATTCAGCAGATCCAGACAGATCAAGCAGCAGAATCTTGCTCGTTCAAGTTTAATCCCTTGTGCCATGTTGCCTTCTGAGGGAGAGCAGGTGTCTGATGACAGAGAGCTAAACTAGTCGAATCATTTCTTATCTCTCAGTCAGGGAGGGAAGGCTTCGCAGGATGAACTTCATTCCAGGAAGAGGAGTGGCCTCGAGGAGGAAGTTTGGTTTATTGTAAGGTCTGAACATTCAGGTTTGGTACATTACTGGAACACTGGGAACAACTTATATAATATCACAGAACAGAATGTATCAGATGGGATTCAGTGTTAAGTGTATAACGGAAATAAATCTTTCTACATCAACAAATTGAAGCGTGTGTGTCTGCAGAGACTCTGTCATCTGCCTCATATCATGAAAAACTTTAGCAAACCAACCGGTTTGTGTTCCGAGCAGAGGCTGACGTTATCTGGGAATATTGTTGTGAGGCGGAAGGAAAATCTGAGAAATGCCGAACCCGACCGACTATCTGCGTCATAATTTGGACTCTGATCCAAATCATGATATTTGATCAAAACAAATTTAATTTCAATCATCAAAATCAAAAGCAGGACTGGTATTTTCTTTCACTCCACCCCGGCCCAACTGCAGGTTCCCACAGAAAAACACCTTGATGACAGAGCTAGCTTAGCGTTAGCCTGCAGCAGCTGTTGGTTGATTTTCTTACAGATTTTTTTTCTTCAGAAAGTATTTGGATAGGGTTAGGGTTAGACACATGTACTTGTACTTTGATATTGAAATACATTTAACATCAGGTACCTTGAGATTTTTACTCGAGTACTTTTTGTATGCGTGACTTTCATTTTTACCAAAGTAATATTGAACTTCTACTCATGCATGACTTCCAAGATGGAGGCTAAAAGGTTCCTTCCTGTCACTCCACCGAGTGAGCGAAGCCTCGTATATAATGTGGAACCATGTAAATCTGGATAGACGAGGATAATCCATTTCTTTTTAACGCCTGAATCAAACGATATCAGCCGGACTGTGTAGCGAGCAGCGCGGATTAACAAGCCTCAGAGCTGAAACACATCACACTGCTGTGTGTGTGTGTGTGTGTGTGTGTGTGTGTGTGTGTGAGAGTGTATGAAAGGGAGTATTGTGTTGTTAGGTGCGTGTGTGTGCAGAGGAGTGTGTGTCATCCAGCCCCCCATAGCGAACTAGGGACGACCCCCCACTGGGCCTGGATGTGAATACCACACATTTTCTCCTTCCCACACCCCTCATTCCTTCCCATAATGCACTTCCTGACATACCCCCACCCCACACGCACACACACACACACACACACACACACACACACACACACACACACACACACACACACACACACACACACACACACACACTGTGTATTCCAGTAATAGCTTTGGCAGTGCCAGTGTGTCTCCAGTGACGCTTCAGTCCCATCTTCAGCAGTCAGTCTGATGCAAAATGGACTTTTAGATCCTTTGTGGTTGAACTCAACAACATCCATCTGTGGTTTATTACAAAAAAAACAACCCGACTGGTGATGATTTATTAAATGTATTGAGATCAGAATCATCACATCCACTACATGGAGGAAAGTAAAACCCCTGACGGCGCATATTGGGAATCTATCAGACAAAAACATCTAAATAAATAAATGGGCAACAGCCTGCAGTGAAACCAAGTCCCTGCTTCATAAAAAACATTCTCTCCGCGTGAAACAAACACATAAATCTCCTGAATGTTCTTGCCTTGTTTTTGCCTTTTAGCAAAGAGTAAAAAGTGTCTTTTCACTGCGTCCTGTTCACTGGTTAAACACTTTTATAGGTTTACAGAGCAGACGGAGTGAGCGATCGCAGCCGAAGGGCTTCAGTTTCTACCAAAGGATCCTTTTAGTCTGCAGTCGTCCTGTTAGGATTCATTCACACGGAGATAAAACATCTTTGTGTTTTACTCTAATGTAGTAAATCTGAATGCAAATTTAATCAAATGTGCCTTCAGATCAGTTCGGTTTATTCCTGCTGTGAGCTCAGATTTTCCCGTCCCAGATTAACTTGTTTCACAGTCCGACTGTTGACAGGTTCACTGAGCATCTGTACGTTAAAAAGGTCGTCACACCCTCGTGTTCATCCCCCCACATCTCGGATGTTTGCCAGGACTGAGGTACGGCAACACCACTTAGACAAACCACACGCAGGGGATTACTTAAGGATCTTGTTATGTGAAGGAGGTATACTCTCTACTCTGCCTCAGTCTAGTTTATTTGTTGTTTATGAGACACTTTGTCCTGTTTTCCGTTGCCTCTGCTCTGCTTTTCTTGACATTCTTGAGGAAATTTCTTCTCATTTTGACTTTTAATGCTTAATATTTCTAAAAAGCCGCTCTGAGAGCACGACACACTGCGTTATATTAATTAAAAGCGCTGTTTTACCTGGTGATTGAGGGAAGAAGGCTCCGATCAGCTTGGATCGCTTCTTCTCATAGCCCTTCTGTGTGATATCACCTGCCAGAGAAAAGAGAGAGAGAGAGAGAGGAGACATTTACTTTATATATTCTTCAATATAACTTTATTTATTTAATACCAAAGCCTGCAAAGTCACGGTTTAGACTAAAGCTCGTCCTTCATCATTAATGTAGGTTTTCCCTCCCCCACAGAACTTTTCTGCAAAGTTTATCTGATATATTCAAGCGTGGAAACCAAATATCAGAGGCTAAAGGTTGTGTTGTTGTTGTTTTTTTATCTGTAGATGAAACAGCTCCCGGCTGAATGAAGCGAAACAACAACAACAGAGAAACAATAAGGCGGCACCACGAAAAGAAAAAAAAAAAAAGCTGCAAGCAAAGCCATCAAAAAAAAAATACATAAATAAAAAACACGAAGCAGTGAGAGAGAACGCTGTTTGACTTATCGCATTATGCTTCGTCATTTTCTCCACTCAACCAGGAACAGATGCTGCAGTGTGTGTGTGTGTGTGTGTGTGTGTGTGTGTGTGTGTGTACTGCAGATGCACTTAATTCACCTGTCACGGTACAAAGAACCACCTCAGAACCTGCTGACTGATCTCACCGAGCCTCCCTACAGCGTAATCAGCAGATTTGTTGGCAGCACAGAGCAACATCTGAATCCAATAGATCTTTTCTAACAACTGTTGCTGTTGTGTTTTACCAGGCGGGAGGAGTTTATCACATTTACAGAGAGCGTTTTTGTTTTGTTTTTTCTCTTGGAGAAATCACTGAAGAGTAAATAAACATCAGCTGGGTGCTCGAGATTGATCGACGGAGTCTGAATTCATTTAACCCCAGCGAGCAAAAACAACAAACCACGAGATGTTACTGGAAGATACTTCATGAGAGAAATAAGGCCGCAGCTCAAGAGGAGAGTAGAGGAGCATCATGGGAACTGGAGTTCAGGAGACACATTCTATGACAGTTGAGTGTGAAAGCAAGGCAGAGGAGGAGAGAGGGGTGACGTGGGTAATGTAGTTTGTAACGTGTCTTTCAAACCGGCGATGGCAGGTCCAGGAGGTAGAGACACTATGATCATCGGTGTATTAGAGGGAGATGATTAGACAGTCAGGAGGCAAACTGAGGAGGAAAGGAAGGAGGAGGAAGAAAAGAAGATAAACGAGGGTGATGTGATGACACAACCTGATACGTGTCCATCACATGATGTGTTGAGCGACAGTCAAACACCTGTAATCTGTGTTAGGACCAATTAACACTTTAAAATCATTGTCCTGGATGTTTAACGACGGATTAAAACGCTCTGAAAAGCGACAAATACTGTTCTAAATAAGTTTTGACTGATGAGCTGTGGAAGTGTTTCTGTGACGGGAGGATGACTCAGTTTACAGAGTTGAAAGATGCAGAGGAAGTCGGAGTTTAGCGCGTCGTCGCCTGACTCACGCAGTGAAACGGACCTGAGTGACGCTAAATCTGCAGCGGATTTGTCGAACACGGAGAAAGCTGTCCGTGCGGCAGATTTGACAAATCCCTCTTAAACACACATACATGTGACTAACTGGCACGGATCAAGAAATACACTGTGGGCACGGACGTCACTGGTGACGATGGCAGCTGTGTGTGTGTGTGTGTGTGTGTGAGATTCTGGTAGCGTGAAGGCGAAGCACATGGCAATAATTAGCATCTCTGGTAGGGGAGCAAACCTCCCTGCAGAGAGAGAGAGAAACTGGCAAAGTGAGTCAGTTTGAAAGAAAAATAGAGACACGGAGGGAGAAACAAGGGAGGTCTGACCTTGTCTCTAACTTTTTATAGTGGCATTCACACACACACACACACGCACACGCACACACGTACACACACACACACACACACACACACCAGCCGTCTTCTTGACTTAATTGGGATTTTTATCAGCGAGTCAAAGTGAAATGAACATGTCAGTCAGCGAGCTCTTCTGTTGGATACTGTAACAGCTCTCTGCTGGTAATCTCCATCCAATCAGACAGCGAGACAGGCGGTCAGTCAGTCTGTCAGTCAAACAGTCAGTCAGTGAGACAGGCGGTCAGTCAGTCTGTTTTACATTTCTGAATTTCTGCCTGCTCACACGTCTTCAGGTCGTCTAAATGAAACGCCAACATGCGTTATTTGTTGTGACAGTTTGCAGGATTTAATAGTTTCTGGCTGTGAGGTTTGTGACTGAAACCAACTAAACACACCTCGTCTCAGCTTCTCCAACGGTGGCGCCAAATAACTGAAATGAACCGGTATTTGTTGATTTAATTCTCAGTACGACTGTCAAAGGCGACACACACACACACACACACAAGACATCAGACATCAAACTCCAAATTAAGGTTTGACCCAGACGGGAGATAAAAACATATAATTTAAGATACTGCTGGAAACATGAGCTACAAGAGGAAACACTTTCAGACAAACTGTCCACAGCTCAGAAAGACAAGTAGCAACAGAATATAACAGTCAAATTAAATCTAAATTATTCTGGAAGAGTAAAAAACGTATCCATGACCCCAGAAGCCGAGTTCAGAGTGCTTCGTCTCCAGGTACAGTCCTGCTGCACTGATCTGAGTATCAGACTGAAGCTCAGTCTGTAGTTCTGATGCAGCAGCCTGACCACAGCTGTGTGAACTCGCTCTGACCTTCCTATGAATTATTGACAATCACACATATAGTTCACACGCTGCAGGCTGCGACTCTCTGAACTGACGTCAAGCTCGTCTGCTCTTAACCCCCCCCGACCTCACACACACACACACACACACACACACACACACACACACACACACACACACACACACACACACACACACTGGGTTGCTGCTGAAGTCACTATAGCAACTGATGATGTCATGACCTCAAGATGATGTAAAAACTCGACCGTCACGCTGAGAAAGGATGTGAGTAACTGACACTGAACTCAGGTTTTATGTTGCAGATTTTAGACAGAAGTGTCGCCTCCTGCAGTCCTCGTTCAGTGTGTCAGGGGGCTTAATTCCTGTCAAACTTAGCATACACTGATGTTTCGGACGCTTTTCTGTGCTTCCGTTTCGTTTCTACAGCTTGTTTGTCCTCGAGCACAAAGCAAGCTATGTAAAGAAATGTTTTTTCACAGTTTCGAGTGGAAGAATTTGACCCTCAACCCTCGTCCAACACCTCTGGGATGAACTGGATCCCAACCAGATCTCATCAGTGCTGAACCTCACTGATGCTCTTGTGGAGGCTGGAGGAGAGCTGAGGCCGTTCTGGCAGCAGTTTAATTCCCATGGCTGTTGAATTAAAGACAAAGTTCAGGTTGTCCACATACTTTTGGCCACAAAATGCACAAATATGCAGCCTCAGAGTGCAACTGTGCTAAATCACCTCCCACAGAGACAGAGAGACCGAGAGCGTCCGTCTGTGCAGACACAGCAGGGCTGAGACTCCATGACCATATACAGTAAGAGACACAAAGATAGAGAGACAGAGAGATAGAGAGGGACAGACAGGAAGAGAGAGAGAGAGAAAGACAGAGCTGGGGAAAGACTGACATTGATAAAAAAGAAGTAGAAAGAGAGAGAGAGAGAGAGGAGTGTTTGCATCTATCCACCACCTAAAAAGGAAACAGAGTTGATTTTATTGTTTCAACACTGCAACAGCAGAGAGAGAGAGAGACAAAGAGAGAGAGACAGATAGAGGACAACGGCATGAAGAGAAAGAGAGCAGTGGGGTAGGAACTGCAGCAGAAAGAGAAAAAAGATGGTGACAAAAAAGAGAAAAGGTGAGGAAAGAAGAGGGAGATATTCAGTCATGTGACTCTGGAAGCCTCTGTCTGTCTGACATGTATATTTCTCTATAACAGATGCAGGAATACGAGGGAAACTGAAGACAGAACAACAATTACAAACGCAATCAAACCCAGAAGATTAAACATACGTACAAACATACATTACATACATACATTGTACAAAAGTATCATCACAAGCATCATTATTATCATTAAAGCTCCTGGTGGTTCCATTCTAATACATTTATTTTGGGTTTCCCAGCTCGTCAACACTGAGGCGTTGGGATTGTGAATCGGGTCGGCCGTGTTCTGAAAGCTTTCAGTATCCGACGAGTTTGGAATGAGACACAAAAATCAACTTTTCTTCAACAGTTCAGTGATCCGCCTCTCTACGGTTATTCTGACTGAGCTAAAACTTTTAGACCTTCAGGTGAAATTTACAGAAAATAAAACACACTGAGATCTTTTTTATTCAACCCAGAGTTCTACGGTTTTTCATTAAACGCTGTAATTATCAAAACTGCAGGCTGTGATCGGTGACATCATCGACGCTCACTGAGAGAATGGAGAGAGGAAGTCAAACACACACGCCGAGCTTTGCATCCATAAACACACACACACACACACACACACACACACACACACAGCTGAGCCAAGAGGAAACGCCCAAGGACTCCCCCGGGGAATGAGGGCAACGACACACACACACACACACACACACACACACACACACACAGTTGGAGGCAGCAGGTGTTTGCAGTATCAACATGCTGAGTCAGGACTGAAACTCACCTCCACACAGGTAGGAAGGAGCTCACATGCAGGCGCGTCCAGCCTGTTTGTCACCATACAGTTAAACTTTGCATTACACGGTTTTAAGTTTCACCGTGGTCGGGTGAAAACGCAGGACTGATGTCGGTGCTGCTTGGAATTATGACATTTTATGAGAGCTTGTTGTCCTTTTTCTGAAAAAAGAAAAACCACCACAAATGCTAACGCTAACACCATCGACAAAAACGCAGCACATGACTTGTCCAAAGTGTTAAAATAACACACTTCCTCCTCCGCTTGTCATAAAAATTTGAAAGACGAGTTTATAACATTTTTTTTTCCCCTCACAGCTCAAATCAATTATACATGTATGTAAGTTGGATTTCAGGACGCGCAGTTTAAATGATTTACAGTTGCACCCTGTGGAAAAAACAGAGCTAACGGTGGCGGTTTCAGCTCTCCAGTTAAACCATTACACACACACACACACACACACACACACACACACACACACACACACACAGAGGAGGTCTGGGTGGAAACTCCCCATCACAGTTTGTGTTCAGCCACATGAGACGAGCGAGGAAATGAATTTGTGTGAAACGTGCGACTTCATTAGTGGAGTCGGTTCATTAAAGTGCAGCCTGACTGAGTCGGGTTCATCACACCGAGACGTAGAATAATAAATAATAAGAGGCATTAAACTGTTATTTTACTGATAATTCTAAAATATACTGAGCTTCAGGTTTCAAAAACACTACAACTCCATGACGGGTTTGTGTTTCTGAGTCTTCATATCCAATCATTTCATCCTGCAAAGGCTCTAAAACAGCTGTTAACACGTCTGTTTCATCAGCCGCTCGTTCTGCAGTTCACGTTGTCGCGATGGAAAAGAGTCCCGCGTTTAAGACTTGTGAGCGTCGTCCTGGAGGTTGCGTGATTACAGAGTTTGAGGATTCAAATACTGTGAAAAAAATAACAACATATCTCTCAGATCTGGGCTTAAATGATGCATTCATGGTCATTTGTTTTCTCTATAGTGTATCAGAGCCATAAATTTGGCGCAGATGCTATATTCAAGTCCGAAACTCCCAATCACAAACACTCTGACGTGAGATAAATGACGAACAAAGCTCACTGACAACAGAAAGACGTCGGAGAAATGGATGTGGAGTGCCCGTAAAGCTCTTTGTGCTGTTTAAATATAGAATATAATGGAGTCTCTGAGGGGAGCACCTGTTCCTCACCTCCATGTGGGCCTTCGTTTTGTGACACAGTACACGTACAATACAGTCTTTGTTTCTACCGGAGCAGCTGAAAATCACATTAGTGCAGAGTGAATCAGGTAACCCACTTTGCTTGGATATAATGGCCACAGAAGACGGGATCAGCAGAATTTGTCTCGAGCACACAACGTGACTCATGACATCAACACACCATCACATCACTGCGTAGCGGTATTCACACAGAGAAGCACACGCAGCGTCTCACGGTTCTGATAACTGGTACCGGAGACGTCTGCAGTGCTGCTAGGACAACTAGCGCGCAAACTAAATGCCAACTTTCACCAAAGTTCATTTAAAAGTTGCTGAATTTAAGGAAACTTAAAACTCACACTCAGTCCTTTAATTCTATCAATGAGAAACACAAACAAGGTGAAGCCAAAGAGCTGTGAAACACTTCTGTGAGTATGCTCATTAGATATCTTACACACACACACACACACACACACACACACACACACACACACACACACACTAGCGACTCACCGAGCATAATGCTAACAGGCAGCAGGAACAAACCTCACAGCAGCCTCCAGCTTCATGCCACCGCTCCGTCCTCGTCTGTGGTCCTCCACACAGCTCCCTGTGTGAAAACACCGGTTGCTTATCCCCCCATTGGCAGCTCTCACACACACTCACATGCGCACACACACACCCTGACACACACACACACACACACACACACACACACACACACACACTCTCTCTCAATTAACACACACACACAAAAAGACAAGCAGCTTAT